>NC_042615.1:248550747-248894897 GCF_901001135.1 Rhinatrema bivittatum | reverse complement strand
TTCCTTACACCCTGGTAAAAGATATGAGGAGGAAATATATGATAGGGACACTAAAGGTACCTGAACATGCTATCCCACCTACTGCGAAGATGTATTATCTACCACCTTTTAAGAAAAAAATCCAATGAGGGGCACAATATGCAGTCCTTAACTCCTGTGGACTCTGATAATTTAAATATATCAGAGGTTTTAGAGACCTCTGATAATGAAATTGCCCAACCAGCATCTTTAATTGTTTCCTTTTTTTTTTTTTAGAGTCAGAGATTGGATACCTAAGATGTTTTTTAGACATCGGTCAGGGCTTTTTCTTAATTTCAAAGTCCGAGTCTTTCCGGATTTGGTTAAGAATACACAAAAAAAGAGAAAACAATTTCTCTTAATGAGACCTAAAGTTTTGCAATTGGATGCCTTATTTGTCTTGAAATTTCCATGCAAATGCTTCATAAACTAAAATGAAGTCTCATATATTTTTTTCCACCCATCTCAGTTATCTAATTTCTTTAGCTGATAAAGGGTTAAATGTGCTGGAAAATGTACCTTCAAATGTTAATTGACCTCCTATTAGTTGGAAATGTGGTGTAAATCTTATGCTAACTGATCTCCTATTAGCTGGGAATGTGTGTCCTTTCAATAGATTTAATGTTCCTCCTTAAGCTATTTTTTTCCTTATATTAATAATTTTCTTTGGAATTGTGCTTGGATCCTTAATTTGAGGACTTGGATTTTTTTGGCATTAATAATGTTACTTTCTCCTTTTTGATGTTTTTTTCTTTTTTGGCCTATAGAGGTTATTTTTCTATGTATTTGAAAGCCAGTGGTTTTCCTATTCAAAATTTGCTTGAATGTATTTTGAAATGCAATAAGTTAAAAATAAAAATAAAAAAATATGGGCGAACATTTCTGTACAATATTGATAATATGCAGGAACAATTGGTCAACACAATCAGCTCTGGGGCTGGCATTAAGTCTGCCATGTTAAAAAGGGTGTGTTAGCCGAGCGGTGATTTTCTGCATTAGGAGTAATAACTAATAGCCTCATCTACATGGCATTTACATGTATGAGCGCTATTAGCTATGTGCTTGTTTGGGCATGCGTTTTGCATGCACTAATCCCAATATTGTATCGGGAATTATTATAGTGCATCGAATCGCATGTTGAACTGTAGGGATGTGCAGAGGGGCGCCATATGTTGCATTCTGGATTCGTATTCGTCGGGGGGGCAGATACGTTGCATTCGGCAAGGGGCACCCCGATACTTTATCCATTAATTCCTATTCATTTCCACGCTAAAATTAACTACAACCCCCCACCCTCCTGACACCCCGAAGACTTACCAAAACTCCCTGGTGGTCCAGCGGGGGGTCCAGGAGCCATCCCCTGCACTCACACCCTTGGCTGCCAGTTTCAAAATGGCGCTGATAGCCTTTGACCTACTATGTCACAGGGGCTACTGGTGCCATTGGTCAGCCCCTGTCACATGATAGGAGCACAAGATGGCACTGATGGCCATGTGACAGGGGCTGACCAATGGAACCATCGGCCCCTGTGACATAGTGAGGGCAAAGGCGATCGGCGCCATTTTGAATACTGGCATCCGACGGCCGGAGTGCAGGAGGTTGCTCCCGGACCCCCGCTGGACTTTTGGCAAGTCTTGTGGGGGTCAGGAGGGCAATAGATTCCATAGCTTGATTGTGTACTGAGTTAACAAATATTTCTTAATATGTGTTTTAAATTTGCCAGTTATTAGTTTCATTTATTTTTATTTTATTTATTTAAAATTATTTATCAACCCCTGACTTGCACAATTGTGGGGGTACAAAAAATTAAACCATACATAAATTATAAACACATATCAAAACTACATAAAACAACATAAAAATATACACAAATTTTACGTGTTACATAACAAAATTACTGACTACCCTGAAAAATACAACTTCACTGATATGATGAAGATTGTTCATAGAGGGGCAGATTTTAAAACCTGCAACCCGGCGCGAACAAACCTACACCCGATTTTATAACATGCACGCGCAGCCATGCGCATGTTATAAAATCTAGGGTAGGCGTGCGCAAGGGGGTGCACAAATTGGAGCGGCCTCGGAGGGAACTTTCCTTCTACCCCCCTGCATCTTCCCCTCCCTTCCCCTACCTAACCCGCCCCCCAGCCTTACCTAGAATCCCCCCTTACCTTTGTTGAAGAAGTTACACCCGTAGGCCGATGACCGGCCCGCGATCCCAGGCACAGCGGCAAATGGCCGCTGTTCCTGGAGGCTCAGGCCATGCCCCGCCCCACAGATTGCCCGGACCGCCCATGCCTCGCCCCTTTTTGCAAGCTCCGGATCATACTCGCGTCCTGGGGCTTGCGCACGCCACCGAGCCTATGCAAAATAAGCTCTGCACCCGCAGGGTTTTTTTTTTTAAGGGTTACGCGTGTAACACTTTTAAAATCTGCCCCAAATTGTTTTCTACAAAATGTTAAAAATGAATGAATTAAGATATCCATTGTTCCATACCTCAAAAGCTTGCTGGAAAAACCATATCTTTAATAGAGATGTGAATCATTTTATGTGTTCGTGTCATTCTTCATTTTTCGGCCGCCGCAGGAAATTTCATTTTTTTGTGGTTTGGGTGTTTTTTTTCACAAAAAATCGTTTTTTGAGTTAGTGTGTGCTATCTCCCCATTAGTGCACACTAACAAAAAACGGTAGATTTTGTTATTTTTTGTTACTTTTGGTTAGATTTTGTTAGTGCGCGCTAACTCCCGTTAGCGTGCACTAACCCAAAAAATGAATTTTTGTGAAAAAACGGGAAAATCCCGATCGTTTTTTGGGCTCCCCGAAACATGCCGAATTGGACAATTTCGGTGAAATTGTCCAATTCAGAAAAAACGAATACACATCTCTAATCTTTAAGGCTTTTTTAAAGGCCTTGGCATCTGATGTAACAATAAAATGTTCTGGCATAGATTTCCATATTATTGGACTGGCCACTGACTTCCCCTAAATGGGCTTGATGGAACGTAAGAATCTTTAAAAATCTCTAGTTTGCTGATCTTAAAGTCCGCTGTGGAGTGTGCATATGTAAAGCTGTTCCCATCTATATGTCTTCATTATTTTTAATTATTTTCTGAATCAATGTTAGTACATTCTATTATAGTGGATTCTGAACTGAATGGGTAACCAGTGTAACTTCGATAAAACAGGCATAATGTGGTCATATTTAGATTGCACAGTCAAGACTTGGGCAGCCAAGTTCTGTAACAGTTGCAGAGATTTAAGTGTTCTATTGGGAAGGCCAAGCATTAGGGAATTACAATAATCAATTCCTGAAAATAGTAAAGCTTGGAGTATAGAATGGAAATCGTCAGGTTCTAGCAATAGTTTCATGCTATTATTCTGAAAATAATAAGAGTGGACACTTACTGGCCCTTAAAGCTGGACAAAATAGTGAGAAGATACTGGAAACAAATTAAAGATGGTCAGATTAAGAAGTTTCTTCTGGAATTTATATTTATTTGAAATAAAGGATGAAATAAGTGGTACACATGGGGTAGATTTTAAAAGAAGCGTATACGGCCTACATGTGTGCGTGCTACGTGGCACGCACACATGTTCGCCCAATTTTATAACATGCATGGCAGGCGCGCGCATGTTATAAAATCCGGGGTCGGCACACGCAAGGGGTGCACAATTGTACACCTTGTGCATGCCGAGCCGCGCTGTCTTCCTCTATTCCCTCCCAGGCCGCCCCCTAACCTAACCTTCCCCCCCATCACTACTCTAACCCCCCGACTCTTGTCTTACCTTTTGCGGGTGCAAGTTGCGTGCACCGGCAGCTTGCCGGCACACAATCCTCCAATACACCGGCAAATATGGCCACTGTTCCGGGAGCCTGACTCCGCCCCTGGACTGCCCCGCCCCGCCCATGCCCCTTTAGGAAAGTCTCTGGATTTACACGCGTAACCTTTTTAAAATCCGGCCTACACTATCTTAAACAATCTTTATCATCCGGTATTCTGTCAAGAAGATAAGGATAAACTTGATAGAGATATTTTGAAGAAGGATATTTAGCTGCCTTTCAATTACACCAGTTTCCATCATCTTGCTGGTAAAATGTCATCATGTTTTTAGTTCACAGTTAATTCCTAAGGTTAGGTAGTTTTCGATATCTTATTCAATCTAGTAACGCTGAAGAGTTTTTATTAAAAGTCATAGTCACAGTAATCGATAAGCCTAGGAAGGATAATTCCTATGCACAAAACTACAGACCTATCTCACCAATCACTGTCAAAGGTAAAATCTATGCTACAGTGTTGATGCAAGGATTATATAAAGTTTTAGGTATTTAGGTGCTTATATGCATAAATGGCTTGTTATAAAATTGCAGGGGGTTGTGTACATAAAAGTATTGTCAAACCTGATTTGCCCACGCTTTTATTTGCACAAAAAAAGACTTTCTGGGTGACAGAGGTGGTATATGCATACTTTTGATTTTAAAAAGTATGAGTTGAATTTTAAAAGCCCTACATGCGCCAAAGACATGAGATGCGAGTGTATCTCAGGGCGGCGCAAACTGCACAGATTTTAAGAAGCGCCCAAGTATGCATGTATCTCCCGGTATACACACAAATCAAAAAGTTAAAAAAGGGGTGGAGCATGCAAGTGGTCTGGGTGAAGCATGGGCAGGACGTGTACATTCCTGGAAGGTGACTTGAAATGTGCACGTATTTACACGCACAAGCATACACCTAGGTCTCCTACCATGTAACTTTACTTCTGTTATGGATGTCGTATAAGTTTTAAAATAAAAAAAATCAGGGCTAGTCAGCAGGATTTGAAGGGTTGGGGCTAATAGGGTAAAGGAGACGAAGGTTAATTAGGGGGCTTAGGATGTCAGGAGCCTTTACCTGGGGAAACTGGTAATTTAGTTACTAGGGATGTGAATCGTTTTAGGACGATTAAAATTATCGTCCGATAATTTTAATATCGTCTTAAACCATTATGGAACACAATACAATAGAGATTCTAACGATTTATCGTTATAAATCGTTAGAATCGTGAGCCGGCACACTAAAACCCCCTAAAACCCACCCCCGACCCTTTAAATTAAATCCCCCACCCTCCCGAACCCCCCCCAAATGAGTTAAATAACCTGCGGGTCCAGCGGCGGTCCGGAACGGCAGCGGTCCGGAACGGGCTCCTGCTCCTGAATCTTGTTGTCTTCAGCCGGCGTCATTTTCCAAAATGGCGCCGAAAAATGGTGGCGGCCATAGACGAACACGATTGGACGGCAGGAGGTCCTTCCGGACCCCCGCTGGACTTTTGGCAAGTCTCGTGGGGGTCAGGAGGCCCCCCACAAGCTGGCCAAAAGTTCCTGGAGGTCCAGCGGGGGTCAGGGAGCGATTTCCCGCCGCGAATCGTTTTCGTACGGAAAATGGCGCCGGCCATACGCGTATGGCCGGCGCCATTTTCCATACGGAAAATGGCGCCGGCAGGAGATCGACTGCAGGAGGTCGTTCAGCGAGGGTTCCGGCGCCTCGCTGAACAACCTCCTGCAGTCGATCTCCTGCCGGCGCCATTTTCCATACGGAAAATGGCGCCGGCCATACGCGTATGGCCGGCGCCATTTTCCGTACGAAAACGATTCGCGGCGGGAAATCGCTCCCTGACCCCCGCTGGACCTCCAGGAACTTTTGGCCAGCTTGTGGGGGGCCTCCTGACCCCCACGAGACTTGCCAAAAGTCCAGCGGGGGTCCGGAAGGACCTCCTGCCGTCCAATCGTGTTCGTCTATGGCCGCCGCCATTTTTCGGCGCCATTTTGGAAAATGGCGCCGGCTGAAGACAACAAGATTCAGGAGCAGGAGCCCGTTCCGGACCGCTGCTGTTCCGGACCGCCGCTGGACCCGCAGGTTATTTAACTCATTTGGGGGGGTTCGGGAGGGTGGGGGATTTAATTTAAAGGGTCGGGGGTGGGTTTTAGGGGGTTTTAATGTGCCGGTTTTGCGATTTTTAGATTTTTAGATTTTTCATGATTTTTCACGATTTTTCACGATATTTTACCCCCCCAAACGGCAACAATACGATTCCCTCCCCCTCCCAGCCGAAATCGATCGTTAAGACGATCGAGGACACGATTCACATCCCTATTAGTTACTGCGCATATCAAATTAAATCCCCCACTTATGCAGTAGAGCCTGAATTTGCACACAAAAGGCTGAATTTTAATACCTACGCATGGGCGTAGATTTGTGCGCAACTCTGCGCGCATAAATCTATGCCCAATTTTATAACATGCGCTCGCAGCCGCACGCATCTTATAAAATCCGGGGTCGGTGCGCGCAAGGGGGTGCATACTTGTGCACCTTGCGCGCGCCGAGCCCTAGGGGAGCCCCGATGGCTTTCCCTATTTCCACCGAGGCCGCTCCGAAATTTCCCCTCCCCTTTTTTTAAGCCCCAGGACATACGCACATCCCGGGGCTTGTGCGCGCCACCAAGCCTATACAAAATAGGCTCGGTGCCGGTAACCCCCCTGCGTGCGTAAATCCAGCTGGGTTTACACGCGTAGGGCTTTTAACATCTGCCCCAAAACGCGTGGCCATTCAAAATTGTGCACACATGTATGCGTGTACTACTGATTTTATATCATACGCACGTATACGTGCGTATGCTAAAAAATGGCTGCGTATATTCGTGCAAGCCACCTGAGTTGCTGTTTAAAAGTTCCCGTCCCTGCACATAAATTAGCCTGCATTAGTTATGCTCTGCAAAAAGCAAGTATAACTTTGTGTTGGTTAGTTTGTGGGTGTCCTTGGGGATCATTTTCAAAGCTTTGCACACTTTGGCAAAGCACTTTACTTGGATTTTTATACAGTTACCTTCTTTGTGGGCTTTGATCATGCTAGATTTCAAAAGTGCCACTTTGCATCTGATACTTAAGATTGCTGCAACTCATTCCTTTGGAGGTAAAGTAATCAAATAAACTGGCCTTAGCCTTAGATGCAGAAAAGTCTTTTGGCAGGATCAAATGGGAGCTTTTGTTTAATGTTTTAAGATGGCTTGGATTCAATAGGACATTCATTAATATAGTGAAAATGTTATACTCAACACTCTTAGATTGATGATTAATAGTATTATGTCAAATCTCTTCCTCTTAGCTAGAGGAACTTGTCAAGAATAACCCCTTTTGCCTCTTTTGTTCAACCTAATATTAGAACATTTAGCTTTCACTATTAGGTATAATGAAAAGATTTATGGGTTTAAGATTGGCACTATGGAATATAAACTATCTCTATATACCAATGACATTCTTTTGTATGTGATTGATATAGAAAACTAGTAAAAAAAAAAAAAATCCCACCAAATATTCCAGGATACAATCACAGAATTCATCCCACACATTTTCCACCAGTCTCTACATACAGTTCCAGTAGAATCTCTCTCTCTCTCTACCCCTCTCTCTGTCTCCCTCTCTCTTTCTGTCTCTACTTCTCTCTCTCCCTCTCTCCCCAACCCGATCCCTGCAGATAGCACACCACTAACCTCCAAAGCTCTGTTCAAATACTGCAACCTTTCCCAGCTCCATGCCTCTCCACTCTCATTTGCAGCTTTCCAAAATACCACCCTCATGTCTGACAACGGTGCCTTGCCCACTTCCGGTGACTGCCTAGTCTTATCTAATTTTCCCGCCGGCCCCGAGTGCATGAACACAATGTTGAACCCTGTCCCCCATCTAACTTGCAAAAAACATTAGTTTGCCCACCCACCCAGGCTGCCCCAGTTCCTCTTTCCCTTACCCCAATGACCTCTGAGGTCTTTGGGGCAGCATCATGGAGTTGAGACTCAGAGGAAAAGAATAGAACAGCAGTTTCTATCCCCACTCCTGTCTATATCCTGCTGTCCCCATAGCAAGAGACAGCATGTACAGAAAACAGGAAGGGGAAGAGGAACAGAGCCGGTGTTTTGTGATCACTGCCATCACATGAGAAGGAGCAGAAGTAGGAGAATCGGTAGCTTTCTTCTGCCTCCCTTCCACCTGCTGCAGTCCTGCTGCTTGTGCTTGCTGGCTCCTCCTACTGTATAGCTGATACCTCCAGAATTTAACACCTGTCACATTGGCCCTCTAAACTCTGTAGCAACAGAAGTAAGATATTGCTCCCAGCAATTAACCTTTGAAAGCAAGATTTTAAATAATACACAGATAAATAGTCTGCCTTCCGGGGCATGCAAAGCAGGATTTGATGTGTCACACCTCTGTCCTATAAGGCTAGTTTTCAAAGTGATTAAGACAGCTAAGTAGGGACTTAGCAGGCTAGATCAAAACCTGTAAAAATCTTCCTCTGCTGAACAGTTAAAATTAGCTGTCAAACTCAGAGCAATGCAAGAGGCTAAAAGGGGCGTGTCCCCTGCCTCCTCTTGCTTGGTTTCTTCAAGATGTTAAGGGGTCCTGGGAGGGTTTCTAGATGGGTCAAGGTTAGGGGAGGAAGGACATGGAGACACTTCAAGAGGATGGGGGAAGGTTTAGGACACTGGTTGCAACTAATAAAAAAGAAACTCTTGGAGGGGTTTGGGAAGTGTTGGAGGGAGGCTGCCATCATTTATTTTTGTACTTAGCCGAGCACACTGTATAACCCGCAGTTGGATGCAGGTTGTATAGGTGCTAATTAATCCCCTTATACAATAAGGGGATTAGCGTCTCTACAACCTGTGTCCAACGCAGAATGAATTTAATAGCGTTCATCACATGCAAAGGCTATTAGGCATTCACTCCCGATGCAAAAAGAAAAATGTGCGTCTAGGATGTACATTTACCAATCAGAAATTAACACCTGTCTGGAGCAGGCGTTAATAGCTGAGCTCTCTTAAAACTAGTACAGAAAAGCAGAAACAACTGCTTTTCTGTACTGCCTCCTACTTAATATCATTGTGATATTAAATAGGAGGAAAAACAAAACAAAATAAAGTAAAAAAAAATCACATCAGCAGATGCGGAAGAAGTGACATCACCAAAGCAGATAGCTGGCTAAAACAGAGCTCTCACTTCCAACAACCTCAGTCTCCATGCATCTCTGGCATCCACACACTAAAATAGCTGTACCGGGCTATAATAATGGACTATATGAAAATCGATGTCGGTGCGATGAAAATCAGTAGATTTTCACAAGTATTCTTACCAGAAACAGGATCCAAACAGAGAAAGCGGCCTAACCAACATGGTGCTCCAGGAAGAAGGCCCTGTACAGTTAGACACTGCTGGTGACCAAATGTTAGCGGAGGATGAGCTTCCGACCAGAGCGGAAATGCGAAAATGGTTCTCCGATTTACGGCTGGACTTACAAAATAACAAACAAGAAATAATGGACTCAATAGAAGAAATGAAAGAGTTGCTGGCAGAGAATGGATGGCACATTTTTGATATTGAAATGAAGGCCAACGCACTAACAAAAGAACTCAGGACGGTACGGGAAGCCCATACAACACTGCAGAAAGATTATATGACCTTATTTGATAAAGTAGATGGCCTCTAAAACCGCTCACACCATCTCAACTTGCAGTTTAGGGGAATCCCAGGAACACCAGACTTCCAGAATTGCATGGAGGTGGTAGTGCAAATCAGCAAGACTATTCTGGAATCACAGAATCAACAGGTACCCTCACCTATCTCACCAGTGAAAATAGAATGCATGCACCACACACTGGGGCCCAGACTAGAAAACAGACTAAGAGATATAGTAGTCTGCTACCATGATTATGCCATTAAGGATAAAATAGCAGCTATAGCCAAAAAGCAAGTGACCTGGAGCTGGCAAGGTATCAATATAATGATTTATTCAGAATTGTCACCATCCACCATCCATAAACACCAGGAAATGTGGCACATAACTGAAACTCTCCGTAAAAGGAGAATCCCACAGAGTGAAAACAACAGCGGTAGCGGCGGTGATACTACGAGAAGCATGCAACGCAGGGTTCGAGAAAAACCAGATTGCACCAAAGAAGAAGCTCCCCGCTGGCAATGGGTGATCAAAGGAGGTCGCTGGCTCAGGTGAAATTCAGAGACTACAACATCACGCCAGGAAGCAACTTGAGTATCACACAGAATAGTAAAACTATGTTCTCGTTTATGGATCGGACAAAAAAAAATAGAGATGCAAAGATGCCTGATTAGGAAACTATACATGTTATCTATATAAAAGGAGATTAGTAATTCTTTTTTTTATTTTTTTCTATTATCTTTACACTAGTAGAGAAACAGCTGGAGTTGTTGGGGAGGGCTCTAAGGAATTTGGATGACTGTTTCCTCCAAAGATACAGCAGGAACGCCACAATATGAGGGCTATTCTACCAGGGGAAGGGGAACCTGTATGGTTTACAGAAAATTAAAAAGTGGTAAAATGTTCATGGGGATTTATGCAAAGGGATATAAATGAGGGGAAAATGTAGGAAGGAATATTTTTAACTTTAAGCACAAACATGGGAGATATTTAAAGCAACTGTGGAAAATATATGTAGGAGGGATGAGATGGGTAGAAGCTTCATACTTTTACATTAAACATAAGAATGGCTTCCCTTAACATATCATCCTTCAATGTCAAGGGATTTAATACATATCAAAAAAGACACCTATTTTTCTCAGATTTAAAATTTCACCAGATTTCCATCGCAATGGTGCAAGAAACACACCTAAAATGCAGGCATGAGCTTATAATGAAATCTGAATTATACCCATCTCAATATGGCTGCCTGTACCAAGGAAACTAAATACATGGGATAGGGATATTGTTTAGAAAAGACCTTATATTTGAAATGATGACCTGCATACAAGACCCAGGAGGAAGATATATATTATTTGTAATATCAATAGGGGGAGAGAAATATACACTAGTTAACTTATATGCACCAAATATTAATCAAAGGACAATTATTAGGAAGCTAGGGCATATTATTGAGGAGAAGGCGGAGGGATATGTAATTGTGGGGGGAGATTTCAATATTACAGCTAACCCTAAATTAGATAACTCCACAGAACAGGCCCCTTCAACAGGGAAAGACTGGAAGATATTGAAATCCTTTATTTCTAGGCTTGGGCTAGTTGATTTATGGAGAGCCCGTTACCCAAAGTCAAGAAGCTACACTTTTTTCTCCCGTGTCCATCATACATATTCCAGAATTGACTTTTTCCTGGTGGACAAGGGATGTATAAATAACATTACAAAAGCAACTGCACAACCCATTACATGGTCGGATCATGCTCCAATTGGCATGACCCTGAATATATCACATTATGATAAAGACCAACAATACTGGAGGCTAAACGACAGCTTAATGGAAGATGAGGATTTTAGCAAAATGCTTAGACTAGACATCAGGGATTATATAACTATAAATGATATAGGAGAAGTAACCCCTATGGTATTATGGGATTGTATGAAGGCCATTATCCTTGGCAAGCTGATAGCAAGAGCATCATATGTAAAAAAACTAAAGGAAGGGGATAGAAAAGAATTAATATTGCATATCACCCACTTAGAGGGTATTCACCAGAGATCACCATCAAAAAAAGTCTTAACACAAATTGATCAATACAAGCAGAAACTGGCAGATCTGGATGCTGCCTCCATTGCACATCATTTGGAACTCCTAAAACAAGTTCATTATGAAGGGGGCAACAAGGCTGGAAAACTACTGGCACATAAATTGAAGGTTAAAAAGGGCCAGAATAACATTGTAAAAAGTAAGATAAAAAAGGAAACATGTTGACAGCAAACAAAGAAATCAGACAGCATTTTCTCTGCTTCTATACCAATCTATATAGTTCTGACCCCAATATTGATCAAGGGAATATAGAGAAGTATTTAAAAGATGTTCCACTACCCCAGTTATCTTCCTCTCAGAGAGAATTATTAGAAAAAGAAATAACCAATGCAGAAGTATTATGGGCACTAAAAAGCTTGAAAATAGGGAAGTCACCAGGTTTAGATGGCTTTACTGCCAGATTTTATAAAAGATATGCAGATCAACTTATACCTCTTCTGGTTAGATTGTTTAATTATCTGCAGGGTAGTGATACTCTTTCTCAGGCTTCTAATATGGCAGGAATCACTATGGGCCTCATTTTCTAAAGTATCGCAGGCCTGCGATACTTTAGAAAATTGTGCTACTGGGGGGCGGGGGGGGGGGGGGGCCGTCCTGCGCTGCCGGCATCGCGCCCAATAACTACACCATAGAAGGTGTAGTTATTGGGTGCGAAATAGGCAGCGAAAAGGCACTTACCTTTTCGTTGTGCGCGCCGTCATTGCGGAGTCGGCCCCGGTGATGCCCCTACTCCTCTTCTTTTGGGGCCGACTCCACCCCAATTTCAGTAGCGCAGGCCTGCGCTACTTTCGCTAGCTATCGCAGGCTTGCGCTAACAGCCCAAGCCTGTGATAGCTTTGGAAAATGAGGCCCTATATTAGCAAAATCTGGCAGGGACATGACATTGTGCAGATCATACTGTCTAATCTCTCTTATAAATTTAGATATGAAATTAATGGCTAAAATACTAGCTAATAGATTGAATAGTATGCTGCTGGAAATTATCCATCCGGATCAGTCAGGAATCATGGTGTCCGACAATGTACGCAAAACAGCAGACTCTATATGGTGGGCCCATACTAATAATATTCCATTTTTGCTTCTCTCTGTGGATGCTGAAAAGGCCTTTGATTATGTTCATTGGCCTTTCCTTTTTCAAACTTGGAGAGAAATGCAATTTGGTGATTATTTTCTTTGCTGGTTGAAAAAATTATATCAGAGCCCTGTGGCTTGCTTGAAGGTTAATGGTGGATACTCCCAGACCTTTCCAGTAGGTCGAGGTACCAGACAGGGGTACCCGTTATCACCCCTAATCTTTGATTTATTTCTAGAACCATTTACTAACAGAATTCGAGGCAACTCTAAGATTTCTGGAGTAGAGCTGGGAGACTTTTCTTCCAATCTTTCCCTTTTTGCGTATGATATTTTATTTAAAATTACAGACCCTATTGTTTCCCTCCCAGAAGTAAGTGCAGAAATTTCAGCCTTCAGTAAGGTCTCAGGTTTTAAAATAAATTGGGAAAAGTCAGAACTATTAAATTTATCAGCACCAAAAGATACTGTCGAACAATTGCGAGCAGCACATCCCTTTAAATGGGCTGATCATAAAAGCAAATACCTAGGGGTAAATATAGGTAACAAAAGTGATGTGTTCCAGCTAAATTACCCTCCCCTCCTAGTGCGAATATATACCAATCTGGAAGAATGGGATCGCTACCATATCTCTTGGGTAGGTTGTGTAGCAGTCATAAAATGAATATCTTACCAAGGCTTCTGTATCTCTTTCAAACTATACCATTTGCGATCCCATCAAAAACTCTAGAAAAATGGCAGAAATACTTAATACAATTTATTTGGAAAGGGAAGCACCCTCGAGTAGCAAAAAATATTCTATTTTTATCAAAACCACAAGGAGGCCTAGGAGTTCCAAATTTGCATTGGTATCACGCAGTGGCTCATGTGAAAGCTGTCATTGAATGGCATTGCCTATGAAAAAAGAAATCTTGGGTGGTATTGGAGCAGGCCATTATAGGCCAAATGCCTATAAATGGATTAATATGGCAGCTGAATCATACTTGGCGAACCATAACACATATTCCTGAACTTGTTCGACATTCATTAAACATATGGCGTTGCTGGAAGCGACTTCTAATGGGACAGAAGGCCTACTATATTAGCATATCCCTATTTCATAATACACATTTTAGACCATGCGTAAGCAGGCTAGCATTCCAGAGATGGTGGGAAAATAGACTGTGAGATTGGAGCATATTTGAGAACCAATGGGAATGATCACCTTCTCCTCCCTAAGTGAAAGATATCACTTACCGGGGCAAGAAGTATTTGCTTATTTGCAATTGTGCCATTTCTTTTTGAGACATTGCATACATGCTAAATTAATAAAAAGGATATCTCCTTTTGAGAACCTTTGCAGACAAGCTGATAAATCCACTAAACTCATCTCAAAAATTTATTTGCTTTTAAATAAAGATCCTAAGCAAAAACACCCACACATTAGAGCATGAGAACATGATTTACAGGAAGAATTATCTGACGAAAATTGGAGAAACATTTTCAATACCTTGGGAAAAGGGTTAATCTCAGCAGGCCTCATTGAGAATGGGTACAAAGTATTGTACTGCTGGTACTTTACCCCGGAAAAATTGCATCAAATATTCCCCGAGATTCCGGACAAATGCTGGAAGGAATGTGGCAGGATAGGTACCTTCTTCCATTTATGGTGGGAGTGTCCAAAAATACATTTAGTATGGATGCAGGTATCGGAACGACTTAGTGTCCTAATTCATGATAGGGTGGTCCTCACTCCTGCACAAGCTCTATTGTACACAGAGATTCCCTTGGAAGATAAACCAGTACAAAAAATTATTAAACACGTGGTATTGGCCACATGATGTGCAATAACTAGTGAATGGAGAGATTCATCGGTTCCTGAACTACTATCGATACAGTCTTGAGTACACACCATGTACAATCTAGGAAAGATAACAGCTATTAAATACAAAACCATGACATATTTTACTAAGGTATGGTCTCACTATGTTCAATGGAAATCCACAGTATAATAGTTATAAAAATCTCCCTTCTTATATAATTCGATTCCTATAGGATATGAATGAATCTACCTATAAGAGCACAAAAGTGATGGTTTATTATAACATCCCTGTGAACCCAATTAAGCTAGGGGGGGGCAAGGGGGAAGGAGGGGGTTGAAGGGAGGGATCATGTAAAAATAAGGAGATCAGTCAGAGACATACACGGATAGTGTGTTGTTGTTGTTGTTTATTACCATAGCAAAAGATAGACTTTATTTCTTTTGTCTACATATATATATGGGTAATAAATAGAATCTGAAATTGCATTCTTAATGAAAATATATATGTATTATAACAGTTTACCCTAGATACCGATATCTGTGTATACTTTCTTGTTACACGTTGTTATCATTTATAGATCTTTTTTTTTATTTTCTATTTTCAGATTTTCACAATCAATCATGAAATATTCTTTATGAGAATTCGGTGCATATTCTAGAATACCATATTACATATCTTTCAGAAACAAAGAGTAGTTAAATTTCCTTTTAAATACACACCTAAATATAAGTATTATGGAGGCAAGAACACATTGAATGAATATTTAACAAAATTTCAAAAATATATTAACATAAAGATAGGTGAGCAACTATTATTTACTTAGCCAATCACACACACATCAGGGGCTTCTTGGGGGTGTCCTAACAGAAAATCCTTCAGTTGTTTGGGGTCAAAGAAAACATAATTGTTCCCTTGGAATCTTATGCAGCATTTACATGGAAATTTTAGAACATATCGGGCACCCATATCTAATACCCTTTGCTTCATTGTAAGGAATTCCTTTCTTCGTAGCTGCGTTGTTCTAATTACATCAGGGTAAATCCACAATTTTGCTCCATAAAATAGAGCTAATCTATTCCTTAGGAACATTTTTAACACATAGTTGTGGTCTGAAATGAATGCAAAAGATATTAACATAGCTTTCCTTTCTTTCACCTCTGTTTCAATGGACAGTTCCAATATCTCTGAAATGTCCATTTCTAGTATATTTTCTTGTGCAGCCTCGGGAGAACCTTGAGGCAGATAGTACGCTCTAGTGCATACAGGCAACGCAGTCTCAGGTATCTTTAAAACTTCTTTCATATATGTTTTAAATAGTTCTGCCGATGAAATTAATCTCAGCACAGGAAAGTTTATCACTCTTAAGTTCAGCATTCTTAAATTGTTCTCCATTTTTTCCATTCGTCTTTCTATTGCTGTTTCTGATTTCACAAAATCTTGATGTAGAGACTCCAATTTCTTTAACCCTTCCTTGTGATCTTGAATTTTCAAATTAAAAGTCCCAATCAATATGTTGTTTTCTTGTGTTTGCTGTTTTACTTCAGTTATTGACTGAGCTATTGATTTTAAAGCTGTGTCTATTGCTTTAAGAGCATACCAAACTTTCCCAAGCGTGATATCCTCCGGTTGCCCAATATTTACTTTCACTGTTGTGGAATCAATGTGAGACTCAACCCGTTCCTGATGTGCCCCTCGCTGCATGTTCCTTGTGATATTATCAGCAACATGGGTCATTTCCTCTCCTCCCATCTCCAGCGCCTCACGGAATTCCTATCCTCGTAGGATGCACACATCTCCTCTCATCCCGGGACTCACCTGTACAGACTCCACTGGCACACGTTGTAAATCGCCTTGGGCCGTTTCGGGTGGGGATTCAACAGTGTGCGCTGGGTGCGAGGGCCTAATCGGCTCGCCAGGGCTCAGAGTAACATCTGGGGTCAGGGGGGAGCCTGCTCGTTCAACCTGCTCCTCTCCAGCGACCAGCCCGATTGGCGTCCCAATTGCTCCAGCATGGAAGCCCTCAATACTTGGCTGGTAAGGGTCTAAAACTGGAGAGCTTGTCAATGCTCCCCGGATTTTCCCCTTACGTTTTGTGTGAGGCATTTTCTATTTTTCAGATGTATAAGGAAAAACGCCACGGAGCTCGCTACCCGTGCGTCCTATCTGGCGGCCATCTTGCCCCCTAACTGATTCCAGTTATGGATCTTTAATAAAATACTTTAATGAAAAAAACAAACAAACACTGGCAGTCGGGTGCAGGAAATGGATGCTCAAGTGACAAGTGTCCATTTCCTGAACCTCCTGGCTGTGTGGCTGTGCGGTGTTTAGGAAAACAGACGCCGATAAACTCGGCGTCTGTTTTCCTAACCGGCAGATGGCTGACGCTGATCAGGATCTCGTTAGCAAGGAGGCACTAGGGGCGCGCAAGCAACCCTAGCGCCTCCTTGGTAATGTGACCCCTAATTTAAATATTGTGTGGCGCCCCCAAGGGGGGGCGCCTGGGGGTGCATTAACAAAGCGGGCGCTGACTGTTCAGCTCCGGCTTTCTGAGTATGTTTATTGAATCGGCCCCAGGGAGAGGGATCAGAGCGGGGGGGAGGGGAGGGGTAGCAAATCTTTGTTTGTAAAGACTGGAAGGGGATGGGGGTGGGAGTGTTAGGGCCCCTGCCAGCCACTGGGGGATCAGGGCACTGGCTGTAACTTTTTTTTTCTTAAATGCTTGGAGATGGATTGAAAACTTTTGTTATCAAATTTTTACTTAACCAGTTAGCATATTGATTTTCTGTGCTAATCCTTTTAAGTTTTAGCTGGGGAGCCCAGCCACACTAAATCTAGATGGCCAAAATTTGACCACTAGATTTAGATGAATTTTCATCAGAAAACCTAACCCGATTACGTTGATCTGAAAATTTAGCTTAAGATAGCCAGATAAATTTACCGTTATTTTACGCACACAGCAGGTTTCTGAATATTTACCTCTGTTTGCAGCTACCAGGGACATAGCTTTAGATTTAGCTCACAGCTTTATTTCGTAGCTCAAGGTGAATTATGTTCTAATATAGAAGGCATTTCACTGTCCCTACAGGGCTTGCAATCTAAGGACCTGATTTACTAAGCTCCTTCCCCCCCCCCCGACACAGAATAGGGGTGAGTAAGAAAGACTAAATTAAATCAGGCCTTAAACCTGTAACTGAGACAATGGAGGGTGAAGTGGCTTGTCCAGGTCACAAGGAGCTTCAGCAGAATTTGAATTCTAATTTCTCTAGTTTTCAGGCTATTGCTCTCACCACTAGGCCACTGCTCATGAATCCAATCAGTGGTACAGTGCCCCGCTTGACATTTTCTCAGCTTGTGTATTGTTGCTTGTAAAAGTAGTCACTGGTTGTATTTGACCCAAAATATTTGAAACTGATAAGGGATCTTTGATAATAGTCTAGCTAGGAAAAAGAAGCAAATGGCCTTTATAAATTAAGCCTGCAATATTTAAACTTCTCAGGTCATTTGCCAGTTCTCAGCTATTTTGTACCCGTGGACCTGCAAGCTAATATTTGTGTTGGCAAACATCATGGGTACTTTGCATGTGCTGTCTTATATTTTTACCTGCTGAGTAGAGGGCAACCTTCACCTGAAAGGATTTATCCCAGTAATTCCTTTCTTACCCAGGCAAGTCCGTTTGAAAACTTCTCTCAAAATATGTCTGATTGCAAAACTTTGCATGCTGTAAATGGCTTAATCAGCCCCCCCCCCCCCACTGACCTGCCACCAGCAGATGGGAATACAAAATGTAGAAATGGACAAATTGACAACCAAAGTAATGAAAAATAAATGTACTTGCAAATTCTTTGAAACGAGAAGATACTCTTTAGAAGCATTCCTGCTTTTAGCACAGAGAACCATATATGAAACATCAGACACTGAATATGACAACTTTATTCATCATTGTTTCATAAAAACATGAAGGCTTTGTCCTGATCTGAAAGGCATCATTTTGGAAAGATGATGAAGCCAGTATCGTAGTCCTTTATTGAAACCATTCATAATGTTAAGTATATTAGCTATTGTTGATTGAAGTTTGACTGGCTTGTGTTTCTCTTCTCTTGTACAAGAGATTGGTTATCTGTATAAGCAGACATGTAAAAATTACATTTCCTATGATATTGGTGCTTAACTCAATGATATCATTGCTGCATTTGTAATGTACCTTTTATGCTTAAAACATGGATATTTTTATCTCAGTAACCCTGCACTCTTTCCCAGAATTGATCTTCGAAAGAGAAAAGTCTCTCTTTTTATCTGTTTTTAAGTTAATGTGGAGAAAGCAGAAACTATGGATCACAACCCTCTCTTAGAGAGTATTAAATGAAAATATTTCCTTCCATGATAAATAGCAATTTATTATGGAAATATACAAGTAACAATATTCGTACCAAAGAAAATTGCTTAAGGACAAAGTACCAGCAGAGCTTAATTAATTAATTAGTATTTTTATTCTGAAACATTTAGAAACCACTTCCACAGCTTAAAAGATTTGCTGAAAATGCTGTACAAGATAAACATTTAAATCTGAATAAAGCACCTAGAACAGCAAAATAATAAAATAGCATATATAAGGAATTTCCCATAGTCTTTATTAAAATGTGGAGTAGCAAAACTGAGAGCTTCATTTACTATATGGGAAAGAGATACACCTTAACTTTTTTCCCTAAAGGTCAGGCAGTTTAATTCTTTCTTTCTTATCACCCAAGCAGATGGATTCAGGACCAGTGGGTTATACACCTCTACCAGCAGATAAGATGGAGCAAAGCTGACGTCACAGTATATATACTCCTGCAGTGACATCAGCCTGCCAGTATTCTCTGTCTCCAGCAGATGGTGGATGTGCATCTCCCTACTGGGGATTGCTTCAAATTTTTAGAAGGAGAAATAAAAAGGAGAATTTAATTCATCCCACATTCCTGTGGTGATACCAAATGGTCCCTCCCCCAGTTAAGAATTCCTGAGGTGATTTCCATTGTCCCTCAGATGAATGCCTTGGTTTGGTAGCTGTTAAAAAACAGCTGAAAGGCAGCAGGTGCAGGAAGCCAAGCATGGCGGTGACGATATATGCCCTCTCCCCCCACAGCTAGAGACCATCTCTGTACTTAGCCCGGAAAGGCTGAGCTCAGGTAAGGTTTAAAAAAAAAGAGAGAGAAATACAGAGACAGAGCATAAAGATTGTTTGTAAGGCCTTCCGTTTCCTCTGGTCTCTGTGTTTGGTGCGCTGTTCCGACGTTCATTCCTGCTCCCAAGGGAGGTTAAGGGACTTGGGCAGCTGGGTGGTTTGAGCATCCCTAGTGGGCTAGGCCCCACTGTTAGGCTTTTCTCTGGGAGCCGCATTGTAGGCCACTGCACCATTTTTGTGTGCTTTCCTGCGCATTAGCCTGCCCTCTTCAGGACCGTTGGTCCGTGCAAGTGTGTCTGGCTGTGCATCCAAGTTGTGCATCCAGTTTTTGGAAGCTTAGTCAGAATGCCTGCTTGGGTGTCCAGGTGATAGCAGCCATGTTAGGCATGTGCTGTCTATATGCACAAGTTGAGCCGTATTGGTTGTGCGTTTAAGTTGGGAAGGTGGCTGTGCATCTAGTTTTGTGACGCCTGAAGCCTTAGGACTCCTAAATTTTGGGTGCCTAAATTTTACAGCATGAATTCAGCTGATGCACACATTCTGTGCTGCCTGTCACGTTTGGGCATTTCAGCCTGATGTGCCAGTGCTGCTTAGAGGCTCAGTGGGAATTATCTTCCTCTGATTTTTCTAAGACTGGTTCTTCCCAGCCTATTGACAGCCTGGGTAAAGACTTCTCAGGAGGAATGCCCGACCTTGGAACTCCCTTAACTGGTTAGTCAGTGGAGGCCAGTAGTTCTGTGAGCATAGTAAAAGTGCTTACTGGATTTGGCATGGATCCATATGCCTTTTCTTGGGTAGACATTTTTCAAGGATTGCAATCCTTTCTTCAGGCACAGTCATCCTCCCCATCCAATCCAGTCAGGACAGAGTTGCAGGCAGTGATCTCTCACTCGCCTGGTACTACTGCTAAGTGCTGGAGTACACCTAGATTGGCAGCAAGTCCTCCCTTTAGGAATCTGGATGGCACTGATGATGAGGTCGATCCTGACTCTCTGGAGGATGGGGAAATTTCTCTGGGACTGAAACCGTATAGGACTATGTTGCAGTTCTTTCACAGAGATGAGCTAATGGCTCTGATTTCCCAGACATTGAAGATGCTGTGAGTACCAGGGGCAGATTCCATGTCTGAGCCAAAGAAAAATCCCATTTTGGTTTCTTTGTGTAAAGCGTCTTGTTTTTTTCCCTTTTATGGAGGCCATTCAAGAATTGATTGATCTTAAGTGGGACACTCCAGAGGCTAATTTCAAATGGGGTTGGGCCTTGGAAGGCCTGTCCACCCTGATTCCAGTGGTGAGAAAGCATTTGCATTTTCCAAAAGTGGATGTGTTTGCCTGTGCTGTCTCCAAGCAGACAGCTATGCCTGTGGAAGGAGGAGCAGCCTTAAAGGATGTGCACAATAGAAGGATTGAGGTCATCTTTAAGCATGCATTTGAAGCAGTTGCAATGACTTTACAGATAGTTTATTGTTGTTCACTGGTGGTTCGCTTCTGTTTACTTCTCTCTCAGGAGGTTGGAATGAATTCTAAGGCAGTTATGGAGCCAGCAGCCACCTTTAAGGCAGATGTGAGCTGTGATTTGGTCCGCATCTCAGCCAGAGGGATGACTTTGATAATATTGGCCAGGCGTCAGTTTTGACTGAGAAACTGGTCGGCTTATGCGTCCTCCATGGCTAACCTTATGCAGTTGCCCTTTAAAGGCTCTCTCTTGTTTGGGAGTGAGTTGAAGAAAATGGCCAGTAAGTGGGGGGAATCCCTGGTTCCTTGGTTGCCAGAGAATAATAAGCAGATGCTGTGTTTCTTTGGCAGGAGAGGTTGTGCCAGGGTGTCCAAGAATTTTCAACTTTACAGAGGAGCAGCCTTTCAGAGAACTCAATCTTTTGGATGGTCTTAGTCCTTTCATTCTAGACAGTGTGTGGACTCGGGTAGTGAAACCTCCTGAGCCTTTCAGTGAAGGTTTGCCGCCCCACCCACAGGAACTGGAGATAAGGGGGTGCCTTTCACTCTTTTATTTATTTATTTTATAATTTTTATATACTGACTTTTCATGCAAGCATATCAAATCGGTTTACAGTAGTTAGCAATTAATCATTTAAAATTATTTGCATTTCCAAATAAGAAAGAAGTAAATACATTATTTCATAATATAATGAACATAGCAAACTAAGGGGGTCATTTATCAAAATGCGATAAGGCATTTTCGCATGCGTTAAGGGCTTATCGCATGCGAAAAACCCTGTTAACGCATGCGAAAACGTGTTTACGCATGCGATCGCACCATATCGTATGGTGCGATGCAAATTCCCAAAATAGGAGGAGTTAGGGGCGGAGAGTGGGCTGGGTTAGCCTGTCTGCAACGAGCTATCGCACAGCCATAACGCTGATTTTAACTACACCTCTTTCAATTGTGTTAGGCTGTGCGATAGCGCCGTGACTGTGCCATTTGCGATGTCTCCCGTAAGGCTTATGTCAGGTGAATTGAAGGCTCCAGAGCCCTGGGGAGGGAGGGAGAGAGAGAGAGAGGAGAGAGAGAGACTGGCCATAATAGCATGGCCCATAGGTAGGTATTTGTATCCCTATGGTAGGCCCACCTAGTAACTCGAGGTGGGGATTAGGTAAGAGTGTAGGGGGTTAGGGGCCACTTTGACATTCTACATGACACCTACGAACAGAACAGTGGTCTCTTGTGAAGATTTGCTGGCCTTCGGAGTGAGGAAACTCACTCCAAGATGAGATTTGGGCAAGGTTCTCTCAACCTAGCTTGATGTTACCCAGGTAGAGAGTCCATCAAGCTATTTGATTTGATTCCATCTGCTGATGGAGGTCTGCTTTCAAGTGGATCATCTAAGAAATGGAGTTTCCCTAAAATCACCAGACTGATTAGTATCCACGATGGATGCAAGCCTCCAGGGTTGGGGAGCTCACTGTCAAGAACTGACAGCACAAGGCTGCTGGAGTGCAGAAGGATCTCTCTGGAGCATCAATCGGCTGGAATCCCGGGTGGTCTGGTTGGCATGCTTGCAGTTCAGCAGCAGGTTGCAGGGTCGAGTGGTCTGGATAATGTCTGACCATGCAACGACAGTGGATTACATCAATTGGCAGAGAGGAACCAAGAGCCAGCAAGTGTCGCAGGAGGTAGATCAACTTATGGAATGGGCAGAAGTGCATCTTCAGGAGATCTTGGCCTCGCACATTGCAGGAGAAGATAATGTAAGAGCAGACTTTCTCAGCAAGGAGAGTCTGGAACCAGGAGAATGGGTATTGTCAGGCAAGGCATTTCAGCTAATAGTGGATCGCTGGGGCCTTCCATTTCTAGACCTGCTGGTGATTTCTTGCAATGCAAAGGTTCCTCGATTCTTTAGTCACAGGAGATATATGAAGTCCTTGGGTATCAATGCTCTCATGGAGGAATGGCCAGAGGACAAGCTGCTGTATACCTT
Source organism: Rhinatrema bivittatum (assembly GCF_901001135.1). Classification (NCBI taxonomy): domain Eukaryota; kingdom Metazoa; phylum Chordata; class Amphibia; order Gymnophiona; family Rhinatrematidae; genus Rhinatrema; species Rhinatrema bivittatum. The sequence continues at coordinate 248,871,832 of NC_042615.1, read as the reverse complement.
TCCCCCGTGGCCCATGGTGGGCATAATGGTTCAGAGGATCAATTTCAATGAGGGATGGTACTTTTGGTGGCACCAGATTGGTCCAGGAAACCATGGTATGTGGATATGCATCGGCTCCTGGTAGATTCCCCCCTTTGATTTCCAGCACACAGAAATCTTTTGAGGCAGGAACCTGTGCTTCACGAAGATCCAACTCAGTTTTGTCTTATGGTATGGATCTTGAGAGGGCTCGCTTGCTGAAGCATGGATATTCTACTGCAGTGATTGCCACTTTGCTTTATGCAAGAAAGTTCTCCACTTCCTTATCATATGTGCAGGTCTGGCGAGTGTTTGAGGCTTGGTGTGAGATCGAGGTATTCTTCCTCGTTTGGTTAAGATCCTGCTCATTTTGGAATTTTGCAGGATAGATTGAATAAAGGATTCACCCTTAATTTCTTAAAGGTGCAAGTAACGACTCTTGCCTGCATCAGGGGTTAGGTGAATGGAGTCTTAATCTGGTTTTGGATTTTGTGGTAGGCCCTATGTTTCGACCAATGCGTGACCTTTCCTTGTGGTTACTGACCTTGAAAACAGTGTTTCTTGTGGCAATTTGTTCTGAGTATTGTATTTCCGAGCTGCAGGCCTTGTTTTGCTGGGAGCCATTCCTTCGAGTGACTCCAGAAGCGATACAGCTGCATACCATTCCTTCCTTTTTGCCAAGTGTCATAGATTTTCATTTGACTCAGTCCATTTCCCTGCCGTCTCTGGATAGAGAAACAGTTGCTAAGGAATATCACATGTTGTGACTCTTGGATGACAAGAGACATATCATAAGATATCTGGAGGTTTCTAAACCTTTCCAGAAGATGGATTGCCTGTTTGTCCATCACAGTGAAGGTAAACAGGGTGAGCTGGCTTCATGGGCTACAATAGCTCGTTGGATTAAGAAGGTAGTCATGACCGCATATGTTGCTGCTAAAAATCCGTTGCCTACTCAGGGCTCATTCCACTAGGGTTCAGGCAGTGTCATGGGTGGAACTTAGATTGTTGTCTCTCATCAACAATTGCTGAGCTGTGACATGATCCTCCTTACACACCTTTTCCAGATATTATTGTCTGGATGTGCAGGCTCGGAAGGATGCAGCCTTTGCACATGTGATTTTGACTGGACTGCGGAACGCCTCCCACTCTATTTGGGAGTAGCTTGGGTACCTCCCAAAGGTCCTGAAACCATCTGTCTGAGTGTTAGGAAATGAGAAATTGCTACTTACCTGATAATTTCCTTTTCCTTAAACCAGACAGATGGATTCAGCTACCGAATGATTTTGTTATGGTCCTCCTGTGTGGCTACTTGTTCCAGGGATTACTGATAAAGGTTATTCCAGTCCCTAGACTAGTGTTAATAGGGGTGTGCATTTGTTTGCAATGTATTGGCAATCCGCAATGTATATGCCATATTTGTTGTATTCGTGGGGGTCACGTAATATATGGCGAACCCCCACGAATACAATGTATCACTAACGAATAAACCCCCACCCTCCTGACCCCCCAATACTTGCCAAAAGTCCCTGGTGGTCCAGCAGGGGTCCTGGAGCGATCTCCTGCACTCGGGTCATCGGCTGCTGGTATTCAAAATGGCACCGATAGCCTTTGCCCTTACTATGTCACAGGGGCTACCGGTGCCATTGGTCGGCCCCTGTCACATGGTAGGAGCAATGGACAGCTGGTGCCATCTTGTGATCCTACCATGTGGACCCCCCAAGACTTGGCAAAAGTCCCTGGTGGTCCAGCGGGGGACCTGGAGCCATATCCTGCACTCGGGCCATTGGCTGCCAGTATTCAAAATGGTGCCGATATCCTTTGCACTTACTATGTCACAGGGGCTACTGGTGCCATTGGTCGGCCCTTGTCACATGGTAGGAGCACAAGATGGTGCCAGCTGTCCATTGCTCCTACCATGTGACAGGGGCCGACCAATGGCACCTGTAGCCCCTGTGACATAGTAAGGGCAAAGACTATCGGTGCCATTTTGAATACCGGCAGCTGACGGCCCGAGTGCAGGAGATCACTCCAGGACCCCCGCTGGACCACCCGTGACTTTTGGCAAGTCTAGGGGGGTCAGGAGGGTGGGGGGTTGTAGTTAATTAAATTTAAAGGGTTGGGATGGGGGTTTTTTTGGGAAACAAATACATATGTAACTAATGAATGGATCGGGGTCCCTCGAGAATGGTTGCAATGGATTTGGGTCCTGACGAATACTGAATGGGATGAATCTGTCCCTGCTGCACATCCCTAAGTGTTAATGCTTTCTTTGTCTGAGTTCAGTGTTTTCTGTTGTCTGAGTACTGAAATGGTTATTTATTATTCAAGTTTTTGCTAGTTTGTCCACAGTTGGCTTTTGAAGAGAATACTGGCAGGCTGATGTCACTGCAGGAGTATATATACTGTGACATCAACTTTGCTCCGTCTTCATCTGCTGGTAGAGGTGCATAACCCACTAGTCCTGAATCCATCTGTCTGGTTTAAGGAAAAGGAAATGATCAAGTAATTAGTAATTTATCATTAGCCTCTAATGGCAAACTATTCCACAATGAGGATACCGTGACTGAAAAAGCCCCATATTTAAACCAACACGGTATAATAAACACGGAGGGTAATCTTCTCAAATATAACTCTCTATATCTCTGTCATAAAACTTTACTACAAAAATAGAGAGACAACACATTTCCAACATGTGTAATATTTATTGCAAACATTCACATATACACCTATATAGACACATTAAAACTAAGCTAGCACACTCACCCATTCATCCAACCGAATTAAACCAACCAATGTCCATTCGAGATTTTAAATTTGAGTAACATATATCATCCTTTCTAATAACAATATCCTTTTAACTGGGAATAAATATTTACCAGCATAACATTCCAATACACAGTTGTTTCAAATGTAATTATTGGCTAATAACCATTATATCTTCTGCTTTAATCACACAAATTTATCCATATTCAATATATGACAAAAGATATCTTCGTTTCACCCTACTATCAGGGGCTTCCTCAGGGACTCATACTTTTCAAATGTGTGTTCATTTTCTTCCTCACATCGATCACAATAATCTCATACTCCCATTAAATGCTTTGAAATCAAAAGACAAAATCCAAGTTATATGACTCTGTTGCATAATTACCACAAACTTGTGCTTTCATAGCGCCATACTTTAATATGAAGGCGCAAACCTGCATACTCGAAGAAACATTTCTGTGTCGTCGGAAGTGACGTCACACTCCGTCACCCGCTGAAGCCTGAGTATGCAGGTTGGCGCCTTCATATTAAAGTATGGCGCTATGAAAGCACAAGTTTGTGGTAATTACTCAACGGAAAGTCATATGACTTGGATTTTGTCTTTTGATTTCAAAGCATTTAATGGGAGTATGAGATTATTGTGATCGATGTGTGGAAGAAAATGAACACACATTTGAAAAGTATGAGTCCCTGAGGAAGCCCCTGATAGTAGGGTGAAACGAAGATATCTTTTGTCATATATTGAATGTGGATAAATGTGTGTGATTAAAGCAGAGGATGTAATGGTTATTAGCCAATAATTACATTTTGTACATAAACAACTGTGTATTGGAATGTTGTGCTGGTAAATATTTATTCCCAGTTAAAAGGATATTGTTATTAGAAAGGATGATATATGTTATTCAAATTTAAAATCTAGAATAGACATTGGTTGGTTTAATTCGGTTGGATGAATGGGTGAGTGTGCTAGCTTAGTTTTAACGTGTCTATATAGGTGTATATATGAATGTTTGCAATAAATATTACACATGTTGGAAATGTGTTGTCTCCATATTTAAACCAGGCATGTTGCAACATCCAGAGCAAGGCCATGGTCAAAAATGTCCCTGTTTGAATCTGAGTTCATGATTTGGTTCGTACCAAGCCAAACTGTGATGCAGGTGAGGTGGTCCCCTGCCCCTCAATGTCCTATTACATCAGAAAGAAAGGAAAGATTTGTGCCTCCTTCTTCTGTGGATACTTTTTCCATCCAAAGCAACTTACATAGGTTTGAAAACGTACACATTTATTTGTAGCTTTAATTTAGTGTCTACCCATCTAAACAAGCCCTGGGTATTGTTTTCTCCCCCTGAGCTCTCTTTGTCCTGGGGACACCTCCATTACAATGTGGTTAAAAATATGGGTATTGTGGTACCATGAGTTTACGTTTACCTGCATGCACAGTGAACAAAGTGCCCATTTCCACATGTGAAACAGCGTTTTGCCCATTGAAATGGGATCTGAACTACGTACAGGTAAAATTACAAGTGTAGTGCCAATATATGCACAGTTTTACCCATGGTGAAAGGAGGCATTCCCCTGGATGGGATTGGGGAGGTACATGTAAGTAATAAAGTATGCATGTATTGTTTCTCAGAAAACCATCCACACAAATTAGCAGATATAAATGTATGAGGGTGGTTTTCCTAGGTAGTTTTCAAACTGTAAATACAAGCGCAATTTCACTTAGAAAATTAGTGTAAAGTCCACAAGACTTTACACCAATACAGTCAGTTACAAAATTACCCTCAAGGAGAGCAATTTTTAAAGCACTTTTGCAGATAAAACAGTGTTTTATCTGAAAAATGGCCCTTGACAAAATGGCTTGCCTGAGATACTGGTAGACTTACATACATACTGCCTGTTTACATATAAGTTTACCCAGACTGAGAGTAAATGTTCCTGTGGGTAGAGTCAGAGGGCTATGGGCTTATGCATACACTTTTGCATTTTCAAAAGTATTAGTGCATAAATTTCCTGAACATTTTCCACATATAATAGCAGCTATAATTGTGTGTGGCTAAATTTGGTAGGATAATATTCAAAGTGGACTTATGCGCATAAATCTGCATTGGAAATTGGTGTAACTTATGTACATGTTTGCTATTTAGCTGGATAGTTATAAAATTGTATATATTTATTTGTCAAAACACAAAGAAAGAGCCAAGAAAATTGCCAAAACAATGATACCAAACACCAAAAAAGGCAAAATCAAACAATAGCAAATATCAAATTAGATCTTAATGTACCAGATGGTTAGTAGAGATGTGAATAGTGTGATCGATCATCTTAACGATCGATTTTGGCTGGGGGGGGAGGGAATCGGATCGTTGCAGTTTTGTTTTTTTAAATATCGTGTAAATTGTAAATCGGGGGAGGGCGGGAAAACCGGCACACTAAAACAACCCTAAAACCGACCCCGACCCTTTAAAATAAATCCCCCACCCTCCCGACCCCCCCCCCCCCAAATGTCTTAAATTACCTGGGGTCCAGTGGGGGGGTCCCGGTGTGATCTTCCACTCTCGGGCCACGGGTGCGTTGATAGACATGGCGCCGGTGCTACCTTTGCCCTGTCATATGACAGGGCAAAGGTAGCGCCGGCGCCATTTTAGTTCCTGTCCCCCGACGTCACGAGCGTAGGAGATCACTCCCGGACCCCCGCTGGACCCCCAGGGACTTTTGGCCAGCTTGGGGGGGGCCTCCTGACCCCCACAAGACTTGCCAAAAGTCCAGCGGGGGTCCGGGAATGACCTCCTGCACTCGAATCATGTTGCCGTATTGCAAAATGGTGCTGGCCATACGGCCATACGGCCGGCGCCATTTTGCAATACGGCAATATGGCCATACGGCCGGCGCCATTTTGCAATACTCGGGCCGTATTGCAAAACCAGTCAGATTTTCAAGATATCCCTAATGAATATGCATAAAAGAGATTTGTATGCACTCTGCCTCAGCTGTTTGCAAATCTCCATTATGCATATTCATTAGGGGTATCCTGAAAACCTGACTGGTTTGCGGCCCTCGAGGACCAGAATTGCCCACCCCTGCACTAGCAGAATACCTCATCTTGATCACACAGACCCTCACCAAATACAGAATAAGTAATCACAAATTATAAAAAGAAATATGCAGACAGAAACTGAACTGAAAACCCAAGGAAGCCAGACTCTGCATGCGACACTAGAGATACAGAATCAGAAATGCATTTCTTTCTGTACAGTGCAAAATACAAAGACATCAGAGATGCTGCACATTCCTATTCACAAAGCTGACATATTAAAATCTCTAAACCAAAAGAAGAAAGTTTTTTCCCTACCTTTCAGAACTTAAGAACATAAGATTTGCTATATTGGGTCAGACCAAAGGGCAGTCAAGCCCAATATCCTATTTGTTAATAGTAGACAATCTAGGACATAAGTCTAGGTCTAGCAGGATCCAAAAAGGCCACTAGATTGATTCCATACTAGGGATTTGAATCGTATTTCTGATGATTGAAAATATCGTACGATATTTCAAAGTTGTCAGAAATCGGGGCTCCCTGAAACCGATAGGAAAACCCCACAAAATTGTTTGTGGGGTTCTCTTATCGTTTTGGGGGAAGGCGGGAAAAACGGCACACAAAAATAACCCCTAAACCCACCCCAACCCTTTAAAGCTAATCTCTTAGTTTCCCCCACCCTCCTGACCCCCCAAAAAAACTTTTTACAGGTACCTGGTGGTCCAGTGGGGGTCCCGGGAGCGATCTCCCGCTCTCGGGCCGTCGGCTGCCACTAATCAAAATGGCGCCGATGGCCCTTTGCCCTTACCATGTGACAGGGTATCCGTGCCATTGGCCGGCTCCTGTCACATGGTAGGAGCACTGGATGGCCGGCACCATCTTTAAAAATGGCACGTGCCATCCAGTGCTCCCTCCATGTGACAGGGGCCGGCCAATGGCACGGATACCCTGTCACATGGTAAGGGCAAAGGGCCATCGGCACCATTTTGATTAGTGGCAGCCGACGGCCCGAGAGCAGGAGATCGCTCCCGGGACCCCCACTGGACCACCAGGTACCTGTAAAAGGTTGTTTTTTTTTTGGTGGGGGGTTGCTAAGGGATTAGTTTTAAAAGGTCGGGGTGGGTTTTTTTGTTTATCGGCTCGGGCGCAGCCGATAAAAAAAAAACCCGATCGGGCCGGACGAAAAAAAAATCATGATGTGAATCGGAACCGGAATCAGAACTGATTCCGGTTCCGATTCACATCTCTATTCCATACTGCTTATCCCAAGGGTAAGTAGTAGATTTTCCCAAGACCACCTTAATAATGGTTTATGGACTTTTCTTCCAGGAACACTTTGGATCCTAACATTACACAAGCCCCTCACAATAACAACTAGGGTTCAGCAGTTTCAACATAAGACTTCCCTCACATACAGAAGGATGATGAGGGGGCTCGCCAGCCCCAACATAAGACCTCCCTCCCACACACACAGATAAAAGATTGATGATAGGGATTGAACAGCTCTTACATAGCACTTCCCACCCAGGGTGGCGTGACCTATTATGTGAACTAGGTGGTCACCAATGGTGCCGACCATTTGGGGGCACCAAAGAGCAGTCATGTGAGGCTGTGAGCAGAGCCTATCCTGCTCGTGGCAAAGAAGAGTAGAGATTCGGTAGCCATGAATAAGGTAGGAGTTGGGGCCGAGACCAGGGTTCAGCGTGACTGGGAAGAGGGTGAGGTGCAACTGGAGGGGCAGGCGCAGGGCAGAAGGTGCCTAGGGTACCTAAAATCCTTGTGCCAGCCCTGTTTCCACCCTCTCATAATGCTTTGCCCTCTTTCTTTCTCCCTGACCTCCCTCCCACCCTGGCGGACTCTGTTTCTAACCTCTACCCTCCTAGCTGGCAGGCTGCATCCCCTCACTCATTCCCCAGGGGGGTTCAGCATCAATCCTCTTCTCTCCCCCACTTCTCCCTGCAGCAATCTCTTTTCCACAAGTCACTTCTCCAAACTCAAGAGAGGATATAGGGAGGGAAGTAGAGGAAACATCAGATTAATTTCAAGCAGGTGGAAAAACAGGTGCCAGTATTCAGTACTAGTATATACCCCCTAAAAAAAAAGCCCAGAATAAATGTATGCCCTGGTTGCATTGTTCAGAATTATATAAGACAAATGCAACCATAAATATTACCTCCTTAATATATATTTCAGCTCTCTATATACCATGAATAGATCTTTTCCTTGAAATTTTAATTGAAAGAGAAAGTAAACATGAGTGTATTATGTGCATCCTTAGTTTTCATAGAGAAGCTTTAGTTACCTAGTTGGAAACTTGGTAGTAAATGTGGCCTTATTTCCATGCATAATAATACAATCTACTATGTGTAATCAGACAGTCTGGGATTATGTCTTCTATTGAAAAGTAGGCACATATTTTATAATCTGCATATCATACTTGCACAGGTTATAAAATACAGGAGTAGATTTTTGCATGCCCCATAACCTCGTGTATATGGGTGCACACACAGCTATTTGAAAATTATCCTCTTAGGGTCTCATTTACTAAGCATTTTTCCCATAGACACATAATGGGAGAAAAGCCTTATTAAATTAGTCCCTTAAATTTTACCTGAATGTTACTCGCCTTGAGCTACCAATTAAAAGGTATGAGCTAAATGCACCATAAAAAATAAATAAAAATAAAATTTTCATTGTTTCTTTGTGCAGTTTCTCCCATTATGTGTCTATGGGAAAATCACACAAAATGAAACTACACACTTCATTGTGTTTTCCAAGTCATTAAAAAAGACAGCATATCCCTATTGAAAAGAAAGACCAGAGATAATTAAAAGGAATTGAATTATCTTGTCTATGGTTACATAGTGGCAAAGTTAGAAAATCAAGTATAGTGATTTTGATTTTGCTTCTCCCGTTTTCAGTCTTAAAAGGAGATTGAAGTAAATAGCTTATAATAAAGCATTTTGGACTTGGTTTGTTCCAAAATGTGGGATGAATAAGATGCCTCATTATTTTTTTTCAGATCTTCAAAGTCAATGTGGTGACATTGTTGCCTTATAAAGAATAGCTGGGAAGCCACACTAAGCTTGCTTGGGACATGGGTCTAAAGATATAGGAGTGAATTTTCAAAGGAGTTAGGCATGTAAAAGTAGCATATATTGTAGAAATTTTCAAAAGCCCATTTATGTGTATAAAACCTTTTGAAAATTCCACCCTACAGACCATGCAAAAGCAATTTTCAAAGTCCATTTCTGCGTGTAAAACCCAGTTTTACATGCACAAATCATTTTGAAAATTACTTCCATATTATTAAACTATATCAAAGTTCTTAAAATAAAATTATACTGTATAGGATTTTGATGACAAATGATAACAGAATATGGTCAGTTTGTAATTTTGTTGAAATCTCCAGTCCCTCCTGTCTATTTCTGAGGTACATAATTTTGGGAAGGAGTCTACAATTCTGTGCTTCTAAAGTTAACATATTTTAATGAGTTGTTCTTGTACATAACCCATTTTTTGCTTGCGTATTTTCATTTTTTCATAGATTTTTTTTTTTTTGTTCATCATTGAATGAGCAGTATTGTCACTCTTTTGTGTTTCAGGTGAAACAATGAGGATTGCCTCTTCAGAGTTTGCAGACGATCCCTGTTCATCGGTGAAGCGTGGCACCATGGTACGGGCTGCTCGGGCATTGCTCTCTGCTGTCACTCGCTTGCTGATCTTGGCTGACATGGCTGACGTAATGAGGCTTCTATCTCATCTGAAAATTGTACGTATATTTGATTTTCTAGAGTAGCTTATCTTTTGCCTCTTTTCAAGACCTTTTAAAAATCAGCTGTATAGGAAAAGCAGTAGAGTGGAAGGCATGAGTTTTCTTATTAAGTAATCATGTAATTCAATCTTAACCTGTGCCCTAAAAGATTTAAATTTGGCAAATATGCTTAACCCACAGTTTTTCTAATATTTAAGTAACTGTTGTTCTCTTGTCAGTGCTTAGAGCTTGCAGCCTTAGCCTAGTGGTAGGATATCATTACTAATTGTGGGAATAGTAGTTATTTTGTATTTATTTATTTATTTATAATCTGCTTTTCAGCACTTCAAAGCAGAGTATATTCAGGTATTGTAAGTACAGTATTTCCCTATCCCCAGGGGGCTCACAGACTGAAGCCTTTCTCCTGTTCTGTGTCTGTGGGAAAAATGCATAGTAAATGGGCCTGTAAGTTTGTGCTTCAGGCAATGGAGGGTAAAGCTACATTTAATATTAATACTAATATTTGCTTCTTTTAACCATAAATCTTGATGCACCATTTCTTCTTGAAAAAAAAAAGGAATTTTGATCCCCAGGTGTAAGTATATCTAAAAGGCCATACCAGAAAGGGAGTTTAAAAGCTTTTCACATCTTTGGATAAAACAATGGGGTTCCTGATTAAGTTAGCACTTTTATGTTCTATAAAAATTATTTAGTGTCAAGCTTGATGGTGTTAGTATAAACAACAACTATTTTTTTTTTTTTAACTTAAAAAAATGATGAGGCGTAAACGATCGGATTTCCAACTTATCCAACATAGCTATGTTGAATACATTGGAAATTGCAATTGTTGATCTAAATAAAAATTTAAACCCCTCACCCTCCTTAATCCCCCCCCCCCCCAAGACTTACCAAAACTCCCCAAGCTGGCCAAAAGTTCCGTGAGGGTCCGGGAGCGGACGCGTAGGGAATCACGTGACGTCCGCGTCACTCCGACGTGACGCCGATGTCACGTGGTCCATCGCGGTTCCGCTCCCGGACCCCTCGTTGGACCCAAACGGCACTTTTGGCCAGCTTGGGGGGGCCTCCTGACCCCCCCAAGCTGGCCAAAAGTGCCTTTTGGGCCCAACGAGGGGTCCGGGAGCGAACCCGAGGGGAATCACGTGACGCCGCGTCACTCCGACGTCACGCCGACGTCACGTGATTCCCCTCGGGTTCGCTCCCGGACCCCTCGTTGGGCCCAAAAGGCACTTTTGGCCAGCTTGGGGGGTCAGGAGGCCCCTCCAAGCTGGCCAAAAGTTCCTTTTGGGCCCAACGAGGGGTCCGGGAGCGAACCCGAGGGGAATCACGTGACGCCGCATCACTCCGACGTGACGCCGACCTTGCAAAGGAGTTCAGGAATGGCGTCCTGACCCCGCTGGACCACCAGGGAGTTTTGGTAAGTCTTGGGGGGGGGGGGCGGGATTAAGGCGGGTGAGGGGTTTAAATTTTTATTTGCACATATGGACATAGACTCAACTTATGGAATTCTCCATATGTCCATATTGACCGCAAATGGGACCCCCTTTCGACTTATGGACTTATGAACTTAAACTTTTGGTCTGCACATCCCTAACAGTTGCCCTTTGCCCACTTTTGCAGCCTTGATATAATCTGGCCAGTCTTGTTTCTGCTTTGCTCCTCTGATGCTGCCACTGCTGATACTGTTTTGACCCATTGGGGATCCTTGCGTGCTTCATGCCACTTTCAATGTGATGTTGACCTAGGCATGCCTTCACCCTTCTGATGATGTCCGCCCTCCAGTTTCAATATAAATGATTAGAAAATCCCAATTTGGGAGCCCAAAATAAGACTTCTTTGCTTCCCCCCGACTATAACAGCAAACCAATGAAAAAATAAAACAAATAAATTATATATTTTTATTTGAACCAAATAAATAACAGTGACCTATAAAATGAATGAACGAACCAAAATGAATGTTTTTGATTCTGCACAATCCTAATAGAAATCCTACTTATATAAAGTGGAATTCCCTCCTTTTTATTCCTTGCCCCCAACTCCTCCTGATGTTTTCTATTTTCCCAGGCCTTGAAGTATACTTTCTTTTAGCCAGTCTCTGCCTATCCTTGTCACCCCAGTCTTTTTTCCTTTCCCCATGATTCTTCACTGGCAGGACCGGTGCTAGCTTTTTTGCTGCCCTGTGAGAAAAATTACTGTGCTGCCCCCTCGATTCATTCAGTATCTGTCCCGGGCCCATCAAATAAAGCCCAGCTCCATCCTGCAATCTATATTTTTTAAAACTGACACGCCCCTTCACCCCCAGAACCCATGGATTGGGAAGGGTATTAGGTACCCCAGGCAAACCTTATAGCCTTGCACACACACCACCCCACACCTCCCACATCCTTTACAGACACACACAATTAGGGATGTGAATCGTTTTTCAACGATTAAAATTATCGTCCGATAATGTTTATATCGTCTTAAATCGTTATAGAACATGATACAATAGAAATTCTAACGATTTATCGTTAAAAATCATTAAATCGTGTTAGTGCGCACTAACTCGAGTTAGTGCGCACTAACTCCCCGTTAGTGCGCACTAACTGAAAATGATACAAATAAACACTTCCCAGGTCACTGAAGGTCAGTTAGGAATGAATATGTGTTCCTATTGGCTGGCTGCCCTCTTATCTATTGATGTTACCAAGGTTACCACTGAGGTGATGGTTGGGGGGATGGGAAATGGAACTGGAAACTAACGAACACCAACAGAAAATGAAACAAAGTGTTCACACTTCCCAGGTCAGTAAAGGTCACTTAGGAATGAATATGTATGTATGTATTCCTATTGGCTGGCTGTGCTCTTATCTATTGATGTTACCAATATGGTTGGGGGGATGTGAAATGGAAACAGTTGGAAGCTTGACAAAAAAAGTAATGTAATAATCAGCACTCACGTGACTAGAACTTGTTTGTTTATTATTTTTGTTAGCAGGCACCTGAAATGCTAGTGCATGTTGAATTTGCCAATCACTGTGCATTTTAGAAAGGTGGTCCTGGCTGGAACTGTACACAGTTCAAATATATGTAATTGACTGTTGGTAAGTGTATTTTTTAAGTAGCCACACTGGCACCAGTATGTTTACTTTTCCTCCTACTTAACTCACTAGCTCAGCTTTGTAAGAAGGGCTTCTCTGCTTGTGTGTTGTTTTTGTTTGGTGTGAGGAGAGCAGAAACATCAGATCTTTATTCAATCTACTACAGTCATCTCTTACAGTGCCCTATCCCTATTAATACCAGGAGTGTTGTGATCTTCCTGCACACAGTGCCCTAACCCTGATACCAGTCTGAGACAGCTCCCTCCCTGCATTACTAGTGAGAGGCTGGCTTCACAGACAGGGGAGAGCTGCCTGACCCTCACTCCTGACTTCCCCCATGTCCCAGCTAGTGAATGGTGTGTGGGTGAGGGGGGGGGGGGGGGTGAGGATGGTGAAGTCTGAGACAGCTCCCTCCCTGCATTACTAGTGAGAGGCTGGCTTCACAGACAGGGGGGAGCTGCCTGACCCTCACTCCTGACTTCCCCCATGTCCCAGCTAGTGAATGGTGTGTGGGTGAGGGGGGGGGGGAGGATGGTGAAGTCTGAGACAGCTCCCTCCCTGCATTACTAGTGAGAGGCTGGCTTCACAGACAGGGGGGAGCTGCCTGTCCCTCACTCCTGACTTCCCCCATGTCCCAGCTAGTGAATGGTGTGTGGGTGAGGGGGGGGGGGTGGATGGTGAAGTCTGAGACAGCTCCCTCCCTGCATTACTAGTGAGAGGCTGGCTTCACAGACAGGGGGGAGCTGCCTGACCCTCACTCCTGACTTCTCCCATGTCCCAGCTAGTGAATGGTGTGTGGGTAAGGGGGGGGGGAGGATGGTGAAGTCTGAGACAGCTCCCTCCCTGCATTACTAGTGAGAGGCTGGCTTCACAGACAGGGGGGAGCTGCCTGACCCTCACTCCTCCGGGGTATTGTGATCTTCCTGCACACAGTGCCCTATCCCTGATACCAGGGGTGTTGTGATCTTCCTGCATGCAGTGCCCTATCCCTATTAATACCAGGAGTGTTGTGATCTTCCTGCATGCAGTGCCCTATCCCTATTAATACCAGGAGTGTTGTGATCTTCCTGCATGCAGTGCCCTATCCCTGATATCGGGATGTGTGCAAGAAGATCACAACACCCCCGGTATCAGGAATAGGGCACTGTGTGCAGGAAGATCACAACACCCCCAGTATCAGGAATAGGGCACTGTGTGCAGGAAGATCACAACACCCCTGGTATTAGGGATAGGGCACTGTGTGCAGGAAGATCACAACACTCCTGGTATTAATAGGGATAGGGCACTGTGTGCAGGAAGATCACAATACCCCTGGTATCAGGGTTAGGGCACAAGTTCTAGTCACATTGACTGATCACATTACTTGTTTTGTCAAGCTACCAACTGTTTCCATTTCCCATCCCCCATATACTGTCAGTAGGAAACTTGGTAACATGAATAAATAAGAGGGCAGCCAATAGGAATACATATTCATTCCTAAACTGACCTTAACTGACCTGAAAAGTGTCAAATTGTATCGTTTTCAGTTAGTGCGCACTAACTCCCAGTTAGTGCGCACTAACTCCCGTTAGTGCGCACTAACTCGAGTTAGTGCGCACTAATCGGAAAAAAAGATTTTTAACGATTTTTTAACTAAAAAATCGTGCCTAAGACGATTTTCTTGCCCTGCCACACGATTTCTATCGTTAAGACGATATGGAAAACGATTCACATCCCTACACACAATTAAATTATGCATGTATAATAATTTTTACATGAAAAAGAACATTCAAACGTACAGTCTGATGAGGCAAAAATAACCCTTACAACATGTATATTATATTAACATGCAGTCCTGTGGTGCCAACCAGAAAACTCTGCAAAAATGATACTTGGAACTCCTATGGAATTAGACTTTTTGTAATGTGTGTTGGGAGTGAGCTTGGCCCTCAGAAAGCCATGAACAAACAGAATTACCTTTACAATATAGCAAACCTCCCATACTAAAACAGCCGTAACAGCCTTATCTATGAAAAGGAACAGTTCACCTACTACACCAGGCCCTAGAACACCAATAAAACCAGGCTGCTATATATCCCTGCACAGAAATTACATGCCAGCAAAATACCTCACCTCGGTCACATATGGAGAACACAGACAGACCCTGACCAAATACAGAATAAAGAGATCAGAAAGTATAAACAGAAACATGCTGAGAAGAACTGAACTGGAACCCACAACAAGCCAGCCACTACATGCAGAGCAAGAATGGAAAAACAGAAACATTACCATTCTTCATAAAAACATTAAATAATAAAATCAAGAAATATAAAACAATTATAATAGTAAAATCACATTCATAAAACGAATAAATATTTCAAATAGTTGATGAATAGAATATATAAAATTTCCCAAACACCAAGAATATATTTCAAAATATCTGATGAATAAAAAACCTAATGATTAAAAAATGCTCTATTCCCCCCAAAAATGTAATATTTTGAAACAGCAGAATCATCAGATTACACACAATAATTAAAACTAATAAGGATTTAAAAAATATCCTGCTCTCCATACCTATCTTCTAGGGATGTGAATCGTTTTTATAATGAATTGAAATATCGTACAATTTTTCTTAATTTGTTATATATCGGGTAAATCGTGAAACGAACACTTTTTCCCCCGAATTTTCATGAAAATCATTTTTTGAGTTAGTGTGCACTAACAAAAAACCATTTATTTTTGTTATTTTTTGTTACTTTTGTTATTTTTTGTTAGTGCGCGCTAACTCCCATTAGCGCGCACTTAGCCAAAAAATGATTTTTTATTTAAAAAAAAATGCTATTCCGCGGGAAAACAAGATTTTCCCACAGCCACACGAACCCGAAAGCACAACCGATCGGGCACCCGATGCACATCCCTACTATCTTCTGATTTCCTGTCACCCTGAGCTTGTTGCTGATTGGGGGAGGTAGGGACACCCAAATTTGATCTTCTCTCTCCCTCACATGCACAATAACACATGCATTCTCTCACACACTTCCTCTCTCTAACATACACAGGCTCTCTCTCCCTCACCAGATTCATTATGTGAGTGTGTGTGCTTGTGAGAACGTATATGTGACACATGGGCTCTCACAGGCACACAAACATACACACAGGCTCTCACACAGGCACATAGGGTCTCACACAGACACACACACATGCACAAACACACAGGCTCTCAGACACACACATGTACAAAAAGGTTCTGACAGACACATGCTCTCAGTCACTCACACACATACACACATGGTCTCATGTTGTCTTCGGGCTGTGGTGGGATGAGTTCCACCACAGCCTTGTTCCTTCTGATGTCTTCGAGCCCCCGCGGGCCTCATGATGTCTTCGGGCCAGACCACTGGACCTTCCTGTTGGGGGGGGGGGTGGATTGGAAGCTGTACATGGGTGCACATGCACATACAACCAGAAAACAGATCTCTCCAATGGCTGACAGCAGCTTGAGCGCTGGCAGTTTGCAGCTTCTCTGCTTTTTTGGCTGCCAGCAGCCCCACAGTCTCTCCTGCTGCTGCCGGCTTGACGCCACCCCCGGGTGTGCCGCCCTGTGCAAATGCACGGTATGCATACCTGATTGTACCAGGCCTGTCTACTGGAACCACAGAAAGCTTTACACCTTTTATTTTCAAAATGTGTGAAGGCTTCTGTATAGAAACATGTACATATTACTGTGTATATGCAATATAATGTTCTGTTCAACCTTTTGTTAAATTCCATTCAATGCGGGACCATTTTGTTGTTATGTGGATTAATATACTAGAGCATAACAGACAAAGGTTTAGGGTCTGGCTCTGAAATTCTGCGAGCTGTTACTTGTTCAGAATAATGTAGTCCACTTAACCTTTGCATTAGGTCAGTGCTACTTTACTTATATGACATGAAGTTTATTATAGGAGTTTTAATAGAATTGTTGCAGAGTGATGCTCTCTTGTGGTAAACGGTGAGAACTACAGTTGAGTTGTGCTTCGTTTGTTACTTGCTTCTTTATGATAATGAATTTTTGACAATGGTTTAACTTTGTTTCACATAAAGTCACCTAAAAAATAAAAAAGCTTAGTCAAAAATAGAGGCATGACAAGGTGTCATAGTTAAGGCTAATAGGGGAAATTTAAAATTAAAAAAGCACATAAATTACACCAATATTCAATGAGAAAGTATATGCATCCTTTCCCTTTGAAAATGATCCCACAAAAACTACTTGCATACAATTACACCTGTTAATTTGTGCACAGGTTTTCACCTGGAAAAATGTATGGGTTAAATTTTGAAAAAATGGAAAAGTATGCATCTACAGGAAATGCAAAGCTCTCTCCATCAGTGCCCCAGGAATGCCTCTGCTTATGACAAGTAAAGTTTCATGTATGCAGGCTATAATCGTTTAAGTTCACGTGCATATTAGATGGGCGCTTACATAACAGGCCATGTCTGTAAGCAAAGCACTGCTTTACCCTGAAATGCCTTTGAAAATGGCCTTCACAAAACGTAATTTTTGTCTGCAGATACATTTTGCCCCAGACCTTGGCCAGAATTTTCAAAGCAGACATATATGCATAAATCTACTTTGCCAAATTGTGAATGTCTATGTAACCCCCTGCGGCATACATGCACAATGTTGCACCTGCTCAAGAGCAGGCGTAATTCTGTTTGTATGGATTCACACACATAATTTTGGAAAAACAAAAGTATGCGCGTGAATCAGTTCCCTACCTCCAACTCCGTCCCCCTGAACGCTACGTACTGTGCACATAAAAGTCCATGCAAAATCATGTTTTGCGTATACCTCCTTTGGAAAATGACCCCCAAAGTGGTCATTCTTTCTCTTTATTTTTCCCCTTCTCCATCCTTATTTGGTTGCTGAACTTTAAGCTCAGTGAGAAGCGGCATTCTCAGGGATGGAGTCGGGGAGAGGCTTGTATGTATGCACATTCTTTGGTATTTTCTGAAGCACATACAGATTTTTCCCCAGAATGAGCGTGCGTAAAAGTGCACGGATCGTTTTCCTGGGTTGATTTTCAAAATAAAAGTATGCACAGATTTTTCACTTGCAAAACGGATGTAAAAGCCGTGGGTAACTGCGTTTGCAGCAATGCTGGCAGTTTTAAAATTGCCCCCCTGTAGCGGACTCCTACTAGTCTGAGAGTTGTTTTCTCCTGCGATGTCAGTACTTATTGCTTTCTGCAGAGACAGAGCAAGGAAAGAACAGTAGCAGGGCACTTGCGGGAAACTGGTTCACTAAAACTAATTTGTATGTCTAGCAGTGGATAACCATTTATGGAACATCATTTCAGACACCTTCTATTATTGAATGTTAAAATGCGGTTAGGCTTCATTAAACTTGCCAAGCATATTTTTGGCTGTGTCTAAAATGTGTTTTTCTTACAGCCATTGATTTTGTAATATTACCTAAAATGTAAAGACAGATTGGCGTAAATGGCTTTCATTCATGCCAGTGAGTTCACTCTCTCACATTTATTCTAATAGATGGTATAAAAGTGTTTAGTGCAATGTACAGCAACAAACAGTGTGCTAAAAATCACACTTTTGTTAACATAAGAGCAGACACCTTTTATGCACTACAAACAAATCTGTATTAAAAAAAGACTATGCAAGGGTAAGAGTGCATGGGAAGTCAATTTTCAGAACAGTTTTAGCCACACTGAAATAGATTAGCAGGTTTAAAGGTGAATTTTAAAAGCATCGATTAGGGGATGTCTGAATAAGTCAGGTTCCGCTCACCCACTGTATTTAATAAACCGCTCAGATACACGTGAATCTCCCACTGCACGCATATCTCGCTCCAATTCAAAAAGGGGCCTTGTCAGGGAGGAGTCTGGTCGGGACATGGACTTTCTGGGCCGCGTCCATAAGATGTGCGTGCAAATAATTACGCACCTGCGCTCACGCCCAGGTCTAGTGCCACAAAAGTTTACTTCTGCAATGGAGGAGGTATAAGTTTTAAAGAAAAGAAAACTAGCCATATATAACTGGGGTGGGAGTGAAGGTTATTAAACTAGGGGGGAGATTTGGAGGGCTTAGCTCTTACCTGGGTGAAGTAATGGAAGAAGTGGTGAAACTGGAAATGACATGGGTCCACATCCCTTTTAAAATCTCACTATTTACATAGCAGAAGCAGGATTTGCGCACCAATGCGTGTGCTCACTTTCAATTAGGCACACATGCGCATAGCCAGGCTGTTTTATAACATGCGCGCATATAAATGCACAAGTTATAAAACAGTCTCGTCCCTGGATGACCCAACTCACAGGTGCCAATGTGCGCCTGAGTGCCAGTTTGAAAATGACGATCCCTGATTGCCCTGTCCAAAAATTGCTTTCCTCAGTTCAGGTAAAAGTACACATAGTCTTTCGTTGAGCATGCAATTTTAACTAAGAGGTAAGGACGTATTCCTGGGGACAGGGGTGTCGGGGGAGGGGGATATTGCACATATCCGTGACATTTCCAAAAGAATGCATGTTATTTTAGCCATTTAGGATGCTCATATACAATATTAGGTGCAAAGTTTGTAGGCGTTTTTAGCATGTGTACTTTATGTTCATTTCTATAGGGACACTATCTGACTACTCCCACATCCCTGTTCCCCGTGTATTATAAATTGAAGTAATTAAGTGACTTGAGTATAATGGTAAAGTTGGATGTCATTTATACACTATGCAGCAATTTAAAAAATCTGCTGAGCAACCAAGATGGCTAGCTAGCTATAGCTTCTTAAGCTAGCTAGGTACTGGCTCAAAATTCATCTAACTCAATAACCGGCTAGCTTATAGCTAATTTTGTCACTGCCGAATGGCTTACTAAAACCTTTCCCTACATACCCTAGAAATCAATCATCTGCAAAATTAATTTTGCCCCTGGAGCTGTGAATCTCCTTCCCTTCACCACTTTCTCCATGCCCTTGGATTCCCAATTCCAAATAAATTACACCTAGAGTTGCATATCCCCTCCACTCATCCCAAGCTCAGATCCAAAATCCCCAAATCCCATCCAGAGATGGAGCATAGTGCTGCATCAGGCCAGCAAGTGCCATTTTGAATTTGGTATGGCCAGAGCAAAAGTAACCTAATCTCCTGCCTCCTGATGGCTTTAGGAATCAGACCAATGAAGGGTAAATGATTTGTATGGGGTGGGGGGAGTGTCAGGGAGAGTTTGGTTTATGGTATGGAAGCTTTGGGCAGTGAAAGAGGGATCATCAGCCTGTGGTATTAGGGAATCAGGGGTGGGTGGGTCTTGCTCTAGGCTAACTGGCACCCTGTGACAAAACTGAAATTGGCAGCATCCCCCTTAGTGGCAACTTTGGCACAGCAATCCCTCCTTCAGAAACGGCAATAGCTCCTGCACAGTTACCCAGCTCTCCCTCTCCACTCCTACACATATTTCCTTCACTTTCTTTCCTGCATCTTTGCCCTGCTCTCTTCCTCCCTGCCCACAGTGCCCGGCATTCCCCCCCTCACTCTCCCCCTCTAGTACCCTCTTCTCAATCTCTCTCTTTCTCTTTCCTTTCTTGTCCAGAAGCAACCTCCTCCTTTTTTTGCCTCCCTTCCTTCTCTTCCTCCTCTTCCTTGCAGGCTGATCCTTCGTTTACCACCAGAGACAGAAGCCTTATTTCCTCTATACAGTGTTCCTAAGTTTCCTGCTTGTAGGAATCTTATGAAAGGGTTGAGGAACGAGGATCAGCAACACCCCCCTTAAGCATGGCAGTCTGATTGGCCAAACACCCAAAAAGCCAGCCCTGGAAGAGGAGATTGATAGCATATGTAGGGATTAATTTTGGATTGAGACTTTGGGGAGTGATCAGAGTGGGTTATTTTGGTTCAGACTTTGGGAGATATGAAGGGAATAGGCAGGTTGAGGGGGAGATTTATTTTGGATCCAAGTGGAGATCAACAGGTTTTGTTGTTGTTTTTGTTGTTTTAATGTGGCTTTAGTGCAGGATTGGAGGGTGTGTGTGTGTGTTTTGACAGTTCCATGAAGATTTCTTGGCTAGATTGGGAATATAGGGGTGGAAAGAGAATGTTGTCACTGAGTCCCAGTGCACGGTTGTCACAGCTACCTTTAAGTTGGCTATCTCTGCACACAGGGTTACCTAACTTAGGGGCCTGTTTATTCAGCTGTGTTAAAGTACCATGAGAACCACAGTTTAATAAATCCCCACAGAATTTTTTCTCATGCTGCTATGACCTGGAAGTTTTTGCATATACGTGGCAACAAGCAGTGGTGGTCCCCATCCCATGGTCATCAGAGCCCCAAGGATATCTAAGATGATCCCCCATGTTGCCTCTAACAAAATCCCTGATCTGTCCCCATCCCCAACTGTTGCATGAATCATTTTTTAAAGTAGCCATGTTTTAAGCCCTTCCCCTGGCCTTTAAACCCTGTACCCCTTTTGAAAATTGCATCTCGTACCCTCAGGGTAATCTCCCTACATCCCCAGACCCCCACCCTACAGCTCACCCTGTGAGAGGGCAACAGTAATTCCCTTTCATTCCTGCTCTGCAGGTGACCTTTTAAAATGGTGCTGCCTAAATGGGACTCCCTTATGATCTGAGGTCAGCTGGTGCTGGCATTGGTAGGGCAGGAGCGCATAGGGATTGCATCTGCCTATCGGGCTTATGTCATAAACTGTCGGGAGGTCTAGGGAAATGAGGGGGACTACAAAGGTGGTTTACTTTTATAGCAAAAAGGATGGTCTAAAGTCTGGCTATGGGGGCTTAAACATGGCTACATTTGTATTATTTTATATGTGCGATGTGGATTAGGGGTAGGTTGGGAAATGTATGTTGCCTCACGGATCTCCAGAAACGTTTTTAGAGGTATGCAAGGAGCATGTTACAGGATCTTGTAGCTCCTTTTAGATGACAACCCGGAAGCATCCTCTTAACTTTATGGTTTTCTTGGGGAGTTATCTAGTCTTCTTGAGGTGCAGTTAATTTTTCTTTAGTAGTACAGTGTGTAAAGATTTTTTGCAAGCTCTGCTACTAGTTAGCATGCTAATAAACTGCATTACATAAATTTGCATGTGATGTAGCTCATTTGCATATCCCCGATGCACATGACTTAGGGGACAACAAAATAATGCATGGACATTTGCTATAATGATGGATTTTGTGCATCACAAGATATTTTGGCCATGTGATAAATGATGTTTATTACATTCAAACACATTATTGCAGCTTTGTAAATATTAGAGATGTGCATCGGATGCCTGATCATTTCCGCTTTCGGGTTCATGTGGCCGTGGGAAAATCTCATATTCCCGCGGATCGGCATTTTTTTTTTCATGAAAAATTGTTTTTTCGGCTTAGTGCGTACTAACTTCCCTTAGTGAGCACTAACAAAAACTAATAAAAACTAACATTTTTTATTAGTGTGCACTAAGCCAAAAAATGATTTTTTACAAAAATGCGGGGAAAGTGCAATTGTTTTATCGGTTTTTCAATCCATGGCGATTTAGGAAATATCATACAAATTTCCTAATCGTCAAAAAACGATTGCACCTCCCTAGTAAATATGACCTTTAGCCAGCTAATGCTGAAAATTATCTCTAGCCTATTAAATTTCTTTCCCCTACGTAACCATGAGCCTAGGACAGCCCAAAAATTCAGTGGCTATATTTATCCACCTAATGAAAATAGGCAACAGGTATTAGATTATCAAAAGGGCTAATGAAACTTCCTAACTAAGGAGTTAGATGGCTAAATACCTTTGGAAATCTACTTTTCTTATAATATACTAGCGGTACCCGGCCTCGCATTGCAGTGGCAGAGTCAGGTTCTTTACCCTCACTCCCCCTTCCCCTTGCTCATTTACCTCAGTCATTCATCCTCCTCCCCCTTGGTCACTCACCTCGCCCCTCCCTCCCCTGTCCCCATTGCAACTCTCTCCCCTCATATTCACCTCTCCCTTCATTCTCCCTCCCCTGACACTCACTTCCCCCCCTCATTCTCCCTCCCCTCACTGTCACCTCCCCCCGCCTACTGCCTACCCTTCAGATCAGAAAACCTTTGTCTTTCTATTTCTGTGGGAACCGCCCACCCCCCCCAAAAAAACCCCAATCCCAACCCTTTAAATCAAACAATAACCCCCCACCCTCCTGCCCCCTCCCAAGACCTGGGAAATTAAAATTGTTGGTGCTACATGTGGTCTGTCCCTGGGCGTCTGTGTGCATTGGGGTAGATTTTATAAATTTACGCAAGTGCGTACTTTTGTTCGCGCACCAGGCACGCGCAAGGGGGTGCACATTTGTGCAACTTGCGCGTGCCGAGCCCGGCGCGCGCTACTTGTTCCCTCCAAGGCCGCTTCGAAATCGGAGCGGCCTCGGAGAGAACTTTCTTTCCACCCCCGCACCTTCCCCTCCCTAACCCACCCCCCCCGGCCCTATCTAACCCCCCCTACCTTTGTTGGCAGATTTACGCCTGCTGAAAGTAGGCGTAAATCTGCGCGCACCAGCAGGTTGCTGGCGCACCATCACCCGACCCGGGGGCTGGTCTGGAGGCCTCAACCACACCCCCGGGCTGGCGCCACGCCCCCGGTCCCGCCCCGAACCGCCCCTGACCCCGGACACGCCCCCAGACATGCCCCCGAACCGCCCCTTTTACGAAGCCCCGGGACTTACTCGCATCCCGGGGCTGTGCGCGCGCCGGCGGCCTATATAAAATAGGTGCGCCAGCGCGCGAGTGCCCTGCTGGATTTACGCGTGGATGGCTTTTAAAATCTGGCCCATTATGTAGCCAAATAGGGGAGTGCCTAACCAAATTTGCACTTCCAAATTTGTTTTGTGGTCTGGGGAGGGCTATTTTGGTGCGTTCCCAAGATCGTGCAAGTTTAGTATATGTATTTGTGTGTGAACCTCCCCCTTCCCCCAAAAAACAACCCTATGAGAAAAGTTCTCTTAAACTAACCACCCCACACTCTCCTGCCCCCCTCCCCCAGCCCTGCGAAAAACAGTAGCCTCCCCCTGCCCCCCCCAGAGTTGCTGAAGGAATGAAACCTGCCCCCCCTCGTGACCCTTCCCCAAGATGTTCGCAATAAATTCATTACCACCCCCCATCCTCCAGACCCCCCGGGACCTGATAAAAATGTCAGTCGGTGGAGCAGGCGTTCAGGAGCGGTCCGGGAGCGATGTATTGGCGTTAGTCCATCGGCTGCGAGCACTGAAATGGGTTCCGATGGCCCTTTGCCCTTACTATGTCAGTGGGGTGGATTAATGGCAGCAGTAGGTCCTCTGACATAGTAAGCGCAAAGGTCCGCCGGCTGCCAGTCCTGAAAATGGCGCCGAGGGTCCCTCGCCCTTACTATGTCACATGGGCTACTGCCACCATTGGTGTCCCCGAATGGCATAGTAAGGGAAAGGGCCGTCGGCGCCATGTTGATTGCTGGCAGCCGACGGCCATAGTGCAGGAGATGTGTCCCGGACCGGTCCTGGCCCCCCGCTGGAGACTCCCGGACTTATATCAGGTTTTGTGTGTGTTGTGAGGGCGTGGGAAGTAAATTAATTTGGTATGTGTGTGTGTGGGGGGGGGGGGGGTGAGGAGGGTGGTTTTGTGTGTGTTGGGAGGCTGTGGGAAGTAAATCAATTTGGTATGTGTGTGGGGGTGTGAGGGGGGTGGGTGTGTTTTATCTGTAAAGGAAATAGTTATCTTCCGGCGAAAAAAGTGTGCGCATGTGTTAAAATGGAAGTGAAACGTGGACCTGGACTGGCGAAATGATTAGTGTAGCGTGTGTTAGTGTAAGGTGTAACAGATGGCGCTTACGTCCAGCAGATGTCGCTGTTTTCTCGAAAACATTTTTAAACCTATTTTACCTGTCACAGGTGTGACATATCTGTAAAGTAAGTACAGAAGAACCTTCCTGTATGCGAAATAAAGGTTGTGTCCAAATTTGAAAGCAATCGGTTCAGTGGTTTCTGAGATTAGCGATTTTGTCCAAACTATTTAACATTTTTATTTATATAGATATAGTAACATAGTAGTAGCAGCAGAAAAGTTTCCAAACTACTCTCTGCTAACACTTTTATGAAGCAGGATAGCAACAGCTCTTCTCCAATCTTGCATCACCACTATTGTTTCCAGGGATCTATTAAAGGTCTTTCAGCAGACCTGCCAGCACATCTCTGACCTCCCTTAGTATCCCGGGATGTACCTCACCCTGCCCCTTGGCCTTGTCCTTTTTCAGTTTTCCTAGCTTTTCCCATACATTCTCTTCTATAAATGGAGTTGTGACTACCCCACTCCCATCTATGGTCTTGTCAACCAGCAATGGTCCTTCTCAAGGATCTTCTTTCGTGAACACCAAACTGAAGTATTTGTTAATATTTCTGCCATTTCTTCATCTCTCTCTCTACACATTGATCCTTCTCATCTTTGAATTTTACTATACCACTTTGGGCCTTCCTTCTTTCTCTGATATATCTAAAAAATATTTTGTCACCTCACTTTATCTCTTTGGCAATCCTTTCTTCTGCTTGACATTTTGCTTTCCTGATTTCTTTCTTCATTTCCCTCAGTTGTATCAGGTATTGTTCCCTGTGTTCCTCTTTTT
Source organism: Rhinatrema bivittatum (assembly GCF_901001135.1). Lineage (NCBI taxonomy): Eukaryota > Metazoa > Chordata > Amphibia > Gymnophiona > Rhinatrematidae > Rhinatrema > Rhinatrema bivittatum. The sequence goes on along the minus strand of NC_042615.1, from coordinate 248,846,565 downwards.
GGAATCTGTTATACTTCTTGAACACTGTTCTTTTTGCCTTTATTTTTTCAGATACTTCCTTTGAGAACCAAATTGGTTTCTTTTTCCCTCTTATTTTTGTTTACTTTTCTAACATATAGAGTTGATGCCTTTGTAATAGCTCCTTTTAATTTGGCCCACCGTTGTTGCACATTTCCCCTTTTCTCCCAGTTTTCTAGTCCTTCATCCAGGTACACCCCCATTTTGACAAGCTCCCTATTTTTGAAATTCAAAACTTGGTTTTCATGTGACTTCTCTGCATCCTATTTGTGGTATCAAAACCATACTGTCTGATGATCACTGGTGGGGATCAGGTTGGGAGATATAAAATGATGGAAGCGGGTTCCCTATGATTAAGGGTCATCCCTTCCAAATTTGTTTGGTGGCTTCTTGGATTGGTCACGCAGATGTGAAGTTGACTTGTAGAGAAACAGCATGTGTACCACATAACTCCCAGTCTTCCCTCTGATGACCAGATAGGGAGGATCCCTTTAACTCCCTTCTATGAACTCAGGTCCTTGCTTCTTACTAATGCTGGCTAAATAGAGTACATCAGCCACATTGTTTACAAATAAAACCATTAATTTTATTGCTGAATAAATCAGTCAGCAACTATTTAAATTGATGTGAAACAGATGGCAGTTTAAATACATCAGAATTCATGGTATCAACAGTCAGAATCACTTTATTTCCATTACACATATCACATTCAGAAAGCATAGTGGGACAACATCTTAGCCTTCATGTGCACAACATATAGCTATTTTCTCCAAAAACGTTGCATCAAATACCCAATTCTCTACATATCATCTTCCCCCACCAAAAGGTTATCCTGAACTCTTCTGGCTTCTCTTTAAACAGGAATGAGGTGTATTTCCTACACATATCACTGAATAACCTATCAAAATTCACATCCACAGGGAACCCCTATGCAATTTTCATATTTAGCAGAGCTATGACCTTCCACAAGGTGTGTCTTCTACAATTCTCTAGCAGGTGGGAATCTCCTTGGTTTTCCCCTTGCCATGGAATCTCTGAGGCACTCCTACTTCGGACTCACCACAAACTCTTTTTGGTCTACTTCCTCAGAGGGAGGAATGACTTATTTTAACCTTCTGCTTAGTTCCTCAGAAGTAGGAAAAGCCGCTCCTTCTCGATGGCCTTGGGCCTCTCCCTTTGAGTGAAAGAGAACTTACAGTGTCCCACGTCCACTGGGAGGGTCCTTACACCCACCAGCCTGTAGGCTGGCTACTCCAACTAGTCACATCTCTGAAGATACATATTCCCCATCCCACTTTTGGAAGGCAGGGGCCTTCCAAAAGGGCCAAAATCCCCCAGAACTTGCCACTTTTATATCTTTTGCTGCAATGGCTCTGCCTTCTCCTTTGCACAGATTTCTATAGTAACAGGAAACCTGTGGGAGTGTGCAGGGCTAATGCAGAACTTCTGATCCATACACTAGTTGACAAATTTCACATTTGAGTTCTCTTTAAGGAGTTGTTGCTGCTTACATGTGGCAGAGGACAATAGCCACATCTCCCTAACTAGTTTTCTATGCTAGGAGGAATGTGACATGCAGGCCAAGAGGAAAGGAGAAGATCCAGGTGGGGTGATCTGGGGTTACCGTTCTCTCACCTTTTGATTTCTGGGATTCTGTGTGGGGGAAATTCCTGCATCCTCCAATGATTTAGTGGTTTCTCAGGTGGATCATCTCCTGCCCATCCTCCAATGATTTTAGGGCCATGGAGAGAGAGTTCTCCCCCATACCCTATAATCATTTCTGGGAGCAAGCTAACTACTGCCTGTAAGTACCCACATTTTAAATCTAGCCATGCCCCATTGCCCTCTGCTAAATTTAATCTCCTATGGGGTCAATAATAACAGCTTTTAACTGCATAAATATTGCCATTTTGATATCTCCCCCTCTCCCAGTAAATTTTGTCAAAAATCAGACTGATTTGATGAAGGTTGGATAATTCTTGAAAGTTATTCACAGATATATTAAGTCAGTCCAATAAAACGTTATCACCTACAACTTGTTCGCTGACCCCTATTTCTATGTATCCTAGTGAAGAAATGCATTTCCATAACACTTTTTATAAGTAAAAGTGTAAAAAAGCCATTTGGGGTTGTGCATCATCCAATTGACTGTATGTTCAGTCGATTGATGTTTATAATTGCACTAATTATTTTCTTTTTTCACTATAGAGTAACTTTCTCTTATAAAGACGACATAAACCATCATATCATACATGTTCACACAGGCCGATGCAATATAGTGCGCTCAGCCGAGCTTGGACATGTGTTTTGGACTTCCAAAATGCTCGTCCAAACCAGCATGTAGCTAAAATGCTCATTACATGTAAACTCACGTTGATGATGCTATTAGCTATTACCCCCAATGTTAAACATTGCCACGTGACCACGGCGCCCATGTTAACATTGCAAATTTAGCATCTGCCCGGGAGCAGGCATTAAAGCATGTGGTGCTCAAGGGCTGATGAAAAAAAACAAAAAAATCTTGCTTTCTGTGATTTCTCTTATTAGTATCCTAGTGATACTAAATGGGAAGAATCACAGAAAGCAGAATCATGTCCCGCTGAAGGGTTTAACAAAAAAAAATAAAATCCTGCTTTCTGAGGTTCCTTATAGAGAAAAATCACAAAAAGCATCATCATCAAGGTCTGGCCCAGTCAGAACCCCTGCCAGCAATGAGTGAAGGAGTGAATACATTATTATTAAGTGTTGGGCACTTGGTATTAATTTATTCACCCCTTCACTTCCTGCCAGAAGTGTCATATGTCAGTGAAAGGATCAATCCTTTTCTGAAGATTGTCCTGAAAGTGCCAGGTCCCCCTCCTTCTTGGGGTGGCACAATGTGGTCAGTTTGATCCAAGAGGACTTCCCTTTCCAGATGAATCTAGTAATACAACTGTTCAGTAAAAGAAAGAAGCCCTTGGAAAATATAAAACAAACACAACAATAAATTCATTTTTAAAAATCCTATCCTACCAGCTCACATCAAACAAATTGGAAAGGTTGGCCTATATCTTGCTGACCACTGGAACATAGTTGTATTTGTAGATGTTCTTCCAACAGCACATGATAAAAATGACCAAATAACGAAACCCACTCTGAGCCTGCTGGAAGCTAAGGAGGACAAATCACCATCCCCTATTGCCTCAGGATGAATCGGAAAAATGTCTAACTTTTCATGGTTAACCTTGTATCCAGAGGCTCTACAATACTCTGATAGAACAGCAAGCAACCTAGGAACAGATCTCTTGAGTTCTGTCAGAAATAACAAAATATCATCTACATATAAGGATATTATATGAGTTCTACCTGTGAACTTAATACCCACTATCAATGGGTCTTGCTGGATCTGGTGCACCAATGCCTTTATAGCTACGTCAAAAAGGAGCGGGTACAGAGGGCAGCCCTGTCTTGTGACATTTTGGTTAGGGAGTGGGTCAGAAAAATCATCGTTGGTAAGGATCCGCACTTAAGGGTGATCATACAGTGCTCTCACCCAGTCCATATATGCTGGGTCTATCCCAAACGTAGCCAACATTAGAGATGTGAATCGGAACCGGAATTGGTTCAGATTCCGGTTCCGATTCACATGTGGGTTTTTTTTTCATCGGGCCCGATCGCGGTTTTGTTTATTGGCTGCGCCCGAGCTGATAAACAGAAAACCCACCCCGACCCTTTAAAACTAATCCCTTTGCTTCCCCCACCCTCCCGACCCCCCCAAAAACATTTTACAGGTACCTGGTGGTCTAGGATGGCGCAGGCCATCCAGTGCTCCTACCATGTGACAGGGGCCAGCTAATGGCACGGATACCCTGTCACATGGTAAGGGCAAAGGGCCATCGGCGCCATTTTGATTAGTGGCAGCCGACGGCCCGAGAGCGGGAGATCGCTCCCGGGACCCCCACTGGACCACCAGGTACCTGTAAAATGTTTTTTTTGGGGGGTCGGGAGGGTGGGGGAAGCAAAGGGATTAGTTTTAAAGGGTCGGGGTGGGTTTAGGGGTTATTTTTGTGTGCCGTTTTTCCCACCCCCACCCCCCAAAACAATAAGAGAACCCCCACGATCAATATCGTGGGGTTTTCCTATCGTTTCGGGGGAGCCCCCGATTTCTGATGATTTTGAAAATATCGATGATATTTTCAATCGTCTGAAGCCCGATTCACATCCCTAGCCAACATAGCAAATAAAAAGGGCCAGTGTAACTGATTGAAGGCCTTTAATGCATCAAGTGCTACAATGGCCCTGGCCTTAATGTGTTTCACTGACACAGCCATAATATTGAAAACCCTCCTGGTGTAAGCCTTGGAATGCCGATCCTTTACATAGCCCATCTGATCTGGATGTATAAGATCTTTCAATATTGACCGTAAACGTAACTGTAAGACTTTGGTTACTATTTTGACATCAGCATTTTACAGAGAAATAAGGTGATATGATCCCGGATCTGTAATGTCCCTTCCCTTCTTGGGGAGCACCATGATAGTGGCATCCATCAGCCTATGTGAGCAAGTGGGGTTCACCTGCAGGTGTTGAAAGACTTTAAACATAATAGGGGCCAGCTGAGGGAAGAAAGCTTTATAAAAATCCAAATGAGAGCCATCCAGGTCGGCACATTTTTCTTTAGTCAGTAGTTTCACTGCTGTCTGAACCTCGTCTATGATAACCGGAGCAGCCAGTTTGTCATTCTGCTTCTCTATAACCTGCAGAAGCTGAAACAAGCTTAGATATTAGATAATATAATATAATACCTGCTTCTCTAGAATAAAGCTGAGCATAGAACTTCACAAAGGCATGGTTAATGCTCTTCATCTGGTATGTTAAAGCGCCCGAATTGGTGTGAATGCCAGTGATTACCCCACTTGCTCACCTTTTACTGAACAGCCTAGCCATAAAAGGACCAGTTTGTTGCCATGCTCATAAATCTTTTGTTTTAGGTAACAAAAAGACTTTTCCACCTGAGCTATTTGGGTAATATCCAGCTCAGCCGTGTATTTCTGCAAATCTCACCATAAACGCCTAGAACAGCTCGCCTTGTGTTGCCTCTCCAGACTTGATATTTTCTTAATGAGGGAGGCTTTGCGCTTCAACCTCTGCTGCTTGTAATGGCTGCAATATCCCACAATTACCCCCTGCTGCAAGGCTTTAAGCATTTCCCGTAAAAACACTGAACTGTAATCCTGAAAAGAGTGTACCTGAAAAAATTCCTGTATGGTTTTTAAGTATCATTTCTGAAAATTCTTCCTTGCCTAAGAGGGTCAAGTTAAGTTGCCAAGTTCGGCCCCTTCATCCTACTGCACCAATCTTCAAGGGGAGGAAAACAGGGCTGTGGTCTGACAGTGTAGCTGAGAGGATATCAGACTCCCCTAACATGGACCCCAACCAATTCGACTATATGTCTGATGGGTGGCAGAAAAGCAAGTATAGTTCCTGCCAGATGGGTATTGCTGTCACCAGATATCCCTCAAGTCCCAGGGTATCCATTAGAAATTGAAGTTCAACCCCTTTCAACAGAATAACCAGTTCCTCCCATAATTTGGATTCAAGCAAACACTCCAATCACCCCCCTGCCACTATTTTCAGCATTGCAGAAAGCAGCTAACTGAACTGTCAGAGTTCAATGGAAAATATTTTGACCTTTATTTGGCCCATAGATATTAGCCAAGATGAGCTTTTTTTACACAGGTTACATTACAATATTATGATTCTGCCTTCAGGGTTCGAGTAAGTCTTATGAATAATGAGGGGAAGGGCCTTGTAAACCAGGATACATAACCAATGACTACTGGATTTATAGGAAGCATTTCCCAGCTATTTATCCAGTCCCTTTTTAGCTTGTAATGTTCCTTATCAGTCAAATGAGTCTCTTGCAGCATCACGAAGTGAATATGATGTTTCTTGAGGTGTGTGTATAATCTTTTCCTTTTTATGGGAAAGGCTAGCCCCCTCACGCTATATAAAAGAACATTTACAGGCGACACAGCCATAAGAAAAATTGAATGAGAGATACCAGCTTACTGATCAATTTACATTTAGCAAAGTACACATACAACATGTCACATTCTGTTCCTTTTTTTCCCCAATAAATATCCCAACCCTCAAAAATCAGTTAACCCCTAACCTCCCACCAAAAACTACAAACAAACAGTAAAGCTATCTTCCCATCCACCTAACTTGTCTCTAACATTTCCGGTGCCCCTTCCCATCCTCCCTGCCATTTGGCACATCAGCCAGGCAGCGCCCAAGGCCTGCTATGGAAAATGCCCCTTCCTGCCCCAACCCCCTCCCACATCAAAATTAAGTTCCCAAATTACCCATGTTACCAAACTTTCCCTCCCCCCCAACCCCTTCCTTTTGTCCGCAGACACCCTCCTTCCCCCACCCTCCATTCCCAACCCATCTCAATGAACAAAGACCAACTAAAAAGAAAAAACACACAAGGCCCAAATATACAAAAGCATAAACAGCACCCTTCCACCTACCTCCTTATATACAGGAAACAATGTCCATTGATTGTCAGGTCGGCATCACAGGCACAGGCTGGCTGGACTGCTTCCTCTTGGGCTCCTTGAAGAGCAGATGAAGACCACTGGTGTGGCAGAATTGTGCTGCTTGTCTCATCACAATGCTCTGTTCCCACCACACACTGCATTCTGGTGTGGAGCTCCCTTATCATGGTGGGTAAGTAGCTTAGCATTTCTTGATACTGGTGCCCTGCCCACTCAGCCCAACCAGACCATCTAGAGTCAGCAATCAGTCCCATTTCCTAGGCCCCCTACAACAAAGACAGCAAAATCCCACAATATCATCCATCCACCCCTCCCCTCTTTGGGGATGCCTAGCAGGTCAGAAAGGCAAACCTCCACTCCTCCATCTCAATATTCTATCAGACAGCAGGAGATAACTGCTGCCATTTTCTAGGTTCCCTCGCTGCTAGAGGCCTCTGCAGGCAGGCCACGTGTATATTTCCCAGCTTCAGAAGCCAAGATAAAGAACTGAGTGATGCCTTGAGGCTGTACCCTCAGCTTTGCTGGACAAATTATCGTATACTGGGCCCCATACTGACAAAGGAGTCACTTGGCCTTGGCAAAAGCTTGGTGCTTCTTTTTTAGATCTGCCAAGAAGTCCTGGAATATATAATGCTGCTAGCCATTGTAGTTCAGGTCGGAGATGTTCCTTTTTGCATCCAGGATTCTGGCTTTGTCACCATAATTGTGCAGGCACATAATCATCGCTCTCTTTCTCAAATTCGCAATTGGCTTCGGTGCTAAGTAGGGTGTACTCTATAAATTTTAAAAGTCATCTTGGTGGTCTGCATTATTTGCGGGAGCCAATTTGAATAAAAACCCACTGTATTGGAGCCCTCCGCGCCCTTGAGGAGAACAACAATATGGATATTTTGTGGTGACTCGTGTTTTCCACCTCATCCTGCTTTTCAAAAAGCTGCTGAGTATGCTTTTCCAGCCTGTCCAGTCATCTGATCGCTTTTGATGTAGCCATCTCAACCTCTTCGACATGATCTTGAAAGACATCGAGTCGGGCCAAATTTTCCATCATCATCACGACCAGGCTAGTAATCTGGCCCACCACTGACTCGAGTTTATCATCCAGGCTGGCCTTAATTCAATCATCAATCTTTTCCATCAACTCCCGAATTGTATCTATCATTTCACCAGAGAGACCTGTCTTTCCCACAGACTTCATCGGATGAGGCCTCATCTGTCACTGCTGGCTTTTCCAGGGCCAATTATTTAGTAGACCTTTTGGGGCACATGCTCTGGTCTCCCTATATCATCATCAATGATTGTTTAGGAGGGTCCCTGACCATGTTCAATCCATGGATGTCAAGCAAGTATCAAGATAATGCAAACGAGGAACAGGAGCATGGTGGAATAGAAGCCACCTACCAAGCAGCCATCTTGGCAACCTCCCTTCATGTGTTCTTGACAAACTACTCTGTTTTTCCTTTTACAGTCTAAAAAGCTTTATTCCTTAAACATATCCATGATGTTCAAATTATCTCAGCTTCTCATCATTTTTTTTATTCTCCTTTGGACTTTCTCTAGATTTTCCACATCCTTCTGGTAGTGTGAAGTCCAAAACTGGTCACAATACTTCAACAAAAGTTTATGTTGAGTAGTATGAAGAATTTACTTTATGTGTGTATATATAAATCTCCTGTTCATATATCACAGTCTGATATCAGTTTTCTTGATAACAGCAGTGCATTGCTGACTCATGTACTTTTATTTTTTGCTATGCCCCAGATTGTTTTCCATAGTACTAATGTCTAGCTTGTCATCTTTTTTTTTTATGTAAGCAAAATTTGATTTATCCTAAGTTCCTTTTGTTTCTTTTTGTTGTAATTCTTTATATTTATGAATGTTAACTTCTTCAAATGTCAGTCCTTTCCTAAAAGTTGCTTGCAGCTCTGCTCACAATAGGGCACCTTCTAGTGCCGAAGTTCCCAAACCTATCCTGGAGGACTCCAGCCAGTTGGGTTTCAGGATATCCACAGTGATTGTACATGAGATAAATTTGCATGCACTGCCTCCATAGCATGCAAATTTTATCTTATGAATTTTCTTTGTGAATATCCTGAAATCCTGATTGGCTGAGTGTTCCCCCAGGACAGGTTTGGGAACCTCTGCCCTAGTCCATCATCCAAGTCATTCACAAATGTAGAGATTAATATTCAGAAAGGCAACGCAAGGATAAGTTATCTGGCTAAAGTTAACTGCATGACTTGTCATGGATATTCAGTGGGACAAGTCTCCATTGAATATTCTTAGCTAAAGTCATTTGGATAACTTTACCCAGATAACTTTGAAATCTAACCAACTATGTTTAAATATATCCAGTTAGCATAAAATTATCCAGGTATATGTACCCAGATAACCTTAAACTTAACCAGCTCTATTCACATTCTATTGCTGGTTAAGGGGTGAAAAATTTTAAAAAATCTGTCTGGGCTTCCATGCCAGATCTTCACCCTCATGCCACCAGGAGCATGGTGCTATTGTTATGTGTGGGACTCGTGGCCTGGTTCCTTGCCACTCCCATTCATGAAAAAAAAAATTGCTTTGCCAGACTGAACCCTTCTTCCATCCTCCAAACCACTCCAAGTGTTATTTAAAAATCCCTTCTCCTGCCCCCTCCTAGTAAAGCTTATTCTTAAATAAAGGCCACCTCTCATCCCTAACCCTAATCCTTCCACTCACCTTAGTTAATCCCTATCTAGCGCCAGGTTTGTGATATGCTATGATCCTGGGCACTTCCAACATTATTTGGACATCAGTGTTGTCTCATAGTTAATAACTTGGGACCCAGCACTGACTACTGAGGACCTCTGTGTTTTATGTCTTCCTAATTGACAGTTATTTAGTAATAACTATTCTTTCTGGCCTGTGTATTAAAGGTTTTCTCTTTTGTGTATATTGGAAAATTACTTAGTACATAGATTCCTTTGTTAGTCTTTCCCACCAGTTGTGCACCCTCCTAACAGTTGTATGACCCAAACTATATTTTCTTAGAGGTCAATATTTAATGAGGTAGCGATGGATAAATTAACTGGATGTTCAGCGAAAGCAGCAGTTACAGCCCTAAAGGGGATCCAGTGGGATTGGGGGTAGGGTTCCATGTGGGAATCTGATCTACCTTGGATAGATGCATATAAAATCACTGCTGAGCAGACTCAATGGACCTTTTTAGGTCTTTTTCTGCCATTATTTGTAATGTTTCTATGTTTTGGAGAAGTTTTCTGCTGGCTATTTGGCATAAGATATCTGAGTAACTTTATCCAGCTTACTTTAGGCCAAGTATTTGTTCAGACTGTCTTGTCTGCAACAAATGTAGCTGGATTGTGCTCAATATAGTGTTATCCAGCTAAATATTTCAGGGTGTCAGCTCTATCCCTCCAATCCTGCCCCTCTTTTTGTCCAGGTAAATTTGTGCACACTAAAATTGTGTGTGAACAAAGTTGCCCAAGTGATCAAGTGAATTTTTAAAGGGGAAAACTTATGTAGATCAAAGCTGATTTTACATATTTAAGTCCTCTGAATATTAACTTCTTACTGTATGAAAATATAATATAAGATAATTTTAATTGATTTTGGATGCCTTGTTCACACACAATGGAAACATTTTGTATAGTGCTGGATTGTTAATCATAACACACTAACATTAGTATAGGAACAAATGAGTATTGCATACTTAGCCCAAACAATTTTGTTATAATACTATACTTTTGGATCCTGAGAAAACTGGATTCTTTGTAGATCATAATACCTTATATGAATGAAAAAATGTTGCAATGCATTCATGAAAGGGAAATTCATCTCAACCAGGTATTCAAACAAAACAAATTTGAGCTACTAAAACTTTATCTTTCATTTGTTTTTGGCAATGTATTGAATGAAAATCATGCTCATGATTTGCAAATAGTATACAGTATTTGCAACACTTTGCCAAAAACAAATGAAAGCTAAACAATGAAAAAAAAATGTAAAATATCTGAAAACAGAAAACACACACACAAGAAAACATGAAAAACAAAAAAGAAAAACATAAACATATTTTTTGGCCTTGGATATGCCTATTGTCTATACAGAGCATGATCCTGCTCCCTGAAAAATAAAATATAGGCCTCCACCTTTATGGGTCACAAATTGTGAATCATAATCCAAACATTGATCTAGCTGTACTATGTAAGAAAACAGTATATTGTGTGTTGCGCTGAGGATGGAAGGGAACACTAGGGGGTGCTCCCCAGCATGGGACGAGTAGTGTGTACCCTTGCGGTGAGACATACCTCATCTGGGAATGAAGCAAAACCAAGCCCCTTCGACCTGCATGCCTCGGTGAGACCAGCAATGCAATGTTTGGTCTCTGAATGGTCCTCCAACCATTCCCAGCCCTTTTGGATCTGCCGCTGGGTAAAGGCAGAGGTGGTTAAGGACTGGAACATGGATGCTGAAGACAGTAGAACTGATGAAGACACATCAGGGAGTCAGACGAGATGAGGACTAGGCACAGAAGACGAGGCTAAAACTCAGCATGGCAAAGAGTCTGGGCAACTCTGTGCAAGACCGTCAAGGACGGAACTTCGTAGGCCTGACGAGACAGGTCAGAGAAGCAGGACAGATGACGATCCCCAGTGAGAAGTATCCGGACCAGGACATCCGAGGAAAGAAGATGAGGACATCAGAGCAGGCTAAAATGTCAGGCCTCCAGGCAATGATGGAGGACATAGAGGATCCTTAGCCCTGTTGGAAGATATCCGCCCAAGTGCCCTCACAACCCAGCCGGGATGGTCGCGGACCACATTGGAGGACAACAGGACCTCCGAAGACTCAGGATGCAATGAGACGGACAGGCAAGCAATGTCCCACAAGCACCCTACACAACCCAGCCGGGCTGGTTGTGGACCACACTGAAGGGACATCAGACATCATGACGAAGAGGATCTTCGACCCCGATGGATAGAATCTCCCACCAGCGCTCTACACACCCCAGCCAGGGTGGTCACAGACCATCGGACCACTGTGCGCCCTTGCAACCCAGCTGGGCTGGTCACGGACCATGCAGGGATGGGAACCAGAGCCTCAGGAGACCTCTGGACAAAGGACTTCAGGATGAAGACATCAGGATGACCTGGGTGACAGGAACACGGCAAAGCATGACACATCAGGAACTTGGACTTGAAGACAAGACGAGGGGTCAGGAACAATGACAAGGGACATCCAACAGAGAGACCAGGAACAACAATGAAGAGGAATCCCATGAAGAAGACAGGAAGCCAATCAGGAGCGAAGAATACAGGGAGTCCTCGAGAAGACCCGCTCCAGGAGGACAGTTCAAGGGAGGAACTTGCTCCTTGCGAAGGTGATGAAGGACTTACCTGAGGAGCCTTTTGTAGGCTGAAGAGGCAGATCCAGGAAGTGACATCATCAGGGTAGACAAGGGGGGCCACTCCCTCGCTGGCCCTTTAACTCAAGAAGAGAGGTGCGGCCCCGCGTCTAAGGAAGAGGAAGAAGGAAGAGATGCAGGACCCTGGACAGTGGCCCTGCTGAGAAAATGCTGAGACGCTGATGTGCAGAAGCAGGATCAACGTAGGAGGCAGAGCAAGGTGGCTTCCTTGCCTCTGAGGAGCAGGCCTCAGGCCTGCTGAAGATGGAATGGGTGGCAGCTCCATGCTGAGGATGCTGACGTCCATGGCTCCCTGCCATGTTGAAGAGATGGCAACTGCGCCCTCCTGCCGCAACAGAGATCCGGGAGCAGCACAGCCACGAAGAAGGCCTGGCAATGGCTCCTGCCTCGCTGGCCACGAGGGCAGCCTCTGGGCTGCGGGACGGAGGGAGGTAAGAGCCTGCTTGCAGCCTTGCCGCGAGCAGTATCGCAAAATTTTGCAATTTAAAAATGGAGGCAATAATCTTTTAAATGTTCATCAAGCATGTTATTTCTAGAGTATTTAGTCAAAAATGAATGGAGTCCATTAGGAAGTCATTTGTCTTTATACATAGCTGTGAACAATAATATACATGGCTTACTATAAAATGTCTTCGAATTCAGAGAAACCCATGTTTTGTTACATGATAATTCTGCTGAGTTTACTTGAAACTTTTGATGGGGTTCAACTCTTTTATAATCAATCCAGAAGTTAGCAGCTAGTCAGGATTTATGTTTCCATGTATTAGTGTTCATTGATCTTCCATAACTTTTTGAAGCAATGCATTATTCTCCAGAATGTTGTGGGTTATGTAGCATCAAGTCATTTCTTCTGCAAATTCCATGGGTCAGCACCTATGTCAATATGGTCTCTAGCTTTTGCACACTATAAAAGAAATGTTGTTTCAGATCCTGTAACCTTTCTTACTTGCTTGTTGTCAGTTTGCCTATTTTTGTATAGCATTTGGAAGCTTTTCTTTGGATATGATCAGGATAGAAAATTATTTTCCAATCTAAAGATAAACTGACATCTACTGTTTTTTTGTTTGTTCATATTGTTATTTTCAGGATAGATATTTTTATTTTTAATTTTCTTGACAAAGGCAGTGCAGCTCTAAGCAAAAATGGAGATTTAAAGTTCCATCAAAATGTGAAGGACTTGATATGATTTCGAGCAGCTGTATAAGCTTTAAAAATGGCACTATAAAGTGACAATGGTAATTGGCACCTCTGGGACAGCTTTAGCATTAACTCAAAGATAATGCTTAGTGTTTGTGATTTACACTGAAATGTCAGGCTAGTGATTTATACATCAGACACCCTGAAAAACACAGACATGTAATCACTTTACATTGGCAGAGTTATAGGCTAGTGATTTACAGTTCTGGCACCCTGAAGTATATTGCAATCAGTTTGCATTGTCACAATGTCAAGATAATGATTTATACTGCAGACATTCCAGAGAATGCCATTTACTGCAGACATTCAGAGAAACTTCTGCAACTTTTATCCATTTGTTTTCTTTGGATAGCTATTTAAACATGCTGTATTACTGTGATCACATAATACTAATAGTATTGACAGCAGATGTGTTAAATATTTAGAGGTAGATCTTAAAAACATACACGCACGCGTACTTTTGTTCGCGCCACTGGCACGAACAAAAGTACACCGGATATTTTAAGATACGCACGTAGCTGGGGTCGGTGCGTGCAAGGCTGCGCAAAATTGGCAGCCAGCGCGCGCCGAGCCGCGCAGCCTGCCTCCGTTCCCTCCGCGTCCCCCCACCTTCCCCTCCCTTCCCCTATCTACCCCACCCCCCAGCCCTACCTAAATCCCCCCCTACCTTTTGTTGTGCAAGTTACGCCTGCTTGAAGCAGGCGTAACTTGCTCGCACCGCCTCAGCATCTCCCGGCACAGGCCGCAGTGCCGGGGGACTCGGGACCGCCCTCCTGGCCCGCCCCCGAACCGTTGCCAAGCCCCGGACCTGCCCCGGACCACCCCTGACCCCGGACATGCCCCCAGACATGCCCCCTCCGTCCCCTTTTACGAAGCCCCGGGACTTACGCGCGTCCCATAGTATTCTACTATACTCATGTATATGCATCCTAGATAGATAGATAAGAACATAAGAAGTGTCATGATTTGTCAGATCAATGGTCTTTTGAGACTCCGACAGTGGCCTATCCGGTTCACTTGGAAGTACCCAGATCCCTTACCTATTGCTCATTTCTTGATGTAGGAGGTGGCAAAGTTTAGCTAATAACTGTTTCTGGATGGCCTTCAAAATCTTGTCCAAGCTTTCTTTAATCCTAGCTATGACCATTAAATTTGAACACATCCTCTGCCAACAAATTTCATAACTAGATTGTGTGTTAAGTGAAAAAACATACAAAAATGTGTTTTACATCTGCTATCAATTAGTGTCTCCTTATTCCAGAGCTTTCCAAACTTTTCATGTTGGTGACACACTTTTTAGACAAACATAATTTCGGGACACAGTAATTCAGTCTACTAGCAAACCAGAGGTTAAAGGTTAAACGAATGAAATGTATTTCGACAATTTATGTATGTTTCCTTAAATATATACATAATAAAATGTTTCACGACACAACCTATCTTGTGAAAACCTTTCATTTATATTAAAACTATATAATATTCCAAGATTAATGTTATTGTTCTAATTTATGAGTAACAATAATAAAACAAAGTTATTGTGTTATTCAATTTACCTCTTTAATGAGATATATGAGCTTGATGGGATGAACACAGATTTGAATATTTGGTGTTAATAAGAAAGTCCAAAGGGTCTTCTGCATAATTTTAAAAAGCTGGCCAGTTTCACACTATATAATTATTTGATAGCCTCATTCAACTAATTCTATTTGGCTATGAGAGTGAAGTCTGGAATTTATAGGAAGGGACAGAATGTCAATATAAATCCTGCACCTCCAGTTCTGTAACTCTGTGCATCCACTGAAATTCCCCCAAACAATGGAGCTTGGATGTTTCCCTTACAGCTCATCATAGTAAAAGATATTTTCAAATGCTGGTGTCACCTCACAGTAACAGCAGCACAAACACCTTCCTCTGCCAGGCACATTGTGAACTAAAATAAAACCTCGCAAAAAAGACACTCAAAATCTATACTGCAATCCCATTGTAACATAACAGTAATAACACCAAGGACTCAAACAACAATACCCCTACCTGTGAAAACGCAAAGGTAAATATTACACTGGGTCCTAGAATACCAATACACCACCTACTGAGGAAACAAAACAAACCCGATTGCTATAGATCCCTATGCTAGCAGAATCTCTCATCATGGTCACACACACACAGAGCAGAGACAGACCCTCACCAAATACAGAATACAAAATAAAGGAGCACAAATTAAACAAAAACTGAAATGGAAACCCCAAGAAGCCAGACTCTGTGTATTAACAATGGAAAAACAGAACCACCATTCCTCATAAAACAAATAAAATCAAAAAACAAAGCATCAGTTATAATAGTAAAACCATACTAATAAAAGAATATTTTAAAACTACTGATAAATAGAATTTCTATTAATTAAAATCGTATACATTTTTTACAATTTCCCAAACACCAATAAAATATTTCAAAACAGCACATATATCAAATAACACCCAATAATTAAAACTAATAAGGATTTTAAAAAGCACCTGCTGTCCATATGTGGGAGCTCTTGATTTCCAGTCACCCTGATATTGTCCAGGATTAGGAGGTTATCCTCTCTCACACAGACTCACATGTCCATTCTTTCTCATACATACACATTCATGCTCTTATACCCACCATAACCTCTCGCTCTCACAGACACTGACACACTCTCAGGCTCTAAGACACTCTCTCCCCCTCCACATACAAACACTTACTCCCCTGGATTTTCTCATACACACTCGCTCTGGCTCCCTCACATACACACACACCCAGGCAAGTTCCCAATCATTCTCACACAAACACACACACCCAGGCAAGATCCCAATCATTCTCACACAAACACACACACCCAGGCAAGCTCCCAGTCATTCTCACACACTGAAACTGACCCCCAGGCAGGCTCCCATTCATTTTCACACCACTCCCTCACCATCCCCCAGCCATGCACACATTCATTCTCACACACACACACACATACACCACACACAGGCCGGCATCTATTCTCACACCTACAAACCCCAGGAAGACACCCATACATTCTCATGCATGGACACACCCTCAGGCAGGCACCCATGCATTCACACACATACACCCCCAGGCAGAGTCCCATTCATACACATGCACACACTAAAGGCAGACCCCCTCTCTTTCTTTTGCCAGCAACCGCGGAGCCTCTCTCATTCCTCTGCTGCCACTGTCACTGCTGCCACATGGCTATTTGGGAGGCGCTGATTGCTGCTATTGGCACTGAAGCCCATTCTGCTGCCTTCTCTGTGCAGGCCCCGTGGGCTTCCACTTCCTCCATGTTGATCTCGTACATTGTGAGATCCGCATGGAGAAAGTGCTACTCTTGCACATTACCAAAGATTACATGTGCCAATCAGTAAAAAGTAATTTATTTCTTTTTTTTTTTACCTTTGCTGTCTGATCTTAGTTTTCTAATCGGTTGGTCACAGGCTTTTTTTGTTCCACCTCCACTTTCTTATTTTTTTGCCAATTCCTTTCATATTGTCTTTTTTTTCTATTTCTTTTCTCTCCATCTATCTTCTTCCCTCATACATTCAGTCAGGTTCTCATTCTCACATGCTTTCTCTCTCTCTCACACACACACACACAGGTTCTCACATGCTCTCTCTCATACAATCATTCATACAGTCTCTCTCTTGCACATGCTGTCTGACTCTCACACACCCAGGCCCTCTCTCTCACTCCCACATGCTGTCTTGCTCAAGCACAGGCTCTCACTATCACATGCTCTCTCTCATACAATCATTCATACACAAGTCTCTCTCTTGCACATGCTGTCTGACTCTCACACACCCAGGCTCTCTCTCACTCCCACATGCTGTCGTGCTCAAGCACAGGCTCTCACTCCCACATGCTGTCTTTCTCACACACACACACACACACAGGCTCTCACATGCTGTCTCTGCAAACATTCAGGTCCTCACTCCCACACCCAATCTCTCAACTCACCTCATACAGGCACCCAATTTCTCAACTCACCTCATACAGGCACCCAATCTCTCAACCCACCTCATACACGCACACAACTCATCGGGCCCTCAGCCTCTCTCTTACCTCTGGGCCTCCTCTTCACGAGTTGCTGCAGGATGGGCTCTGCAGCGGCCCTGATCTTCTCCGGCCGATCGCGGTGACTCTGATCTTCTCGGGCCGATCCGTGGTGGAGACCCTGCTACCTGCCTCCTCCTCTTCTCGCCCGCTGCAACAACGCTGCTCCTCTTCTGCACTTGGCTGATGCTCCACCTCCTTCCTGCCCGTACGGCTCCGGCAACATTTTTCTTCCGGGGCTGCGCGGGCAAGAAGGAGGCGGAGCACCTGCTCTTCCTCTTTTCTGCCCATGCGGCTCTGGCAACATTTTTCTTCCGGGGCCGCGCGGGCAGAAAGGAGGCGGAGCACCTGCTCTTCCTGCTTTCTGCCCGCGCGGCTCCGGCAACATTTTTCTTCCGGGGCCGCGCGGGCAGGAAGGAGGCGGAGCACCTGCTCTTCCTGCTTTCTGCCCACGTGGCTCCAGCAACATTTTTCTTCCGGGGCCGCGTGGGCAGGAAGGAGGAAGAGCACCTGCGTGACATTTTTCTTCGGGCCGTGGTGACGTAAGCTCCACCACGGCCCCGCCGATCTTTCTGCTGTGCATCTCCGGCACACAGCACAGCGATACTTTACTACTCAGCCGCCAGTGGGATGAGGTCCACCGGCGGCCGCATTGGCTCCCACTTGCCGGTGTGTCACGTGCACTGGGCTTGCGCGACACACCGGCACACTGCAGGCGACACACTAAAGTGTTGCGACAAACACTTTGGAAAGCTCTGCCTTATTCTTATACTATTTGAAAGGGAAAATATATGTTCCCCATTACCCATTTTAACACCACATGTGATTTTCTAAACCTCTTTCAGATCACCTCTCTGTCATCTCTTCTCCGAGCTTCTTTTTTGCTGCAGTTCTCTGTACCTTTTCTAGTTCTGTAGTATGGAATCTTTTTTGAGATAGGGCAGCAGTTTCAATGCATTGTCTCTCAGTAGCTCAGATCCTGTAATATGGAAATCAGCATTGTGTACTGGGTAATTCTGAAAAGATGTATACCTTGGTATTATGTGCATAAATGACCTTTTCAGAATTACCTAAGAGGTTGTGTGTGTAAATGCATGCATGGAAGTGATTTCACACATATTTTTCTACCCAATACAAAGAATCATTCTAGGAGGGATAGAGTTGGGGTGGGCACATGATTTTATACCCCTACATTTGATTTTCGAAAGTATGTGAGTGAATAGACATGCGCGAAGATGCACTTGCTCCTGAGAGGGTACATTGGCCCTGGCACCACATGCACACGCCAGCAAATTTTCAAAGTGGATTTCTCCACTATGAAAAGTCAGCATAAAAGTCTGTGGGGGAAAAACCTTTGTGGGAAAATTACTTTCAGCGAGCGCAATTTTCAAAGGCATTTATGCAATGTTTTCTCCACATGACAGCTGCCTGTGAAAATTGCCTCAAATGATGCCCACCCAGCAACTATGTATGCAAATTTGCATGCCTACCCAGAGAGGAAGTCAAGGAGAGGGGTTGGATCATGCACAGGATTTATACACATACTTATGTTTCAAAAAGTAACTGTATTACTTCTGCCAGAAAAATAACTGGCACAAATAGAAGATTCAATTCTGTGTGTGTACGTTTTTTTCTGATATACTTCTCGAAGGGAACTTGTTCTCTCTGAAAATTGATGTAAACACTGTGGATCAATATTACCCTCAGATTTACCTTTCCCTGTACAGTCTTAAAATTGGCCCCATAGTTAGGATTATTTTCTCTTAAGGTCATCACTTTGTACTTATCCACATTTAAGGCTGGATTTTAAAAGGGCCACGTGAGCAAATACCAGCAGTTGTGCATGTGGTCGGGCCCTGCGCACGCCATATGCATTTTCAAAAGGGTAAGATTGATCCACAGTGTTTACATCAATTTTTAGAGAGAACCAATGCCAATGTACCCACTCAGGAGCAAGTGTAACTTTGTGCATGTCTATTCACGCACATACATTAAAAAATCAAATGTCTGTTCACACTTATACTTTCAAAAACCAAATGTCTATTCACACACATACTTTCGGAACACGCACAATTGCCAGGCCCTAAAAAAGGGGTGGACTGGGGCAGGGGCAGGGTCTGGGTGGAGAAGGGTGGGGAGGGATGAAGGTCGGCTAGGACAGCGGCCATTAGCTGCTGTTCTGGGGAAGCCCGCTCGCCGGCAGCCAGTCAGAACGCGCAAGTTGCTTCTGCTGTGATGGAGCAGTAAGTTAAAACATTTAAAAAATTCTTATAGTTAGGTAGATGTAGGGGTCAGGGTGGAGAGAGGAAAGGGAAGGAAGGTTAGGCAGGGGGGTAAGGAATTGGAGCAGACTGGGAGGGAACTGAGGGAGGCCCAATTTCATTGCTGCGTGTAATATTTGAAAATCCCCCCCCCCCCACCCCGGGCATGCCGCCCGCACATGCTTGTGCAGATTATAAAATCCAGAGCGCATGTGCGCGTGGCCAATGGATTTTATAACATGCGTGATCAGCACATCCATGTGAACGCACTGGGAACTGCGTGCACATGGACGCGCGTGCTTCTTTTAAAATCTATCCCTAAATGTCTTCTATCGTAGAAATACCCAGTCTGACAAGGTCCTTCTGCAGTTCTTCAGCTTGTGTTTTAACTATTTGGAATATGTTTTTGTCATCTGCAATTTTGTTTTCATTGCAATCATTGCTCACTTTCTTACAGATCATTAAATGATTTGAATAACTTAAACAACACTGGTCCCAGCACAGATCCCTGTGATAATCTGCTGTCTACCTCTTTCCATAGGAACATTAACCATTTAGTCCTATCTTATAACCAGTTACTAATTAATAATAAAACATTGCCCTCTATCCCATGAGGTTTTAATTTCCGAATGAGTCTCTCATGAAAGACTTTATTAAATGTCCTCTGAAAATTCAGAAATATCACATCAAGCATCTCAGCTTTATTCACATCTTCAATCAGTTTTAATTGATTAGAATAGATTAGTAAGACATGACCTCTTTTTAATAAATGCATGCTGGCTCTTCTCCATTAAGCTATGTTTCTCCATATGACCAGTAATTTTAGTCTTCAATAACTTCCATCATTTTTCTGGCACTGATGTCAGACCCATTGGACTGTAGTTAATTAGTTCACACCTGGTGTCCTTTTTGAAAATTCTGGACCTATATATCCTCTCTGTGGGGTACCTCCTGTTCCTCTGTGTCTCTCCCTCTGCTGATAAAGGTGCCACATTATCTATACATTTGTAGCCCTTTTTGTTGAACTTCACACTATCACCAGAAACACCCAGACCTTCAACCAGCACTCACTCAACCACACATACCAGGACTGGATCAACCTGCCCTGAAAATCTAGAGCTAGGTGGCAATTCTAGGTTTACTCCAAGATGTAATTGTACATTCAGTGCTCCTGTTTGGTCCTAAATGGCTTTGTATATTCAATATTCCTGTTTACTCCTAGATTGCTTCATGTAACCAATCCTTCTTCATGTAACCAGTCCTCCTCCATCTTCATGTCTCCAGGTTTGGGTTCTACATTGCTTTACAGTGTACCTTGTGTTTTCTGTTTTCCTGTCTAAGTCCTGCTAGCTGTCAGCACCTGAGGGCTCAACCTCAGTGGAAGGTGGCCATCACAAGCAGAAGACACTTTGCCTCTACTCCAGTTAGGATTTGCTAGTCTTGTCCTGTCTGTGTATCGCCCTAGTTTCTGGGTCATACCTCTTGACTATGTCATCACATAAAGCTCTGGCAAAATGGATCCCACAGAGCATGGCCTAATTTTTCTTGACTTCAACCTGTCCAAGTATCTGTCATATCAAAGTTTTGCAACTTCAAATGAATTTCAGGTTCACCTTAATTCTTGCATTAACTAGGAGGTCAATATTTAGTAAACCAGGAAGTGGACAAGTTATTCAGTTAAAGTTAGCTGGATAACTTGTCCTGTATATTCAGCGGAATATGTCTGAATATAGCCGCTTAGGTTTTTAAGTTATCTGGTCTTGTGTGGTCAGATAACTTGTTACTTGACCATTTATCTTTGAAAGATATCTGGTTAAGTAGCACCTGTCAAAATGAAAGAAAAGCAAAGAAATAGAAGGGCCAGTGGTCTGATCCCCTTCCTCTCCCCCCAAAATATCATAGATGGCCCTGTCAGGCTGTGCACCCTTTAGCCACAAACCCCTCTTACACATGCTAAAAAAAACCCTTCCCTCTTCCCCCTTTCAATTAAGGCTGTACATCAGGCTGCCTCCGACCCATCTGCAGATACAAGATGCAGTGCTGCTCGCCACCTTCCCCCCTGACCCTCCCCATAACCCAGCCCCCCACTTCCTAAAAATGCCTAGCCAGGAGCAAGTTAAACACTTCCCCGCTCTCGGTGCTTCCATTACAGCTTTTCAGTCAAACCCTGCCACATGAATAACTGTATTACCGCTACATTTTCTAACATTTAATATTAACCACTATACCATACTTTCTGGCAGCCCCAACACTCATTGTTTAGTCAGGCAAGCATAGCTCCATGAATACTTGATTTTCCTTTTCCTTTTCATTTATTAAACTTTATATACCACTTGTCAAACAAGTTATCCAAGCAATTTGTAAAATAAACAAGCATAATAATCAAATACATAGCAATTAGCAAACATCATATGGCAAGCCTAAAATAACAATCTGCATACAATCAATACATCACTGACTTGCTAGCGATAGACCCATAGCTAATTCCATGTTCTTAAAAGTCCATCTGCACGAGTTAACAATCAAAAGTCTGTGAAAATAGCCAGGTCTCTATTGCTTTTCAAAATTTAAAATAATTTGTTTCTGCCCTTATGTCCATCAGTAGAACATTCCAAAGCAGAAGTCTTTGATAATGAAAAGGAACTTTCTCTAGTGGATTCCAATCTGATAACAGAGGGGGAGGGGGAGGCCTAGAAGGACCATAGAGGACTAAATGTTGCAAGTTTCTCTTCTAATTTCTGTTTGTGAACATCAGAAATCTAATTTGTTCCTTTTATTTAAAAGATTTAATTTTATTTGCAATATATTTTTCTTACATTTTAGGTAGAAGAAGCTCTGGAATCTGTGAAAAATGCTACTAATGAGCAAGACCTGGCAAATCGTTTTAAAGAATTTGGGAAAGAAATGGTGAAACTGAACTATGTTGCTGCCAGAAGACAACAGGTACTATAGCGAAATCTAAGTATTACAATACGATGTGTATGTCCAGTAGTCCTATTACTATGATAGTAGTACTAGTAATAAATAGATGAGAAAGTGCAGTATAATAATGTGGTATCTCTATCCATTAGGGATGACACTCGTTTGAAATGAATAGGTAAAACATTGCAAATGTTTATGTTTCCCATTCATTTCTATGACTTCTATGAAGTCTATCACTGTGTACTGCTGAGAAAAAAAACCAGCTGGTAACTATAACAAACAGCTCTTGCCTATGTGACCTCACTGCCTTGTCAAAGCTGAGGCAGATCAAGTTGGTAAGGAGACTAGCCAGAGGACAAAGCACAGAGCAGTATCTTTTTAACTAGCTTATGATGGCTAACTGGATCAATTGATACTGACCCATTCCCACTATAATGTCTGAACATATCCAAGAAGCTCTGTAGTTCCTCTTTAGTTCTTGGCAGAGAAGAATGTGTTTCTAGTAGCTCTCATAGTTAATATCCGGCTAAATGTGTTTGAATATGGACATCATTATTTTCTGTGAACATTCACATTAGTGGGACTTTTTGCTTTGTTAGCTAGGGTGTGTAAAAAGAAGTGGCAGAGGCACACTGGGGAAGTCACACAGGAAGATTGGCCACTTCAGAGTGTCAGGAACTTCCTACTCCATCTCAATATGTCAAAGCCATGTTGCCCACAAATAACCATCTCTCCTGACACAAGCCCTAGCTAAAGCAATTGACAAGAAAGACCCTTGCCCCACCCCAGCAAAGGAGACCTCAGCACAAATCTCTGTAACATGCTATTTCATGGAGCCCATTGAGGACATGTACACAGACACACTGACACATTGGACACAACTATCTATCTGTCCACCAACTAGCCTGCCCAGTGAAATGTGTCTTCTCAATGACAGAAGACATTGTGAGCCCTCATTGCTCAAGGCTAGTGCCAGAGTTGATGGAATAGCTTGTCTTTCTGAAAATCATTTTGCCTTGGATAGGTTTTCCAGAATTTCCATGCAAGTTGCAAGATGACTGAAAGCATCTTATAGGCCTTGCTTGCGGCTCTGTCTACCTGCCATGTCCCAGATGAACCATATTAGAAATCTTGCTACTACCATTACTTTTCCTGCCTGACAAGCCCATTATATATCACTTTAAGGGTCTTGCTACAATGGTGTCCCTTTTCAGAAGCATTAAGCCAAAGAACTCAGAAGTTATCCAGCTTAAATGAATGGTTGGGCAGTAAATTCTAGCTGGGTAACTTTTTATCTGGCTAAAATTTGTCTGGATAACTCAGGGACTTTCTAGGGGCATAACTTGGAGAAGTTAAGTAACTCTGATATTTAGAGCTAGATGGATAACGTATCTGGCTATAAACCTATCCAGCTAAATTTAAGGTAGCCATATATATTCAACAGCACAGCTGCGATGCTAAATATATAGGCTACATTATCTGGATAACTTTATCTGGTTAACTATCCGAGCTGCACAGCAGATGAATATGGACCTCCACATGCCTACCTGCCATGGTTTTTGCATACCACCTTAGGGCGTCTTGCTGCTACCGCTCTGCCTACTTACATTGCCCCTTATATACCACTTTAGGGGTTTTGCTACTACTGGTCTGCCTACCTGCCTTGCCCCAATATACCACCTTTGGGGTACCTGAATGTAAACCGATGTGATATCTCAGATCGAATGTCGGTAAATAAAAAATAATAATAAATAAATGATGTTCACATGCCTGCCTGTCGTGCCTATTATGTACTAGCATGGGAGTTTTAATGCCTCCGTGTTCTTCACTTTTTGGATTTCACCCTAGTTCTCCTTCTTTGTTTGGTTGTTGGTTATGCTGGGGATGTTTTGTTCTCAGAAAAAAATTGAAAGAAGAAAAAAGTATAAGTTATTCATCCCACCCCATCTCTTTTCTGGTTCCCTACCTTACTGTTTTGATGTAGATCTCTAGGATCCCAATCTAGTTCTCCCACCTGTCTTCTTTCTTGGTTATACTAGGGTGGGTTCTCCCCAAAAACTCTTAGTCAAAAGGAAGAAATACGGGCACAATAGAAAAGATGCACAGGAGAGATATTTTACATATTCTCAATGAGGTAAAGGTTTTAGTAGGAAGAGAATACTAATGCAAAACAAGAAAGAGAAGGGAAGAGACTGCGGTCACGGCTCAATATGGGGAAAGCTTTCTTAATAAAGCAAACCTCACAAAATTCCAGGAAAGTCACACTGATGATAGCCAATTTACATGTTCTGGTTGTGACAAAAGTTTCAATTGGAAAGGAAATTTCTCAAGAAACCCAAATGTCCACTCAGCAGCAAGATCAATTTCAAGTAGGGTATGTCATAAAAGCTTATGTCACGGAGGTGATACTGATGACAGATCAAGCTCTTGTACTAAATCTGACAAGTGGCAAGTTCAACAGGAAGACAGCCATCTCCCATGCCACTCTGCCTTCCTGCTATATTCCTTATCCTATACCTTAGGGTTCTTTCTTCCACTAGATATTGCTGCCATACCCAGACTTTGTATCTTGGGGTTCTTGCTGTCACTCTGCCTTTTTGTCATACCTGAGACTACACCTTCTTGCCACTTTGTACCTCTCAAAGTGCCTTGGTGTGTTGATGCCACTCTTTGTGCACTTTGTCCCTTTATCAGTGCCTTGGATTTTTTTCTGCCATCTTTTCTGCTTTGTTTCCCCCTCATGGTGCCTCAAGGTGTTGAGGCAACTCTTGGTGCCACTTTACTTTTTGTGCTTCCTTTGAGGTTTCATGCCACTGTTTTTGGTGCCTTATTTTGAAGTCTTAGGGTACTCTTCCCACTCTTGCTGCTTCTTTGCATCTCTGACGATGCCTTGGAAAACTTCTGCCATGGCTAGTAATCCTTTACCCTATTACGGTGCCTTCATTACACCTTTTCTGCCACATTGACATACTCTTGATGTGTTTGCATGCCTTCACCCTTCTGATGATAGCCACTCACCAGTTTTATTAGAATTCATGACAAAGCCCCAATTTTGGAGCCCCAGATAGGCTGTAGTGCTTCCCCATATTCTTTAATGGTAAACAAATGAAGAAATAAAACAACTAAATGACTTGTTTTTCATTTGAAACTAATGAACCAAATCAAGGTGCTCTATCAAACAACTGAAAGAAAAAAATAATTTTCCTCTGCACATCACTAACTGTCATGCTACATCAGATTTTGCTAAATCCCTTAATTAGTAGAATAATAGAAGGCATGTGGGTGCATTTATCATTAATCATTTTCTCACAATACTTAAACACAGATTGAAAATTTTGGAACCATGCCAAAATGTCAGATTTCTTTTATAAAAATAATCAGTTGTATTTGAAAACAAGAAGGTCAATATTCAAAGCCATTTAGATGGATAACTGAAAGTTATCCGTCTAAATCACAAAATGGAGATATTCATCTCCATATTTATTTAGTAATTTTAACATTTTTCTATACCGTCGTTCAGTGGGGACCGTCACAACGGTTTACATTAAGGCACATAAAAATGATGCTAAAGAATGTTAAGTTACACAGGTGCCATTAAGGATCGGTAACATAGTTTGTAAACAATATTAATTGGTAAGTGTAATGAATCATGCCCATTTCTCATTGTATCAGTTTGGGATACGAGATTAGCTTTATCATTGTACTTTTATCCTTTACTGATGAACTTACAAATGAAACTTAAGCTAAATAACAAATAAAATTATACACATATTGATTTTGGTTATGTGTTTGTTGTTGAATTGTTTGCTTGTACCTGCTTTCCCCTGGGTACTATTCTCCTTTCTCTTTTTGATAAGCTTGTTTAAAGAGCCAGGTTTTTAAATTTTTTCTAAAGGTTTTGTTGTTACTTTGTAGTCTTAACTCCAATGGCATGGCGTTCCATAGTACGGGTCCTGCCAAGGATAGTGCTCTTTCTCTTACTTGTGTTAGTCTTGCTGTTTGATTGATGGAATAGTAAGAAGTGCTTTGTTGGCTGATCTCAGGTTTCTATTTGGGACGTGTACGTGAAGGGCTGTGTTCAGCCAATCTGCTTTTTCATTATGTATTAATTTATGTATGGTGCATAGTGTTTTGTACTGAATTCTTTGTTCAATGGGTAGCCAGTGTAACTCCGCCAGGGTTTCTGTGATGTGATCTCTTTTGCTTTTGCCAGTTAAGATTCTAGCAGCTCTGTTTTGTAATATCTGTAGTGGTCTTAGCGAAGTGTACGGTAGGCCTAGTAGGAGGGCGTTACAGTAATCAGTGCTTGCAAAACTCAACGCTTACAGTACTGATCGAAAGTTGGCAGTTGTTAGAAGTGGTTTAAGTCTTCTAAGCACCATGAGTTTAGCGTATCTTTCCTTTACTTTTAAAGATATGTGTTGTTTTAAGCTTAGTTCCGTGTCAATTATTACACCTAGGTTCTGTACTTTGTCTGCTAACTCTATTTTTTGGTTGTTATTGAGTATAATTGGGTTTTGAACGATCTCCGTGTTTTTTCATTCTAAATGTATAAATTCTGTTTTCTCAATATTAATTACTAGTTCCATTTGGTTTAGAAGTTGTTTGATGATATCTAGATACATATTTGCTATTTTTAATGTTTTTTCGATTGTGTCATCAATAGGTATTATTAATTGGATATCGTCAGCTTATATATAATGTGTGATGCCCAGATCAGCCAGTAGGTGACATAATGGTAAGAGATATATGTTGAAGAGTGTGGCCGATAGGGCTAAACCCTGTGGTACTCCTGTTTGAAGGTTTATCTTTTCTGACATTACGTATTTGATTTGCACTTGAAAATATTTGTTGCTTAGATATGATCTAAACCATTTGATAGTTTTGTTACTTAATCCTATTTCATCTAGTCTATTTAAAAGTATGTCATGATTTACGGT
The DNA here is from genome assembly GCF_901001135.1 of Rhinatrema bivittatum. NCBI lineage: Eukaryota > Metazoa > Chordata > Amphibia > Gymnophiona > Rhinatrematidae > Rhinatrema > Rhinatrema bivittatum. Next base: position 248,819,186 of record NC_042615.1, on the reverse strand, counting down.
CTCAAAGGCTGCTGAGAGGTCTAGCATCACAAGGATGTAATGTTTACCACTATCAAAACCTCTCATGATGTTATCTGTTAGCGCAAGCAGTAGTGTCTCTGTGCTATAGTGTTTTCGAAAGCCATGTTGTGATGGATACAGGATATTATTGCTATCTAAGTGTTCTGCAATTTGCTTTTGTATGTTTTTTTCCAATTAATTTTTCGATTAGGGGAAGGTTTGATACTGGTCTGTAATTGCTTAGGTTAAGTGGATCACTGTTTTGTTTTGTTTTTTAATCGGTTTTACTATTGCCCCTTTTAGTGTCTCTGGCATAGTTCCTTCCTCTAAGGATAGATTCATGATCTTTGCTAATGTCGGGGATACTGTGTTTGCAACTTTTTTTTATGTCTATGGTTGGTATTGTGTCATTTGCATGTGGGGCAGGATTTAGGTTTTTTTTTAGCATTGATTCGATTTCTAGTTCTAATGTCTCATTGAATGTTGTCCATGGTATAACATCTTTTTTATTCATTTTAATTTTTTGCTTCGATGTAATTGGGATTTTAGTTTTTAGGTTCTTGATTTTGTCATTGAAAAATGTGGCTATTTCATTATATCTATTTGCTGGTAGGTTTTGTGGAGAGCCTGATTTGTCAGTGGTTAGGTTTTTTTATTATGGTAAATAAGGTTCTAGGGTTGTTTGCATATTTCTCTATTTTAGTGCTGTGGTACTGTCTCTTTGTATTTAGAATTGTTTTTTTTATAGTAGGCTAGTTGCTTTCTGTATTTAGTTAGGTTTTTGGTTGTTTTCACATTTCTCCATTCTTTTTCTTTTTTCCTTAAATTTCTTGTTTGTTTGGGTTCCTTGATGTTTATACATTTTATTGGGTTTGTCTCATCAGCTATAATTTTTGTTATTTGCATCCATCTGTGGTAGCAGTGTGGCAGTCGGTGTAGTCTAAATTAGTTAGACTTTCTTCTAAGCTGTCTCTCAGGTTTTCTAAGTTATAGGGTGGTCGATATTTAAATTTGATGCGTTCTTTTTTTTCCTGTGTTGATTGGTGTTCAATGTATTTAATGGCGGATTGTATGAGGAAGTGATCTGACCAAGGGATTTGTGTGTATTCTAATTTGATGTGTTCCAGGTGATTGTGGTTGATGAATTTATTTATTTATTTAAAGGCTTTTATATACCAGCATTCATCAGAAACATCAAGCCGGTTTACATTTTAACAAAAGGAGTGGAAAGTACAATATAACAGGGGATAGGGGGAAACAGGATAACAATAACCAAGGAAAAAGCTATGAAGATACAAATCTAAAAACTGAGATTAAAATAGCAAGGTTCAACTGTAGATTAAATGACAAGATTACATAAATCAACATAACATAAATCAAACATTACATAGATTAACAATACAATCAACATTACAAAATCAACATTACATGAATCATCATTACATATAGCAACATTAAATGACAAGAACAAATTATGAAATCAACATTAAAATTCAACATTACATAAATCAGCATTACATATATCAACATTAAATGACGAGCTTGCATAAATCAACATACTAGAGATTCCATTGTCTTGTAAGGGTAAAGCTGGAAGGATTCAGGAGGAGTAAGAACAGCGAGGGACCTGCAGAGTAAAAGTGAGTGGAAACTAAGAGAAAATAAAGAGGGGAAGAAGAGGCTGGGAGGGCAGGACGGCGAGAGTGAGGATGAAAATGATATATCGAGAGAGTGCCCTGCTCTGTGAGTGGCCTTGTCAGTGGTTAGAGTGAATCCTAGTGTTTTCATAATATCCACTAGTGTTTGGCAGGTGTTGGATAAGGGCTTTGTGTCCATGTTAAGATTGAAATCGCCTAGTACAATGGTGTACTAGGCGATTTGAGATGTTTAAGTGTGTTGTTAAGAATTCAATTAGTGGGGAGATATTTAATTCTAGTAGGCTAGGTGGGCAGTATATCAAGCATATTTGTAAGTTTATAGTTTCAAAAAGGATGATTTCATGGTTCTTTGGAGGCGCCGGCCGTCCATTGCTCCTACCATGTGATAGGGGCTGACCAATGGCACCAGTAGCCCCTGTGACATGGTAAGGGCAAAGGCTATCGGCGCCATTTTGAATACCAGTAGCCGACGGCCCAAGTGCAGGAGATTGCTCCAGGACCCCCGCTGGACCACCAGGGACTTTTGGCAAGTCTTGGGGGGGTTGTAGTTAATTAAATTTAAAGGGTTGAGATGGGGGGTTTTTAACTTTAATGGGAAACAAATACCATACATAACTAATGGATGAATCTGGGTCCCCTGAAAATGGATGTAACAGATTTGGGTCCCGACGAATATGAATACTGAATCGAACTTATCCATCCCTGCTGCACATCCCTACTGGACAACCTAATCTGGGTAAGCAGGATATCCTGGATAAACTTCAGAATTAAGAATGTGCAGCCTCAAATTTTTTGTTTTGGTTCATTTTTTCATTTTAGGGGGTCTTATTTTCATTTTTTGATTCATAAATATTTTTTTTGTTCAGTTTCTTTGCCAAACTGAACTGAAACAATAACTCATTAAATGGAAAAAAACCCAAAACAAAACACCCCAAAGCAAAGAAACAAAAAAAACCCTGAACTGATAAAAAAAAAAAAAAGTGGGCCTATCGCAGCCTTGGAGATCTTCTCCAACCCTGTAATAAATTAACTCAGTGCCTGGGCCTTCCCATCTGGGCCTCCCTGGTCCCCTCTGTTCTCCACTCCTGACCCACAAAACTAATCGGCCTGGCCTGAACAGGGCCTGCCTGAGCCCCTGCTCTTGTTTACATCTATCAGGGTCAGGAAGTATTCACCTTGGTCTCCACTTATCCCCGTCCTGAGTGCTAAAGAACAGGATCAAAGTCTACTTGCTTCCTCCTAGGTCCTGGTACTTTTAAAATGGTGTAGAAATATAAAATCCTCCTCAACAATAATTTGAATGGAAATATATTAGACCTTCATAATAGGCATCATCAGAGAAATGTAATTAGACATTTTAACTGTCTTCATCCTTATATCTAATCATAGATGTACAGGATTGTCCCTCTTTTTTTCTTTTTGCAATTAAAATATATTATCTAAATTCAAAAATAGTCTAGCAACTTATCTTATGTAGGATCAATCATAGCAAAGGAACGCCAAACAGCCACCACAGAATGATTTTTTTCTTCAAGAACGCCTGTTTCTTCTTAACTCAACATGGGTCCATGTTTCAAACAAAAGTTCTTCTTCAGGGTGCTGTCTTACAATTCAGGTCTAAGAACAAAAATTATATTAAGTATTTTTTAATAAAAATATCAAAGATTTCCATCGCTTCAGAAACTCACATACATAATGGCACCAAACAGGAAGTGAAGTCAAACATTTAATATAATGATGTTTATGAAATGTTTTTGGTTGAGCTTTGGGGATTTCGTTTTTTTGTATACTTTTAAAATGGTGCCATTCCCTTGGAGGTGAATTAATTGAAAATTGCCTTATTTGTTGCCTTTTTTGCATTTGTTTCAGACAAATGTACAACCCTGTTCAAAGTTCTGTCAATAACATTTCATGTGATAGGCCTCAGGCATAGCTATTTGGTAGAGAAGTCACATTATGAACTTATTCGCATTTTGTATTCAAGTGAAGACTCATGGTTGGTGATACCTTCTGTCAAGGCTATAGGTAAAGAAATAACTAGGAATATAGCTTTCACTGGCGTGGTCCCTAGTTTATGCAGTCTGTTGCTGGTGGACATGGGAAGAGTAATGGACTATTTGCTATTCCGATAAAATGTGTAAACCTGGTCTTTTTTCTTTTGGGTTATGAATTGAGTGATGGGGAGATTCAGAGGTTAGATGTTCTGTTCTGACTACCTTTGTCACTTGTACATAATTAAATCCCTTGTGAGTGTATGATGAATTAATTGGATTCAGCATTTGGCTAGATAGGTAATTGTACTATGACAACAGTAACATACTTTTAAGCTGTATGTTATTATGATTATAAATTAATATATTATCTTTCAGTCTAATAAATTTATGATTTGATGGGTTTAGGTATGGGATGGGCTGGATTGGTTCACCTTTTTTGAACTGTTAATTTTGATTGTACAGTTATTATTAGTATAATTATATTTATATGTTTTTTTTTTCTCTTGTAATCCACCTTGTAATAATCTTGGTTAGGAAAAGCAGAATACACTTTTTAAAATTAAACAAAATTATGAGTCCTCTCTATATACAAACATTCATATGATATAACAATACAGCAGTCAACTTTACCTGCACACTTCAAATGCTGATTTAGATCGTATGATCACAGGAAAATATTTCCTCAGTGCTGTTATATTCTAGACCACTGATCAGGTTCTGATCGATTTCAACAGTCAGTAGAAAAAAAACCCTTTGCAATAGCTGAAAATATTGCAATGCTTCTGTGTTGTGCTTAAAATGTAAGCTCCATTCCTAATTAAAATTAGAATTCATCATTGAACTTCTTCTGTATTGCATTAGCAGTGCATCGCTGAGACACTTAAATCAGACTGCTTTGTACTTTTCTCATCAAAAGTAATTGATTTGAGCACTGCTAACCTGAAACACCTCAGGTTTTCCATTTTAAAATTAGAATAAGTGAATTAAGACATGAAAATGTTAGCAGAAATGTGTTCAGGAAGAATGAACTTGTATTTCAAAATGATACAACTGACTATGGTAACTAGCTGGATAGATACCATAGAAGATTATGAAGCTTTTATTTGCATTGCACCCTTAATTTCCTATGTGATTTATGATTGGTAAAGGTAAGAGGATGGTGCATTTATAGGATTTACCTCCTTTCCGCTGTGCAGACATTCATCTTGTATGGAGGTAGATTAGTTGCAGACCAGGGTTATCTGCTGCTTCAATTCGGCTACTCAAGTGCCAACTTGAACCCATTTTCCTTCAGTAAAACTAGCACACGAAGTGGAATCAAACCAGGATTGAATCAGTGACTCCTGAGGAAAATAGAGCAAATTGATAACCCTATCCCAAGTTAGCGAACTTGGATAGATTCATAGGAAAGGTTAACAAATCTGTCAGAGTGAAAAGAAGAGTGAATTCCTTCCCTCTTGACTTGAAGCTTTCTGTCTAGCCCTGAGACCTTTTCAATTATCTTTTTGTTAATCTTGCTTCCTGCTGCTTACCTGCCATTTACCTGTTTCTCACTTTTCTTGACTCCTATCAGGAGTGCTATGCTTTGCTTTTTGCTACATCTGTTCCCTGCTGCTTTCCTACCACGAGCATTAGCATTCCCTCTGCCTCCTGGCTCACTGTTTGAATGACTGATTTACAGTGCAGTGACATTTCAATAGCATCACTTCTGGGTCTTAAATGTTTGGTTTTAGTCCAACCTAGTGGCTCAGTGATATCCACTTGGTGCTGTCAAATGGGAGACTAAAAGTTTGACTTTTGTCTTAAGCTTGTGGGCTTATATCAGAGAACATCTTTGAGGAACAGCATCTTGATGTAGAAATGCAAGGGTATAAAGCAGAAATAATAGAGAGCCAGATGTGATGCAGGGAGTTGCATGTTCAGAACAGGCCTGATTTTCAAAAGCATTTACACCCTTAAAACTGCTGTTTACATCTGTAAATGCACTTACATAGGCAGGTAGGACTTCCCGGGCACTCCTTTGCAACCCCCTTTCAAAAACTATGCTGAGACATATGACCTAGGTTTAGCAATGGCCGCAGTTTATTTTCAACATCAAACAACAACTCGAGCCTAATAAGACATAATGGGGTAGATTTTATAAATTTATGCAAGCGCGTACTTTTGTTCGCACACCAGGCGCGAACAAAAGTACACTGGATTTTATAAGCTACATGTGTAGCTTATAAAATCCGGGGTCAGCGCGCTCAAGGGGGTGCACATTTGTGCAACTTGCGCGTGCCGAGCCCGGCGCGCGCTACCTGATCCCTCCGAGGCCGCTCTGAAATCGGAGCGGCCTCGGAGGGAACTTTCTTTCTACCCCCCCACACCTTCCCCTCCCTTCCCCTACCTAACCCACCCCCCCCCCAGCCCTATCTAAACCCCCTCCCTACCATTGTTGGCAGATTTACGCCTGCTGAAAGCAGGCGTAAATCTGTGCGCGCCAGCGGGCTGCTGGCGCACCATGCCCCTGGTCCTGCCCCGGACTGCCCCCTGACCCCGGATATGCCCCCTCCCCGCCCCTTTTAAGAAGCCCCGGGACTTACACACGTCCCGGGGCTGTGCGCGCGCTGGCAGCCTATGCAAAATAGGCTGCCAGCGCGCAGGGCTTGTAAAATCCAGCCCAATATTACTTGCAAATACATTCAGATGCCCGCCCCCCCCCCCCCACCCCCCATCCTCGGGGCAGCCTATCACCATGTCCCAGTAAGAAGCTGCCTTCTGACACCACACTAGAGTCCCTTTTCCAAGATCCCCCCCACCTCTGGGCCTCTCTGTCATGACCTAACATGAGAGTACCCGGATGCAGCTTTGTGTAGCAGCTCCCACCACCCCAACTATGCAAGCATCACCCTGCCACCCCAGTGTAAAGCTCCAAACTTTATACCTTTAAATAACCTAGGCTCGGGTTTACCGCCCCGACTGCGCCAAATGTATGAACATCCATACTAAGAAGAAGATAAAAAGAAGGATGGGAGCAAATATCCCTGGGATCACTGCCGCTCAGGAGACAGAGAGACTTTGTCTGCATTGGGTTATAATGATAACTAGAAAAATAAACTCTCTCCCTGAATACCTCCTACTGCTTGATCCAATAAATAACCCACAAATGATTTTCAATCATAACTCCCTCAGATGCCACCTCACAAAAAGGGAGTTTAGGAAGAGGATGGGGGAAGAAAGGCAAATTCTCTGACAGGTTAAACAGGCCAGCAACCGCCATCACCTCATCCTCCATCCTTATAGCCACACTCTAGGGGTAATGGCCAAGAAGATTTCCTCCTTGCCACCATGTTAATGACAGCAAGGTGGGATTTCACTTTCCAGCCTTTTACTTACCTGAGTAAGTGGGCTTTTGAAAATTGCTACAATATCTGTCATTGACTTTGAAAATTGCTACAATAGTATGTTATGTTTACATTTGTAACTCCTTTCAAAATTAACTTTTATGTGTACATGATGATAAATACCAGGGATGTGCATTTTTTGAAACAAAAATGGGAAGGTGGACAAGTAAGCCCATTTTTGTTTTCATATCAAAGGAAACAAATTTAGCCCCTGAAAACTGAAACTTTGAAATAATGCACACTATTTGCAATATTTTGTCGGAAACAAAGGTGAACGAAACCATAAAAAATAAGTAAATAGAAGACCTAAAAATGAACACCAAAACAAAATTTCATGAAACCCAAAAATCCAAAACAGAAATGAAATGTTTGGCCATGCACATCCCTAGTAAATACGATGATATATATACACAAGACAGATTCAGTAGCATAGTCTTGTTTAATGCAATTGCAAAATTATATTTTAATGTTTTCATTCATCTCCTTCCTTTATTTAGGAGCTGAAAGACCCTCACTGTAGAGATGAAATGGCTGCTGCAAGAGGTGCTCTGAAGAAGAATGCTACAATGTTGTATACAGCATCCCAAGCATTTCTCCGTCATCCAGATGTAGCTGCTACCAGGGCCAACAGAGATTATGTTTTCAAACAAGTACAAGAGGCTATTGCTGGTATATCTAACGCCGCCCAGGCCAGTTCACCAACTGATGAGAAACTAAGTCACACTGGCATTGGGGAACTAGCTGCTGCACTAAATGAATTTGATGTAAGTGTCATTTCCTACACAATATCTCACCTTTTATTCCTCCGGTTTCTCTTGGCGCCATCTTTAAGGTATTCGAAAGATAATTAGCAGTTGTAAATTTTTGCAGGTAAATTGGCAAATATACATGCATAAGTATCTTTTAAAATAGCAGCTTAACGTTAACTGTTGTTTTTTTTACTCTCTCTCAAGCTACCTATCTTTCCCTCTCTTCTTCTGTCTCCCTTACCCCCATCCTTTTTCTCGCCTGCTCCAATCTCCTGCCCCCTGTTCATTGTAATTTCCTCCTTTAACCGAGTTATTTGTAAACCGGCGTGATGTGCCTCACGAACGTCGGTATATTAAAAGTTGTTAAATAAATAAATAAATAAATAAATAAATGTTGGCCCTGTCCCAGGACACTCCTACACCGTTCCCTTTTTATGCACAGAAATGTACATGCAAAAGCAAAAATATACAGTATGTTTGAGGTTTATAAAACAGTATGTACGTACGTAGATGCTACTTATGACGGTAACTTTCAGATCGGTGCATATGCTCCCATTTGTGCATATACATTGGCCCACGCCCAGGGACACGGCAAATATGAAGCGGGCACATGTATGTGTGCGCAAATGCTATTTCTGTTGCATAAATTGGGGAATTTTATTTCCAGTTTTACCAGTTCATCCCAGGTTCACCAGTTAAGAGATAGGTCCTCCAAACCCCCATAGATTAATAGCCTTCATTCCCCCCATGTAGCCCTGACCCTTCAAACTCCACAGATCTGCCTGTTTTTCTTTATTTTTTAACTTACACATCATACATAGCAGAAGTAAAGTTACTCATCAGGGGGCCCTGGTGCGTGCCAGATCGTGTAAGTATTTATGTGTACATCTCAGGCTCATGCCCAGAAACGCCCATGCCCCGCCCAGGCCACTCCCACACCCTGCCCCTTTTTGAAAACTTTACCGATGTGTGCGCTGCGGGAGATATGCACATATTTATTTTTTTTTTAAATTCCTCGGCGGCTTTTAAAATCCGCTCGGCATGCACAAGCCTGACATATTTGTGCATCCACTAATTAATGCGCATGTCGGGTTTTTAAAATTCACCTTTCTGTGCATATCTCACAACTCCTTGGTAGACAGTGATACCTTCATAGGATCAACAGTACAAATGATGGCATTTATGAGGTTTTGTGATAAGAAACATCTGAAAAAGGAATCTATGTGATCACAAAGCCTCGTATATGACATCATCTGTGCTGCTAGTGCTTTAAAGGTTTCACAGTTACCAAGATTCCAGTTACCTGTGTACAGTTTTGGATGTTTAAGAAAAGTTTTTTTTTAACCTTAGTACCTTCAGTAAAGTTTTTATTAGTGCGAGAACACAAGATTGTGCCATTATTTGTGTAATGGAGCCATCTAGTGGCCAAAACTAGCATTATTTTCTTTTCAGAATAGATAGGAGACAAACAAAAATGGGCCTATGTAATAAATCTGCTGCTGAAAAAGATTTAGTGTATGATTCAGTAACATTTTAATGTGCTATACAGTAAATTATATTGCGACCATGCTAACACCCTCATTAGTACTAACATGGATGTAAACAAAAAAAGTGTAATCCTCATGCTAGCTTCCAGGGAATCCTCCATGCTAAATGCCCTAAATTAAAGAAAGAGCTAATGATCAGGAAGGATTTTTTTTTTTCCCACAGCGAACTCCCCCTCTCCCATATAGATCATGTTCATTTCCTCTTCCCCCTCTGGTGCTATCCCCACCCCTTTATTGATCTCATCCCTGCAAAAATGCTGAAGCAATTTAAGACCCACCCATGCTCCTGGAAGTTCCTGCTTTTTTCTCTGGCAGAAAGGAAGACTGGCAAACTCAGAATGATGCCACCTAGTGGTGTTTCACTGGTATCAAGTCACAGGAGAAGTCTGCATCATTCTTGCAGAATTGGGGACTGGGAAGTAGTTGTCCTGAGGGGCTGCAACGTTCTCGTGGGGAGGAAAGAACTGGGGGCCGGAGAGCAGTCCTTGGGAGGAGAAGGGGGGCTTTGGCAGTTGTTGTGCTGAGAGGTGTGGGGTACTTTTTAATGGGCGCTTGGGGTCTGCAGAGGGAGAGGGTGTTGACAAAATCTTTATGGGGGTTTTGGGGGGAGAGGGAAGAGTGGAAATCCCTCCTGCTAAGCAACTCTCAATTTGGATCAGTTAGCAGTGGTGGATTTTACAGCAGGTGTTGATGTTTTGGCTTTACCAGGTCCACAATTAGCAGTAGTAAATGTTATTTACCCAATAAAACCTCATGTGAATATGACGCTCATCATTTATATTTGGATACATGCTAATTTTACCACATATGCATTGTGCTTTTAATGCATCTATAATGGTTTTATCATATACACTAAACTTTATTGCATAGGCCCCAAAATGGTCTGTTCCAAAAGCATGATAATCAATGGTATCTTTTTGTTAGGTAGAGGGTGGGAGGATGGAACAGGAACTCACCTTACAGGATCCATATCTAAATTGTTGCGCTAAACAGGCAAGATGCGTAGAGCACTGTAAAATAATTTGTTCTCACTACAGGAAAGTTTGATTCTAATTGCTTTTTGATTTTATCTTTTGGTAACACGATGACTTGGCAACACATTTCAGGGTTTTGGGCTTCATAAAAGTTTACTAAGGAGAGAGAGAAAAAGGAGCAACATTAGCATGCAAATAAAGACTTGGAAATAAAGTGGCAAATTCTGGGTCTCAGAGTGAGAAATGGGCATTCATTCTGCAACCCAGGAGTTTACATGAATTATATTTGAGTGCTACAGTCCGGATATCCACTCTTTCTCCCTGCCAATTAATGCCCCAGCCTCTTGTGTCTAAAATAATAGGAAACAACTGTAAACTGGCCACAAAATGACATTTCTTTGGCACTTTGTGAACTGTGAGCAGCCTTCTCTATGAAACATGTAATATTATGATAAAATAACTGTGTGCCACTTAAATGTGCTTTGTGGAACAACCCCTTCTCTGTTCCACTGTCTGTCCTGAATAAGCAGACATTGTGTCATGGTTCATTCCTGAGCTGAGAGGAAGCTTTACTTCCCAACCCTGACCAGTGACCTCAAAGCCAGACCAGTTTTTAAGATAATCCAATGACTATGCATAACATAAAATTGCATACCTGGTTTCTCTAATGCATGCAGGTTTATCTCTTGCATATTCATTGTGGATTTCCTGAAAAGCTCACTTGTTGTGGGATCACAAGGAAAGGTATGGGAAGCCAAGACTTACAAAAAACTTGCTTTGTAGGCAAAACAGATGTTCCAAACAATATCTTAACTGTAACAAAGCTTCTTCAATAAAGATAATGTGGCATGGGGAAAAGAATTTTCAAAAGATATTTACCTGGGTGAATGTCGGTTTATACAGGTGAATTACCCATGCTCAATGTAGTTAGATTTTATAATCCGAGCGCATATGTACGGGTGGCGTGCGCAAGGGGGGGGGGGTGTGTAAAATTTTGCAAATTTGCACGGTGATGAGATTGGGGCTCCCCCAGTTCCCTCCCAGTCCGTTCCAATTTAGGAGTAGACTGGGATGGACCTTTCCTACCCCTACCCTAACCTCCCTTCCCCTCTCCTCCCTACCCTCTAAGTCCCCCTTTTTTTTTTTTACCATTTTTTTTTCTTTGAGTTACTTCAGGGCCCGACCTGAAGTAACTTGCGTGTGCTGGCAGCTGGCCGGCGCGTGAGGCTCTGGGACAGCGAGGAATGGTGCCGTCCCGGCCCGTCCTGCTCCGCACCCTGGACTGCCCATCCCCGCCCCCAGCCCACCCATTTGTCAGGGCCCGGCACTTATGTGTTTATCACCACTTACGTGCGTGGCAGGGTCCTTTTTAAAATGCACGCAGAGCATGCAGGGCCCAGCCACGCACGTAAGTGGAGATTTCTACGCGCGTGGCAGATTTAAAATCCGTCCGTGTGGATAAAACCAAGTGTGTGGTTTTATCTGCACTATGTGGAAGAGTTAACTTCCTGGGGATGGGATTAGGTTAGGGAAGCTAAGAGTGCACACAGTTTTGCATTTTCAAAACGGTGTGCATCCTTTTCTTCAGAAAAAATACCTACAGAAAACCAGGCATAAATCTCTGTAGGTACTGTATCCTGAAGCAATTTTCAAACTACAACTACCTTGGTCTTTGCACTAATGTGGGAAGTTTAGAAAATTGCACCCACAGTACATTTATATGGTGAAGAATCTCTTCTCTCCATTTGCTGATTGTCCTACTGACTTTGTTAAGGGGAACTCTTGCATCCTCTTAGTACTTCAAGATTCTTGTTTCATTGACAATGGGGATTTCTATACTTTGAAAACTAAAGGGTGAATTTTAAGACCTGCATACGTGTAAGCAGCACATTTGCTGACTTGCCCACATGGACACAGAGATTTTACAACTTATGCATGTATAGGCACACATGGTATAAACTGGCTATTCATGCATACATATGCAGGTAATTTTGCATAGACACACATATGTGTACAAATGCTGCCTCATTTGCATAAGTGGAAGAGATTTTAGTAGACATCATTCTGACAAGGAATCAAAAACTGAATGTCATCAGCATACAAATAACACTGACGGCTGAGACCAGGGAAAAAATGTGTTTTCATTTTTCGGTTCCTTTTTGGGAGGGTTTTTTTTTCCCATAAATTTCAATTTGTGGATTGCTTGATTCATTTCATTCATGTGAAAAAAACAAATCAAGCAATTAATAAAAAAACACCACAATGGCCAAAAAATAAAAACGAGCCCTCCCGGAAAAATGCTGGGGCCAGGACACCCCCAACCCCCACTTATTCCAGTCTGGTGGGGATTTGCCATCAATAGGCTGAAGCCTCAGACTTGTGTAGAATGAGGCCATTGCAGATTTCTGTACATGAAAATGATACCATCCACTGGGGTGAACGCGCTGGATTAAATTAACTCCGGTGTGACCCCAGTGGACGGCATCATCTGATTTACAAGTGTCAAAGAAAGAAGATGACCAAGAAGAGGCTCCAAGACCTGTGCTATGAATCTGGGCTTGACTCTGGGCCAAGGCCCAGACATTGGGAACCAGCCTCCTGGCCAAGGCCCCTGTGTCGGGCCTGGGTCCGGACCTAGGCCCCGGCATCGGGTTGCAGTTTCGAGCCTGAGCCCAGGCCGAGGACCTAGAATTGGGACCTAGCCTCCAGGTCGAGTCACTGTGTTAGGCCTGAGTCTGGGCCTAGGTCCCAGCTTCAGGACCCAGCCTTTGTGCTGGGTTGCAGAATTGGGCCTAGGTCCGGGCCCTCGCCTAGGCCAAGATCCCAGCATTTGGACCTGGCATTTGAGTTCAAGACACAGCTTTGGGCCTGGGTCAGGACCTGGCCTTTGTTGGATACCCAACGGATAGGGTACATTTTTGTATTTGTAGTTTAATTTTCAAGGATCACAGCTGATGCCCCAGCATTGGCCCATGCCTCGAGCGAGACCCCAGCATTACTCTTGGGCATAGGCTGTGGCCCCTGCTTTGGGCCTTGTCCTATGCACTAGGTGGGGCCCTGGCTTCTGGCCTAGACCTAGGCCTGAATCAGTTTCAAATGAAATGAATGAATAAGGTTTGTTTATTTTGGGAGGGGTTTTGATTCATTTTGGGGTCCCTGAATGAAATGAATTAGCCTTATTCATCGCATTTTGTAGTTTAGTTTTCAATGAATGCACATCCCTATTACATAGTGGTCTAAGATATACATTAAAGAGAGTTGCAGAGATAGATGAACCTTGGAGTACCCCTGTATTAAGCGGGATCCAGGGTGAGGTTATGGCATCTAATCATACTTGGAATACTTTTTCAGAAAGATAGGAAGTAAATCATTGCAGGACTCTCTCTCTAAGTCCAATTTGCATAATCTAGTACAAAGGATTTTATGGTTCAGGGTATCAAAGTTCTAATAAAACCAGAAGAAATATTGCCCTACTATCAATACCTCTGATCACATAGTCTAAATTAGATCCAATCACAGTACTGAAGTTTGGCCTGGAAGCACACTGATACTTATCAAGTATCAAGTTTTCATCCAAGTGTTGTACATAAGAACATAAGAAATGCCATACTGGGTCAGACCAAGGTTCCATCAAGCCCAGTACCCTGTTTCCAACAGTGGCCAATCCAAGACTCAACAGCCTTTGTTAGAAATGAACTGGACCAGATTGGCCTATAATTATTTGGATCCAAACTATCAGCATGTGGTTTCTAATCAGTGATCAAACTGAGGCTCTTTAAAGAATAGAGGGAAAAATAACTGTCTTAAAAGACTGATTAATTACAGATGCTAATGGGATACTGCTATCATCAATCAAAAGTCTCATTACTATGGTATTACATGTAAATAAATGAGTCCATTCTCTTGGTGAGACCCAATCTGCATCGTGATGGGCAAGGAAGCTGTAGTTACATGACCAGGTAGGGGTTCTCCGTAGATGGAAGAAATGACACAGAGTGTGGTTAAGCTGTTAGTAGGGCAACCACATTAAGGTAGAGATGTGCATTCTTTTATCACGAATTAGGCAATTTCAATGAAATTGCCTAATTCGTTGTGGTTTGGGGGACCCAAACTCCAAATCGGATTTTCCCCAAACTTCGGGGAAAATTAATTTTTCAGGTTAGTGTGGGGGGGGGGAGGGGCACATTTATTTAAAAAAACAAAACCCACCCCAACTCTTCAGTTTTACTTTATTACAACCCCCCAACCATCCCAATCCCTCCCCAAGACTTACTAAAAGCCCTGGTGGTCCAGCGGGGTCCCATGAGAGAAAACAGGATGGTGCAAGGCTACCTTCCTGATTAGATTTCTCTTTATAGAGTTTTCTGGTCTCAAGGGGCACTGATGGGAAAAATGATCTTGGGTGGCACAGTAGAGACAAAGATTTTGCAATCTTCTCTTTGTTTTTCATCAAGCGAAATTCGGGTATAACCCAATTGTGTGGGTTCTTTGAAGGCAGCCATCTTCAATAGTTCCAGAATGGGGGGTGAAAGATTAGGAGATCTGGGAACCATGAGCGAGTTCTGCTGAGAGTTCTTTTCACAAGCCTGTTCCTGGAATCTCAGGTCAATATGAATAGCCAAGGCAATGAGTGCTTCGAGGGAGGGTACTGGGCTCTAAGTTCAACTTTTATTCTCTCAGATTATCTCTGCCAAAAAATGTCGGTTTGGCTATCTTTGCCCCAGCCAAGTTCAGAAGCTAAGGTATGGAATTCTACCGCATATTCACCAACAAAACGAGTGCCTTGATGAATAAGAATGAGTTCTTTGGCAGTAGACGTGACATGCCCAGATTGATTAAAGTACAGACAGAATTACTGAAGTTGTCCAAATTCCTGAGAAGCAAATTATCTTGTTCCCACAAGGGAGTGGCCCAATCAAGAGCTGTACCATCCAATAGGGAGAGTATATATGTGATCTTGACAGTCAGAGAAAAAATGAACCAGCTTTAATTCAAATGGCATCTTGTACATGTTAAGGAATCCTGGTGCAGGGTTCGCCAGAACTGGAACTGAGACTGAAGCTGGCCATTGAACTTGTATTATGTTTAAATGCTGTGTAATAAGGTCAGTAATGTGTCTTTTACTTGATTGAGTTGCTGCTGGGTTTGTTGAATGAACTTGTGCAGGAGACTAATCAATTCTGTTTTTTGCTCCTGCTTCTGGGTGATCAAGGCAGTGATGGCCCATTGCAGGGATGCATTCACCAAGCTCATTGCCTCAGCAACCTGTAAGGAACTGCGTATGTGTGAGCCCCTCTTGCCATTACACAGCCTCGTAGGTAGAGTCCTGAGACCCATGACAGCGGCGGGTGAGTGAAACTTGGCATGGGGCAGACTATGACTGAGTCCAAAAGTCAATATGAAGACTAGGTTATGGCTGAAGTCCAGGCAAAAACAAGACTGTTGGCTTGCGGCAAGGCTGATGGCTTGAGACAAGGCTGATGACTGAAGCAGAGCTGAAGACGGAGGCAAACTGAAGACTGTTGGAAGCTGAAGATTGAAGCAGAGCTGACAACTAAAGACAAGAACCAGGCTGACATTGAAGAAGGGAACCAAACTGATGCTGAAGATAGGAACCAGGCTGAAGCTGAAGACTGAAACCAGGCTGAACCTGAAGATGGAAACCAGGTTGAAGCTGAAGATGGGAACCACCAGGCTGAAACTGAAGACGGGAACCAGGCTGATGCTGAAGACGGGTACCAGGCTAAAGCTGATGATGGGAACCAGACTGATGCTGAAGACATGAACCAGGCTGAAGCTGAAGACAGGAACCAGGCCAAAGCAACCAGAAGACAAGGATCCAGGCAAGATGAGGAACCAGGAGACCTTGCTGAGGAATACTAAAGAGTCTGAGGAGTCCTTTTATAAGGTGTCTGGTAAGGACATCATCTGAGGGAACCACAGGTTCTTTAAAGAAGGCAGTGTCACGTGCATGCGCATCTAGAGCAGAGGAGCTGCGGCAGTCATGGATCGGCTGCGTTTACCTGCTGCGGGGAGCAGCAGCACCAGACTGGAGGTGTCGGGGCAGGAAAAGCCACTTGTGGGGCTGTCCCATGAATGGTGAATTTAATAGTGCATTTACACATGTAAAACCCAAATTTAAGCGTTTAAATGCTTTTTAGAATCAGGACATTTGGGTAGTAACTTTTTGGCTCAGCTCTTCTCTCTGATGTACAGCACTGTGCTGACCCTTTGTTACAATAACAAGTCAATATACTCCTCTTTCTGTGAGAGAAGAGCAGTCATTTAAATTACATTTCTTTCATCTTTTCAGGTTGTTTTTGAAGCTAAAGAGAAAAAAATCAGCAAACTTTATTTTTTCTTGTTTCTGTTATTTTATATATACATTTACAAATAGTGTGCACTAAAACCATAGAGAAGGTAAATTTAAAATGTTTTTGCATGAGTAAAACAGTTTTTGCTGCAGAAAAGAATTGCTCACCCTATGTGCATATAATCTGCATGGGTCTGATTTGAAAAAGCATTTTTATGCCTGAAATTGGGTTTTACACACGTAAATGCACTTTACCTGTGTAAGTGAGCTTGTGAACATTGCTACAATGTATGCCATTCAATTGCCCATAGGATATATACATGTAGTGCACTTTAAGGTGAATTTTAAAAGCCTGGCATGCACCAACATTAGGAGATGTGGTAAAAAGTCAGGGTTATGCGCTGACTGTATTTTAAAAAACATCCATTTTCACACGAAAATGCCATGGTGTGCACATCTCAAAAAGTTCTCAAATGGGACAGAGCATGACGGGAGGTCAGGAGGCCCCCCAAGCTGGCCAAAAGTTCCGTTTGTGTCCAACGAGGGGTCCGGGAGCGGAACCGCGGTGGACTACGTGACGGCCACGTCACTCCGACGTGACGCGGACGTCACGTGCTCCTCGCAAAGGAATAGAGGAATGGCTTCCTGACTCCCCGCTGGACCACCAGGGAATTTTGGTAAGTCTTGGGGGGGGATTTAGGAGGGTGAGGGGTTTACATTTTTATTTAGGGAACCGGTGCACGTATGGACATAGACTCAACTTATGGAATTCTCCATATGTCCATATTGACCGAAATTGACCCCCCTTTTCGACTTATGGACTTATGAACATAAACTTTTTGTCTACACATCCCTAACTGGCATACTCTTGAAAATTTTAAACCATGTGGGTATATCCAAGGGCCTCCTGAGCTTCACCCCTAGAAATGCCTCCACTCAGTCCAATATATTCGTGCAGGAGTTTACTTGCATATGAGCTGAGCAATATTTTTGTTAAATCTGAAATTTAAAGAAATTTCAATATTTTCAATTCATGAGAAAATCCTTGTAATATAAACCACAAAAAGAAACAGCTAAGCATTTGACAGCTTATCTCTACTAGACTTCACAATAGAGAAGTGAGGGGGAGGTTGTACCAGTGATCAAGGAGAATACAAAAGGCAAAAAGAAGAAAAATCCAGAAAAAGCTTAAAGGTGAATTTTCAAAATGGTGCACGTGTAAAATATAGCATATAAGCATGTAAGTAATCTATACTCGCATATTCTGTATTTTATAAAAGTCAAAAATATGCTTGAATGTTCACTTTCACATGCACTTAGATGCTTATAAGAAAGGGGTGGTTTAGGGATGTTTTATAAAAATGTTAAGTAATAGTAGTCGTAGTAGTAAGAATTCTTGGGTGGGGCTAACAGTTATGCATACATTTTCCTGCTTACTCGGGTATTTTTACACCTGCTAATTAATAATTATCTGATGTGAGTGATATTAAATGTGTATTCTGCAGTACTATTCTGTAGTACCAACTGGGAGGAAGCTCAGGCTGAAGAAGCAGAAGGGTCTTGATGAGCTGGAGAAGGACTGAGTGAACTGATAGAGTAATTTGGTAAATTGGTTAATTTCTTTGATGTGCAAATGTTTTAAAATTGGCTGGCTTACAAGTGCAAATTGGGATTTGCACAAATAAGTCCTAGTTTAATTTCACGTGTAAAATATATACACATAGATATTTAAAATAGGTGGGCTAAATAAGCACATTCAATACATTGTATACATGAATTCAATGCATTGCATGTATTTGTGCCTAAGCTTACACACATGCATAGAGATGTGCATCATTTTTTGTGTTCGTGTCGTTCTTCGTTTTTCAGCCGCCATGGAAATTGTCGTTTTTTTTCAGTTCGGGTCTTTTTTTTCACGAAAAATCGATTTTTAGTTCGTGCGTGCTAACTCCCCATTAATGCGAGCTAACTCCCCGTTAGTGCGTGCCAACTCCTGTTAGCGCGCACTAACAAAAACCGTTAGATTTTGTTACTTTTTGTTACTTTTTGTTAGTGCGCACTAACGGGGAGTTAGCGCGCACTGACTCCCGTTAGTGCGCACTAATCGGAAAAACAAATTTTTGCGAAAAAATGGGAAAATCCTGATTTTTTTCGGGCTCCCTGAAACATGCCAAATTGGACAATTTTGTTGCAATTTTCCAATTCGGCAAAAGCGAATGCACATCTATATATGTTGCATGGTGTAATTGCAAGTATTTTATTAAACACACACACATATCATATGCGGGTATTATAAAATACTAAAGCAAACAGGCACACAGACAAATATACGCATAATGCACAGTTTGAAACTTATTCTCCCTGCATGTATTAACCTAGAGGATATTCAGTAAAGATCACCTAGCCTTCGCTAGCAGCCCCATTCACAACTGGACTTACTGTAGTAATTTTCTTAGTATAAAGAAAAGTTCTTAACTGACCAGGGTTAAAGAATACTTATTTGATCTAACAATAATTAACAATATAATTACATGGATAGCGAAGAAAAAATGTATCACCAAGAGCACAAGTCTCTTGGCACATCATAAAAAAATAACTTCTGTCTCCCTTGTGTCATCTTTGCAGAAAACTCCATATTCTATGTCCCATAAATAATGCTGCATTTCACAAAATTATAGGCACATAATCATATTCAGATCTTGTTTGAAAACAAAAGAAACCAGGAGGGTAACCTTTCATGTACATCTTGTAAAAAACTTTCTAACAAAGCAATTAAATTGACATGGAACCTCCATCTGGGTGTCTGCTTGTCTCTCTTTGCACAAGTAATACATTTTATTCAAAGGAAGCCACATTTCTGATGTAATATTCAACACCTCCATAAAATATTTCCTAATTAGTTCTCAAGATGGTATAATCTGACCCCTTGAAAAGTTCAAAAATTCAGATTTAAAAGACAAATTTGATTCTCCAGGATTATACCTTCATAGAACTGAAGACTGCAACATCTTTTTCTAACACCTCCAGTCTTTCATTAAATTCTTTAGAGCCAGCCTCCTCGGTATATTCTAATGTTTTAACATTCTGAGTCAATGAAAATAATATCAGATGAACAAGTAGAAACAAAAGCATCAAATCTCATCAGAGTCATCCATATTGCATGAAGTATGACTACCGGTGACGAAACAAGGGAAAGAAGCTCGACCAGTGAAGCTACTTTGCAGTCCCTGCCAGTCCTGCAGCTCTTGCATTCTCCCAGCTCCTAAAACCTCCTTCTCATTAGTGGCACCTTCCAGCAGCAGGTCATGTCTCTTGGCATAGAAGCTTCCACCTTCTGACAAGTCCATAGTTGCCTCAGAGAGCTTTGAATCCATTCCTGGCTCCTCCTCCAGATTCTGATGTCATCCAGTGGTGCCAGGGTTGCTGCTAGGCCGAAGCTGAATACCATATAGGGCAGCAGCATATGATCTGGAAGGGAAAGACAGAGATTTCTTTGCAAAGCAAGATGCTCCCCTCACTAACAATGACAATTAGACTGCATCTTTGCCATGCTGATCCCTTCCTTTCATTTTAGAGAGTATACTAAATCTCAGGTAAATGATATAAAATAAGGATTCTGCAGAGGGCAGTTCACCACTCAGCTACTCATGCTACCATCTTGCTCCACCCACAAAGTGAGCAATTTTGTAAAAGGCCATTTCCATGTGTAAATCACTGTATTCCCAGGGAAATGCCTTTTGAGAATTACCCTCATCATGTCTGTCTGCATACCCCCGCACAAAGCTTAATACACATGAAGTGAGAAGGGTATCTTGTTACCAGATGAGTTTCATTCTTAATATGGTGGATGAATGTGGTAGCCATGTTTCCATGGTCGTGTCATGCAAGACAAATATGAAGAAATCCCCCCTGCATGAATACATAAATACTATGGGGGTGTAGAAAAAATCATTTAATTTCATTTCATCCATTTGTTTCATGGGAACCACAGTTTGTTTCCTTAGTTTCAAAACAATTCAAACATATTTGGTTTTTATTTGATTCATTTTTCATTTCCCATTAAACCTAAAGGAAGATGCATTTGTAGCCTATATGAGGCTTCTTGTAGGAAGAAATCATCAAAAGGGGGAAAGAACTTCAAGCTACCTGGACTGTGGCAAAGTGGCAACAAATGTGGCATAAATAGCCTAAGACTCCATAAAGGGGCAAAGGGGTACGAGGATTTCCAAGGCATCATCGGAGGAGCAAAGAAAGAAAGCTAGTATGAGAAGAACACTCCTAGGCTCTAAAAGAAGGTACCAGCAGTTTAAGAGGAAATCTGGTACCAAAAGTGACATCATGATCCTATTCTAAGACACCATGAAGGGGGAATATAGCAGAAAAGGTGGCAGAGTAAACCCCAAGGCACTGATAAAGGGGCCAGCTAGCACAAAGAGTGGCATGTAGACACCAAAATAACATGAGAGGTGCAATGCAGCCCCCAGATTGGCAAGAAGAACTCAAGATGTACGGTCTGGGTACAACAGCAAGGCACAGTGGCAGAAAGACCCCTGAGGTGTAAAGTCTGGGCAAGGAAGCAAGGCTGAGTGGTTCAAATAACCCTACGGTATAACGTGTGTAACAGCAAGGCAGAGTGGAATGGACCATGCCAGTCATTCTGTTGAAATGCACTATCCAATTGTTAGATTCAATACAAGAAAATTAACTATGATAAGAATCATTTTCTTGAAATAAGCTTTTATTACATTCCCTTCTTTAACTTCATCTAGCTACAGGGTAGAATTTTGAATTTGTTGTGAAATGGCTTTCTGAAGAAAACTGTGATCACGTGCATGACACGTAAACCATTTCTGTCTTTAATGTTTTCTGATTGTTATGAGCTCTGCCCGCGGGTTCCCCCACAAGCAGGTACCTTACCCCATGCTGCTGCCTGCTTCCCGACATGGCCGGATGCAGCCGTCGTCGGGCCTTCTGTGCGGCTGGAGCCACGGACTCTGTCCTCTCTCGCAGCCCGGAAGCCGCTCGTTGTGCTTTCTTCACAGCGGCCGGAGCCGCAGACTTCTCCACCTTCCAACGTGGCACGGAGCCGCCGCCAATGTCCTCATCATCTTCACGGCTGGAGGCCGCAAGGTCCGATCTGGATTGGTGGCTGGAGCCGCCCTCGGGGCCTCCTGCAGCGGCAGGAGCTGCTGCCGTCATCGGGGCCTGCTTCTAGGCCCAGCCCTGCTTCCTCGGTGCTGACGTCGGTGCAGGACCTCTGTCCACGGTCCTGCACAGTTCCTGCTTCCTCCTAGGCATGCGACTGCGCCTCTCTACAAGATTTAAAGGGCCCACGACCGAATATGCCCTGGGCCCCACCTTGAGACTGTTTCCTGTGCTAGCCCTATAAAAGGACTGTTCCTGCAATTCCTTGTGGCCTTGCATTGGAGTTACTTCGCTCCTGGAGCATTCTGCCTTCCAGTGCTCTGACAGGTACTTAGTGTTCTTCATGGAACTCCTCGTCTCGTCTCGTCATGTCTTTGTTGCCTGAGGTCCTCGTCCAGGTCTCCTAATGTCTCGCTTCCTGGTGTTCCAGCCCTCCTTGGTGTTTGTTCTTGTGCTCTTGAGCCTTCTGTTCTGCTGGCCTTGGATCTCCGGGGGACACGTCTGTCTGTGGAGATGCTGGCAGTGGACTCTTTGTGGTGCTCCGGATGACATCGGCTCCGTCGTCGGTCCCGCCTTGGCTGGATTCCTTCCTGCACTTGTCCAACTCTCTGCGTGGTCCGTGACCAGCCTCCTTGGGCTGTGTAGGGCGCACAGTGGGACAAGGTGGTCCGTGACCAGCCCATTGGGTCCGCCCGTGAAGGTGGACTGAGTAGGGCACCCTGAGAGACAGTACCAATGTCTACCTTCCCAGCTTCTCATCTCATCAGGACTTCATCAAGCTCCTCGTCTTGTCCGTGATGCCATCACATCAGCCTTGGTGTCATGTCTTCGCATCAGCCCTCATCTGTGATGCCGTCGCAACAGCCTTGGCATCATGTTTTCGCATCAGCCTTCGTTGTGATGTCTTTGCTTCAGTCATAGTCTCATGTCTTCCTGTCAAGGCGGCCTGCTGCTCCATGCCGATCCTAAGCGGCAGATCCGAAAGGGCTTGGAACGGTCGGAGGACTGTTCACCTTCTAACATCATCTTGCTGGCCTTGGGATCTTGCAGGCCTGGCAGAGGGTAAGACCGTGTCTCTGCCATGCCGCGATACGTCGCCTACCCTTTGTTCAGTCCTGGATCCTTCTAGGGTCGGGCCGAGGCCCATGGGCACACGAAAAACCCGTGGCTCATAACATTGATCTACATGTATTTCTTTCTTCAGACTGAGGGCTTTTGTGTACAAGTAGGCATTAGGCAGTAAGCCCCATATGGTGGTATAAAGGGTATGGCAAGTTGTTATGTAGCACTAAGTCCCCTATGGTGGAATTAAGGGTATCAGGAAAGCATATGGCAGCAAGTCCCATATAGCAGTATGAGGGATATGTCAGGTAGTAATATGACAGCAAGTCTCCTGTGGTGATATATGGGTCATGGCAGGTAACAGCATCCTCCCAAGACAATGTCCACAGAAGAAATGCACATTACATCCCAAGATCAGTATCACTAGATCTAGAGGGCAGTGATAGCCTAGATGACTATGACATGTTGTGTCTTTGCTGTAGTCCCCTTGACAGCAGCTCATAGCCTCATACATGACTCACTGGTATGAGCTGGCTGCTAATTTGCTATATAGTAACAATTTTTAACTGATACCTGCTCCCCATTGATTTCTATGGGTCATAAACTTTAATGGCCCAAAGAAATGAATGTAGGATGAGACAAATGGAACAAATAGGATTTGTTTAATTTGAGGGACTACCTCTATTCTTTTTTTTTTTTTTTTTTTTTTTGGGGGGGGGGCTGAAAGAAACAAATGGGGTCCCATTCATTTTACAATGCCCATTTGTTTTAAACAAATGATTACTAATGATGTCCTGGATGGAATTCTACAGGAGTGGCTTTCAACCCTGCCCTAGAGGCTTACCTAACTTGTCTGGTTTGGATATCCGTAATGAATATGCATTTGACATATTTACATATACTGTGTATTCAATGTATGAAAGCTGTTTCATACATATTCATTATGGGTAACCTGAAAATCAGTTTGGTTGGGTGTGTCTGTAGGGCAGGATTGAGAAATACTATTCTATACGATAGAAGTGTCAGAGATAGAGCCCTCATGTGGTCTATAGGAGGTTGCATTTCCCACTTCTCCTACACTTTCAGCTCTGCTTTGCTCTGTTGTCAGATGTAGAGGAGAATGAGTAATAATTATTCTGTGTAAGAGAAAGGTATCATCTGCCAGCTGAGGTGTCAGTGCTGTTACTTAATGGGATGGACAGTTGCTATTCAGTTTATAAGGTAGATTGCAGAGATGGGGAAAAGGTGTTTTATTATGTTTTCACACTTACTGGTATTCCATGACAGCAGTTCTTAATATTTTTTAACTTCCTAAGTTATTGCAATTTTTTTTTCTCTCAGGGTTCCTACTTTTGTTCCCTATTATTTCCTATGGAACAGGGCCTTACAGTTTTGAGAGGATATTTAAATGATGCAGTGAGCTGATAGACGTGTAGGTAAGAACTGGCCGCATTTTGGAAAACCCCACAGGTAATTTTTGCCACGGTGTTTGCTGGATAATCAAAGCAAAACTAAACAGATAGTTTGAATTTTATTATATCTGCACAAATGTACCCAATCACATTTTTGCCTACTTTATCTGCAGGTACTTGTTTAATGGAAACTTACATGGATAGCTTTGATTACTCCAAACTTCACATATAAGTGCCTCCTCCAACCAAGCCCTACCCTGGGAACTTCTCCAAACATATGCTGCTAAAAGTACCCACATTGCTAACATATACTGGCATTTTTACCCACACATAGGGTAGTCAATAATCAAAAAGTCAATTTACATGGACAAAACAGCATTTTACCCATGGAAATGGATTTATTGCCTGCCCCATGCTTAGACATCTTGCCCTTAGACTGCAAAGATGTTGCACCCTTAGAATTGTTCATATGCTTCTACCACTCAGTTTCAGATGCTACTGATATCAGGAGAGCAAATTTCCAAATGGGGATAGTGAGCTTCAAATAAATTGTAATGAAGCTAGTGAAGTGGTATACACAAGAAAGTAGGGACATACCTGAAGTCTTATGTAAAAAGTTTAGTTTAATAATTTGTCATACCGCCTTTCAAAAAGTAATCAAAGCTATGAAATGTAAACAGTTGATCCACTCTGAACATTTGTATGGAGTATGCAATGTTTAAAAAAGTATAAACAAATAGAAATAATATTATAAAACACAAATGTAGAAAATATAGCATCATAAAACAACTAAAATACAGAACAATAAAATAAGCAGCAAAACTTAGATAAAACTAAAAGACAATCATCGGTCAGAAATGATTCGACAAAAGACAATTTAAAAAGTCATGACTTGATTGCTTTACAAAATCTGGGATAATTCAGTTCCTTACAGATCTCTATACTCAAGGTGTTCCATAAAAAGGTCCTTAATAACTAAAAGTTACTTGATGTGCACATTCAAGCCTGGAAGTTCTGACAAGTACTGCTGCAATAAATGCAGGGCCCTTTAGGGAATATAGGGTACTAAGAGATCAATTAAATTTGATGAACAACCTCTGTTGTGGGTCCTTAAAAACCAGGTACAGAATCTTAAAATGTGCTGTATACCAAACTGGCAACCAAAAAGGGTTTTATCAGGTTGATGAGATGTTTAAGGTCCCTTGGCAGCATTTTTTGAGCTCAGGATAAAATTATGTATATTAACCAAAGCTGGCAAAATAATTTTTATGTGAATTTTCTTAGTCCCACACAGGGGAGAATTGACCCCAAAATTCTAGGAATTAATTTTGTATTTGATTTATATGTGTGTCCTAAATTTACAGGGCATTTGTAAGTTAGGTTAAATAATTAGTGTTAGAATTTTAAAAACTACTTGTTTTAAATATTTTATATTTTCAGATTGTGCTGACACAGAGCCATGTTTTCAGAGGCTGTCGGAGCTGTAGCTAGCCTATGACCAATGTGGTCATGGCCATAGATGCAACTGCCCTAGGGGCACCATAACGGCACACCATCTGCAGGCTTAGAAAAGACATGGTGGAATCACTAGGAGGAAGGACTCAGCTGTTGGAGCAGCATGCGCCCCGGTGGCTTAAGAGAAGCAACTTGATGTTGCTACATTGGGCTCGGCGGTCAGAAGAGCTGGAAGCAGAGTACTGTCGGTCCAATGGTCTGGCCCCAAAAACAAAAGAGAAAGAGGTAATGAAGCATTGGATGGGCCCCAGGGGTTAGAAGAGAAAGAGGTATCGTTGTCCCCACAGCTTAAGAATGGTGAAACATTCAGCTGGGAAGCCAGAAAAGCAGGAGGCAGAGCACCATCGGCCCCCCAGTCTGAAGAAAAAAAAGCAAGAGGCGGTTCAGCGTCTGGCTGTGAGGCCACGAGAAGAGCAAGAGGCAAAACACCACCAGGCCACAATCCAAAAACAAAGGAGCAAGTGTTGGACCATGAGGCTAAAAGAGCAGGAGGCAGAGCACCATCAGGCTGGAATAGCAATTAGGAGCAGCAATAATCGGGTCTCACATAAAAGAAAGAGGAGAAGGAGACGGAGCAGCATGGATGTGGTAGTCTGAAGAAAGAGTTGTCCCTAGTCTAGGAAGAGACTGCTACAGCTAGTGTCTTCTGGAGGGAGAGCAGAGTGAGTGTGCAAATGTGTATGTGTCAGATTGTGTATGTATGTATATGTTAGAGTGTGTGCATTTGCATATCAACATATATGTGAGTTTGTGTGTCAGTGTGCAAGAGTGAGCATGTGTATATGCCAGCATGTGTGAGAGACAGAGAGTATGTATATATTAATATGTGTGAGAGTGAGTGTGTGTGAGAGAGCATGAGACTGACAGTGAGAGAGTGTGGAGAGTATGAGCATGAGAGAGGAGAAAGTTTAGGCATGAACCTTCTGTACCCCCCTACCTCCTCACACACAAATCCATAACAATCTCAGAATGACTGGAAAACATTTTCCCAGGTATAGAGAGCAGGGGATATTTTTATCCTTATTAGTTTCAATTATTGGGAGTTATTTGGTGTGTCAGATATTTACATAATTTATTGGTGTTTCGTAAATGTTTCAATATTTTTTATAAAAGTTTTTGAATTACTGGATGTTCTAGTTATCAGCTGTTTAAAATGTATTCTTTTTATTAGTATGATTTTACTATTATGATTTTCTTGATATTCATTTTATTTGATATTTTCTGAGGAATGGCCATGTTTCTGTTTTTCCATTGTTGCACTGCACACTGTATCTGGCTTGTTGCAGTTTCCAGTTCAGTTTTTATCTGAAATTTTCTATTTACTTTATGGTCTGTTTATTCTGCATTTGTTGAGGGCCTGTCTGTGTTCTGATTGTGTGACTGAGGTAAGGTATTCTGATAGTGTGTATTTTCTTCCGTAGGGATTTATAGCAGCCTAACTTGTTTTGGTTTCCTAATTGGAGGTATATTAGTGTTTTAGGGCTTAGTGTAATATTTGTGGTGTTGCTTTTTGATAGAAAGGCTTGTTAACTGTTTGAGTGGTGGCAGTTAGTCATTTTTGTATGGGAGGTTTACTTTATTGTAATTTGAATTCAGTTTACTCACAGCTTTTTGTGGACCGAGCCCACACCCAATATGCATTATAATAGGCCTAATACCCATATGGGTTCCAAATGTCTTTGAGTGTTCTTTTTTCATTTAAAATTAGTCATTTATTAAAACTCTCCCTTTCCATGGGCCAGCACAAGTCAGAAGAGTGCAGTTTGAGCCTTTCCCTATCTCCTGCATTTTTATGTTTCTGGCCTAGCACATAATTTAGTGCTATAGCTGCTGTTTGTCCTATTTGTTCAAGGATTATACAAAATAACTTATATTAATTATTTTGTAGGAATTCTTTTATTCTTATTTATCCGCCTTTTGGAAATGTGCCTCTTCTATATTTTGCACAGTGCAGAAAAAAATGAATTGCATTTTTGTTACTCTTTCCCCAGTGTTACACTCCATGCAGAGTTTGGCTTCTTAGGGGTTTTCATGGCAGTTTTCACTGTATCTGCATATTTGCATTTCTAATTTTTGGTCACATATTCTGTGTTTGGTAGGGAACTTTCTTTGTATATGCATGTGTGTTACCAAGGTGAGGTATTCTGCTAGTATATAGTTTCTAATATGAGAATCAAAACAGTCTACATTTTTGTTTGGTTTATAATTTGTTTCTCCCGAAAAGTGGTATATTGGAGTGCCAGCTGTAACATTTGCAGTTTTCCATTTCATAGGCAGAATTTTGCTGTTTGAGTCCTGGGCGATAGTGCTGTTACAGAATGGTAGATCTGCTGCATAGGTGCAGGGTTAGAAAGCCACTATAATATGAGGGATTGTAGGACGAGGAAAACACCAAACCTAAAAGGAAGAAGCAGTCCCTCTGAACATTTTATTTATGACACAGCCCTCCAAATGAAGCCTCATAAGTTAACTCTCCTGCGTCTTCACTGAGGAAGGGGAGCTTACTCCTCAGAGGGATGGTTAAATCCTCTCGCTCTCACCACCCCAAGGTTCAGCCATTGCGGGGGGGGGGGGGGGGGGGAACACTGCTTCAAGACCTTTGGTCACAGCTTAAAATCACATGTCCATGTGGGCGTGCCGGGTAGCATGCACACATGGTCACGCGCACATATGTTTTTAAAATCTACCCCTTAATGTAACAGTGAACTGACTAAATTTGTATTGCTGCTGTTTTCTCTAATACAGAGAAAACAAGGAAGGACACATCCCAGAGCACACCATATTGTGTCCCTTTTCTAAAATATCTTTTTCAGTTTTTTTTCCACTCAAGATTGCTTCAGATACATTCAACCTCCATCCCCTGCAGCAGAGGAATGAAATAAAATGGTGACTGACAAAGTTTATTTAAACTTCAGGTTGAAAAAAATGAAGATGTCAGTGCCAATCCATGCAGGTGTCGGTTAGTATAGGCTGGTTAAAAGAAAAAGCTTGCCCTTGATTGGTTCTGCTCCATCAGTCCCATCTCAGCCCCAGGAAGTCTGGGTTCAGTGACATCACTGCCTTCAGTAGCAGACTCTCTGCTTCCAATTACCTGAGCCCTCACAAGAGTATGCTCAGTTTAGCAACATCATACTATTTAGCAAACAGGCTTACATAAGTAAGTTAACACCAAGTTGAGTTGGGAATTAAATAGAATTCTATTAACAAGTGCACCATATTTGCATATGGTGTTCCTTCATTTGCATGCGTGAACATGCAGATATTGATGTACTCACACTAACATTCTTCTGGACCTTTTCAACATGCATAGTAGGCTTTCCTGCATAAATCACTATTTTTAGAAAATGCAAAAGGAACTTAAAGTGAATGCTAAAGTTTATTGCATTGGTCACTAAACTGCTGCTCAACAGGGATATACAGCATTTTTTTCATTTTGATTTTGGGGTGCACTAATTTTGAGTTAGTGCACTAATTTTGAGTTAGTGCACACTATTGCAAATTAGTGTGCAGTAATGCATGGTAGTGTTTGCTAGCTCAAAATTATTGGGGTATATTTTTTAAGTTATGCGCAGGCATAGATTTGTTCGTGCAACCCGGCGTGAACAAATCTACGCCCAATTTTATAACATGCACGCGTTGCCGAGTGCATGTTATAAAATCAAGGGTCAGTGTGTGCAGGGGTGTGCACAATTGTGCAACCTGCACGTGCTGAGCCGAGCAGCCTGCCTCCGTTCCCTCCAAGGCCACTCCGATTTTGGAGCGGCCTAGGAGGGAACTTTTTTTCCGGCCACCCCCCACCTTCCCTTCCCTTCCCCTTCCTAACCCACCCCCCAGCCCTAACTAAATCCCCCCCCTACCTTTGTTAAGAAAGTTACGCCTGCCCAAGGCAGGTGTAACTTGTGCGCACTGGCACGCTGCCGGTGCGCCATTCCTCAGTCCGGGGGCTGGTTCGGAGGCCTCTGCCATGCCCCCGGAACGCCCCCGGGCTAGCACCATGCCCACAGCCCCACCCCCAGAATGCCCCTGAATGCCGCCCCGCCCCCGACATGCCCCCAAGCAAAGCCCCAGGACTTACACATGTCCTGCGGCTTTGCGCGCGCCGGCGACCTATGCAACATAGGCGCGCCGGCGCACAAGTCCCCTGCATGCGTAAATCCAGCTGGATTTACGTACACAGGGCTTTTTAAATCTGCCCCATTGTGCACTAAAAGTAAACTGAAACAAAAAATAAAAGTGGGAAAAATTTTAAATGAAATGAAAAAAATGATACAAATGTTTTTGGGTTGTACAGCCCTACTGTTCAGAGGTGTACTGATAACCATTTGTTTATTGATTACATTTTAGAATATTCAGTAGTCTGAATAAGATAATGTTATTTACATAAGGAAATGTGTTCTGTAGCTTATTGCTGTATTCATTTTGTATTTCACATGCTTACATTCTCAAATAATTGGTAGTGATAAAAAAAACGGATAGTAATGGGAAATTTGGATATTGAAGGTCATGTTCTTTGTTTATCTATAATTTGAGTGCAAAAGGCTCCTTACACTACGCCAGCCATATGCTTCAATGTTTTTCTGAACTGCCTGTTCTCTGGATGAAAAAAGTTCCTGCTTCATTTTTGTTCTGTTTCTGTTTTTCAGAACAAGATTATTTTAGACCCTATGACCTTCAGCGAGGCCAGATTCCGACCATCCCTTGAAGAGAGGTTGGAAAGTATTATCAGTGGAGCAGCACTCATGGCTGATTCTTCATGTACTCGAGATGACCGGCGGGAAAGAATCGTCGCTGAGTGCAACGCTGTCCGGCAGGCGCTTCAGGACCTCCTTAGTGAGTACATGAATAATGTAAGTGCTGAGCTCCTTTCCGGCGTTAGAGATTTATTAATTGGTTCCTTGACGGCTATGAAAGATTTGCGTTTGTATGTTTTGGAATGGTTCACAGGTGCTATCCTTGAGCTGGAGAAAATGAAAGATTGCTTAGAGAAATTTGTTTGTTGTTCGGTTGTAGTTTGAATGCATCATGCATAATATATCTTAGCTGGTAAGGAGAAAAGTAATCACAAGGTAATGTCTTGAGACATAGTTTGTTGAGAATTCTGTGAAGGGTTGAGCAGGTGTGCAAGCAAAGTAATATGAAATAAAGTTGTCACTGCAATTCAGATCCTAATTACTTTTTTGGTTGTAGCTGTAAGACTCTGAGGCAGATGATCATTATAGTCATCAGAATATAGCTATAGGAACAACAACAAGATCTTGAATGTGTACGGTAGCTGTTTCAGTGGATTCTCAGTATGGCGAGATCTGAAATTTCGAAATGTTAATTATTGCCTCTTAGAATTTTCAAATAATGTACATACATGCAATGAGTAATGTAGCATACCACATATTGTTGTTTCAGACATGCTTCTCTAGGTTCTTCTCCTCAAAGGATACATTTTTTTATTTTTGTCTTTAATTTTTTGTATATCTGAAACTTGTTATATCGATACAGAGCACTGAGTAGACCTGTCATATTATAAATGAGAGTCAACAAGGACCCCGAGAAGATGCAATCAGTGACTTATCACAAGTAGAAAAACCATCTTTGAACATGAGCCAAGCAATTATTAAACTTGCTGCAGTGGTTCATACAAGATATATCTAATGGAGTTTTGTTTTTATAACAATTAACCCAAACTAATATTTTGAAATTTGTATAATCCAATAGTTCCTTCCCTAAGTTATAGATTTGTAACATTTAGAACAGATTTTCTTCAAAACTTTTGACAATGATGGATGTCATTCCACTAGAATGCCAGAAAATATCTCAGTTAGAGGCCTATGTGCTAAAATCAACAATGCCAATTTTTAGTGCACTTTCTGAATAGTGTATTGGCTTTAGTGCGCAATGTATGAAGATAATGATGAGGATACTATTTAAAGGGTTTTTCCAGATAACTTTTTAGTTATCTGGATAGACACCGAGGGGCGGACTTTCAAAGGGTTACACGCATAAGTTATGTGCGTAACCCTTAAAACCCCCCCCCTGCATGCGCCGGGCCTATTTTGCATAGGCTCGGTGGCGCGCACAAGCCCCGGGACGCACGTAAGCCCGGGGCTTTGCTAGGGGGGCGTGTCAGGGGGAGGCACGATGTTCGGGGCATTCCAGGAGGCGTTCCGGGGGCGTGGGGCCAGCCCGGGGGCTTTCCAGGGGGTGTGGCCCAGGCCTCCGGACCAGCTCCCAGGTCGGGTGATGGTGCGCCAGCGGGCCACCAGTGCACGCGAGTTACACCTGCTTCGGGCAGGCGTCACTTTTGCGATAAAGGTAGGGGGGGTTTAGATAGGGCTGGGGGGGTGGGTTAGGTAGGGGAAGGGAGGGGAAGGTAGGGGGAGGTGGAGGGAATGGGCAGTGCGCGCAGAAGCATGCGCAAGGTGCACAAATGTGCACCCCCTTGCGCACGCCGAGCCCGGATTTTAAAAGATACGCGCGGCTACGCGTGTATCTATTGAAATCCAGTGTACTTTTGTTTGCGCCTGGTGCACGAACAAAAGTACATGCTCAAGCTTTTTTTTAAAATGTACCCCCGAGATTTGACTATCTGACTCTGGAATTTGGATACATTTTACCTAGCTAAGGGGGGTCATTTATCAAAGGCTTATCACACATGATACGGCCATATAGAATGCAAATTAGGGGGAGGGGAGGAGTCACGGCAAGGAGGGGGCGGAGTCAGCAGTGTCTTCGCTGCCGATAATGTTACTAATATTATCGTCGGTAGTAGCGCGCCGAATAGCACCACCTTTCATGGTGACACTATTCGGTGTGAAAGCCACCAGCTGGTGCACCGCCGTGGAGCAAAGGCTGCAGGCTTTCTCAGGCCCACCCCCATTTACCCCCTCTGCCCCTCGTTTTCGCAGGATTCATCATTCTGCGAGGAATGATGCAAGCAATGATGAATCCAGGATTCATCATTCTGCAAGGAATGATGCAAGGAATGATGAATCCAGGCCTAAGTAACTAACCAGATAAATGTTATCTGAATATAATGGAGGCATTCCTGGGTCATTCTGGAAAGGAGTAAACTTAGCCAGATAACTTACTTGGCCCATTCCACTATTTAAAGTTAGCCAAATAAATTATTTAGCCTAGTCTAGATGGTGCCACTGAGTAGGGTTAAAGTTTTCCAGAAATGTTACCCAGATAAATTCAAACTTAACTGGTTATATTCAGTTTAGAGCAGGTTAAAAACAAAAAAAAAAAATTATTGCAGGCCTGTAGGCCTGATCCCTGTCCCTCCCAACCCACAAGCTCCACAAAGAATTCCAATGAATGAGAGTCATAGCTCCTGACCCTATGTCTCTTCTCTTCAACTCCCCAAAAGTTACAAAATCTTTGTGTCTTATTTATTTATTTATCTATTTATTTATTTATTTTTATAAATGTATGGATTGCTTTTCAAATTTTAGAATAAAACTTTTTAAAATGATGTACAAAATAATCAACGAAATAAAAAATAAAATAAAAATACATGATACATGATACAAATAAAACAAATTATACTAAAAACAAATCATAAACATCACTGTTATCCCTTCTTGAATTCATCCAACTCAGATACCATTAACCAGATTTTTACCTTATGCTGAAACTGCATCAAATTTTTCTCCTCTTTAAGGGGCCGATGCAATACAGTGCGCTCAGCCAAGCGCACAGTATAACTCGCAGCTAGACATGGGTTAAATAGGCGCTAACCCACCCCCTAATGCAATAGGAGGATTAACGCCTATTTAACGCGTGTCCGACGCGGAGTGAATGAGATAGCACTCATCACATGCAAATGCATGTGAATGAGGCTATTACTCATTCATTCAAATGCAAAAAAAATAAATGTGCATCTTAGACACACATTTATCGCTCAGATATTAACGCCTGCCTGGTGCAGGCATTAATAGCTGAGCACATTGAAAAGAAGTACAGAGAAGCAGAAAAAACTAACCCTAAAAAATGAATTTTCCCGAAAGTGACCCTAGCACCTCCTTGCTAGCGCGACCCCCTAATTTGCTTATAGTATGGCACCCATTAAGAAAGCGGGTGCTGACTTTTCAGTGCCCGCTTTCTGTGTTTTTTATAGCATCTGCCCCTAATTGATAAGGGAAGATTGCTCCAGATTTTAGGCCCTATCATAGTAAATGAACAATTTTGTAACATAATATGTTGGAAGGCCTTAACTGATGGAAGTTGGAATTGATGACAATACTGTGAACATGCATGCCTAATTGAGGATCTCCTAGATAACATATGTTATGATATTGAGGTGTTTGGTGGATTATTAGGGGCAACAATGATAGTGCCTCCCAAGGGGAGGAGCCCCGTAGGGAACTGTAGCACCAGGCTAGACTCAGATGCACAAACACAGAAAATATATCTTTATTATGCAGCTTGTATGGTTCACCAGAGGTGGCAGTAGAGAGTGGATTAGATAGCAGCAGTCTGTGATCCTCGGCGGAGGAGACCCGTCCCACAACGGAGGTATAAGGCCCCGATGCAGATATCCAGTGAGGCACTGTAGGAGAGACAGACTGGCAGATGTTATAACACACTCCCTTGTAGCTGAGTAGATAGAGTTCCCAATGAGCAGTAGAGAGAGGATAGGTAGCAACAGTCTGTGATCCTCGGCAGAGGAGACCCGTTCCATAATGGTGGTGTAGGGCCCGATGTAGATGAACAGACTGGGAGAAGTAGTACTCACTCTCTGTAGCTGATAGGTAGTGTTCCAGCAGGTAGAAGAATTGGTAGCAGGCACCAGGATAGAAACACAGGCCCTCGAGGAGCGAGTACCTGGATTCATGATAGGCACCTGGAAATAAGCGAAGGGCCCCCGAGGAGCGGGTACCCAAGTTAGTAGAACCCCGGGGTGTAAATAGCTTCCAGCAGCAGCAGAAGCAGGCAAAGCAGCTTCAGACCGGAACAAATCCAATCCGTTGCTAACTCGGCGCCAAAGCCGCTCCGGGGATGCCGGAGGGTGCGGCAAGGAGATGCTACAGACGCCATTCTCCTGAGGCTGGTAGAGAAGGCTGAAATAGAGGTGAGGCATGTCGGGCAAAGCCGTCTGAGACCGACGGACGCAACAACATACCAGATGTATAAAGGGCCTAAGCCTCACAAGGTCTTAAAGGCTAATAGCAGTAGTTTAAATTTACATCACAACCTCACTGGTAGCTAAAGCAACTTCTATAAAAGAGGCAGAGTTGATTCCCCCGAGAATGATCCATGACCTATTGGCCCAAGAAGCTACTCTGAGCCCATATACACCCTACCATCCAAAACATCACTCTCCTCCTACCTCCCAGATCTTTACCATGCTTGCTCTTCCCAGAGTGGTTCAGCTTCCATCAGAGACCTGGTACTGCTTGGTGCTGCAATTCAAAGTTTGCTACACTGTCAAATGTCACCATATTTGTACAGCAAGCCAAGCTGTTAGGTTGTAAAAAGTCATTCTCTTGCCAGCTCAGCCTGAGGGATGGCAGGAGGAGCTAGGAGTATAGGATTCATAGTGCGTGGAAGTGATATACCTGTGGGTCTGAGGGGGATGGCATTGACTGGAGAAAGATGTCTTAGTGGGATAATATCGCTGGGAAGGAGAATATAGGGGACTTAGGGGGCTTGTGATTTTGCTGGGAAAGAGTTCTAATGGTGATATTTAAGTTTTCGAATGTCAATTTTGTCAAGCTGGGTTGGCATGCTAAAAGTTAACTACAATTCTGAACCAAAAGCCAAATTTAGCAAGCTAAAAGCAAGGTCCTGGGCTCTTAGTAAGTAGTATGATAATGACAGAGGAAGTCATTACAATGCTATTTACATGTTTTGCAAATGTGGGTGTGTTACTTTTTAAAATACCTGGGTATATATTACAAATTGTTACTACTTTTGGTCCATGCTTGGGCCTTTGTAAAGTGGGAACTGTTTAGCATGTGCATTTAAATTCCTTGAATAAGTACACAAAGCATAGCACATAGTTAGTAAATAGGCCCCTGAGATTTAAAGATGGATGTCACAGTTATTCTCTGTCTTAATTCTCTTTGCTTTGACATTCATTCTTACATCTCTAGTATTAATTCTCATTTCCATGAACAGTTCAGAGTATGACAATTCTGCACATTTCTATGGACATATGCGGGCAGTTCTGTGTAAAGCAATAAAGTTTCCTATGCACCTTAAAGGAGAAGTAGTGACAAGTATCAGAATACATTAGGATGTTAGAAAAAATGAGACCAAACCATAATCTACCCTGGGAAATATCATTCTTCATTAATGGGAAAAAAGCATTTGTCCAAAAGGAATAAAATATGGAACCAAAGTAGTTGTTTTATTATAGTATCATAAATAATTCTGATTTTATTTAACATTTATTTGTGTCACAGATCATCACAAAAGAAGTATTGCCTGAGTCTGGAACACTAACACTTACACCAGGAAGAGAATAGCAAAAATCACTTTTAAGAACAATCTTAATATTTTTACGTATTCTGCTTCTTGGAGGGAATCCATTTCATTTTTCCATTTTTAACAACTCTCAAGATCAAGAATAATGTTGAAAAAAAAAAACAACCCATATTTTGAAATTACCTCACTAGGCAGAAAATGAAGCTAAGAAAACACATTTCTCATGTAAATTAGACCACATTTTGTAGGGTTCCAAGAAAGTAATATATACTCTAGGAAATAATTAAACATTCCATTAACCATTACATAAGCAGCCTCAAGGAGATAAATTACTAAGTAGTTGAACCATATGATTGACTGTCACCCACATGGACTATCCAGCTGTTTGGTGTGAGCCATTGCTTCAGAATATTATAAAGCCAATTTGGCTTACAGAACACATATTTGCTACCCTCAGACTTAATCTCATATTTACAAGATCACTTCTTGCTTCCTACTTCAAAAATCTTTCTGCTTCTGTTGCATCCATCCAGATAAATCAGGAACTACAGCCACTCTGCCACAGGGAAACTGGGTAAGCTATCTGGATAAATGTATGCCATATATGAATATAGCCAGTTTTATTTTTAGATTTATATTCCACTTTTTTCAGCACTTCAGAGTGGATTACATTCAGGTACTGTAGGCATTTCTCTATCCCCAGAGGGTTTACAATCTAAGGGGGGGTCATTTATGAAAGGCTTATCGCACGCAATACGGCCGTGACTCGTGCGATAAGCCTCTATTGCACGTGAAAAGGCCCTTTTCGCGTGCGATAGCATGTAAATTAGATTGGGGTGGAGTCGTGGCAGGGAGGGGGCGGAGTCGGTGGTGTCTTCGCTGCTGGCGATAATGTTACTGAGATTGTCGGCAGCAGTGCGCCGAATAGCGCCACCTTTCACTGTGGCGCTATTCGGTACGAAAGCCGGAAGCCGGCGCACCGCGGCTGTCGAAATCGTACCTCCATGATGCAAAAGCTTTGGGCTTTTGTATTGTGGCATTGAATAAAAATATTTTTTTTTTTTACAAAACACGGGAATAAAATTCCTGTGAAATGTTCGCATCAGCTGCATTTGGAAACCCTTTATTTTTATTTTATTTTTTTTAAGACAAAGCCCTGTGGAACTGGCATGTTTTGACATTGACTTGTGCATGGAAATTCACTCATTAACATCTTTAAGTCGGAAAATAAGTCTGGAGGAACATTCAACAAACTAAGTGGGTCATTTTCAAATGCTTATCGAAGGCGATAGCATGCTGGGAACGGAGTCGGGGTGGCGAGGGGAGGAGTCAGGGCGGCGAGGAGGCAGACTCCGCGGTGTCTCCGCTGGCGGTGATAAGGTAAGCAACGTTATCGTCGCCAGTAGATGCGAAAGCTGGCAGCGAAAACACCGTGGTGGTGCGAAGGCTGCCGGCTTTCACAGGCCCGCCCCCCATTTTGCTGGATTCACCATTCTGCGATAGAATGGTGAATCCAGGCCTAATTGTGAAATGGAAAAATGTACTTTTTCCCTCTCTTTTCCTACCTCTTTTCCAATGCACACTAATGTAGTTTTATCTAAAGGAACACTGAGATAGAGGATCTTGTACAACATGGCTATGTCTTTGCGGACATGTTTACTCCTTCTTTGAAATGGAATTAATAATTTGATTTCTTTATCTTTAAAAGACAGAATTTTGCATCTTTCTCTAGCTTTGTCTTCTTTAACTACCACATGTGCTGTTAGCACTGGGTGCATGCTGCTGTTTGGTGCAAGTGAAAAGAACATTTTTGTTGCTTGTAAAACAATTAAAATATTAACTAGAGCCTTCCTCTAACCTGCAGAGGGATTTTGAATGCATGAATGTTTCAATTACCCATGAACTGCTTAGCAACAATGTGTGTCTCTGTACTCATATAAGGCCTGCTTGTATCTTTATTTTGTAGAGTTTGCAGTGGAGATGGTTGACATTGCAAATATGACAGGTAAAAGATATTTTCTGTACTCACGACAAAGGGAATGGAATGATGCTGCTTTATTTTGAGCTGGACATCACACAGTGTAAGGCACTGTTAAGAATCAGGTGATCAAGTGAAATGTGGCTCCTTGGATTGCTTTCTGCAGAATCTTGTCTCTTAGAATTATTAGTTTTAGGTGCAAGCTCTTAAAATTCCTGTAAAAGAGCTTTCAAACTGATGGATTATCACACATCATTGCCTTGTAGTGTCTATTTTAAGTACCAAGTTTTGTGATAGCAGTTTGAATTTGCAGTTGCTTCAGAAACATGCTTTGTTCTGTTACTGACATCACGTTCATCTATAGCCAGTCAAGAAAACTTACAGTAGCTGTTTAAATGGTGGCATATCTTTCTTTGACTGTGCCAAACTATACATATTATTGAGGTAAAGTGTTTCTAATGTGCTTCCTCTTTACTCATAGGCTGATACAGTAAAGATTGCGGGAGAGCAGGCAAGCGCACACAGGCCACTCTCCCGTGCGTGCGATTCAGAAAAAAAAAATATTCAAATTAGGGCCCGCGGTAAAAAGAGGCGCTAGGGACACTAGCGCATCCCTAGCGCCTCTTTTTGGACAGGAGCGGTGGCTGTCAGCGGGTTTGACAACCGATGCTCAATTTTGCTGGCGTCGGTTCTCAAACCCGCTGACAGCCACGAGTTCGGAAACCGGATGCCAGCAAAATTGAGCGTCCGGTTTTCAACCCGCAAGCCATGGGCTGATTTTAAATGTTTTTTTTTTATTTTTGATTATTTGAAACTTTTGGGACCTCCGACTTAATATCGCCATGATATTAAGTCGGAGGTTGTACACTTTCCCGGTGCCGAGAGAAATTAACATCTACCTTTGGGTAGGCGCTAATTTCTGAAAGTAAAATGTGCGGCTTGGCTGCACATTTACTTTCTGTATTGCGCGGGAATAACTAATAGGGCCACCAACATTCATTTGCATGTTGCGGGCGCTATTGGTTTTGGGGGGTTGGACACGCATTTTCGACTTGCTATTACCCCTTACTGAATAAGGGGTAAAGCTAGCATGTCGAAAACACGCGTCCAAATGCAGGTTAACAGTATGCTCCGCTGGAGTGCACTGTACTGTATCGGCCTGTTAGTTGTACTTTTTTCTTTAATACTAATGAAAGAGCAAAACTCTGGTTATCACTCCAACATCTCTTATCTAGAAAAAGAAAAGACGCTAAGCTTTGACTGACATTCTTTGGGAAATCTTGAGAACTATAATCTACAGGACATGCTGCAGTGAAAAATTGTGAATGCCATATAATACAGGTCTAAAATAATAATATAAAATAAACCTTTACCCTGTGCAGCAAAATGCCCGAAATACTTTTTGAAAAAAAATCTTTCAATGAATGCACATATTTTTTAATTTTCAAATTATTATTGTAACATATGTATGGTTGCATGTTTTGTTACATGAGCTACTGAATATAATAATTTATCATAAATCATTGTTGTCCATTCTTTGTTTACCATTCAAAAATTATTTTTCAAAATTTATTTTTGTGTCTTATGGTATACAAACTTGACAACAATGTTTTTGACATGTAGTGCCTGACTTGGCGATATTCTCAAATTTAGCTGTATTGGTGTAAATACTTCATACAGTAAACATCATGTACTAAAAAGATTCACAAGAATCCTGCAACATTTGTAACATCTTCTAAGGAGAAAATGCTTTGCAAAAGGATGCCTCAGTCACAGTGTCTTCTTGTGCACATATTGGGGCCTATGCAATTAGCAAAACTAAGTTTAGTATAGACTCACAAAAAAAAAAAGGCTAGTTAAAAAGCACTTAACCAGATGCAAAAAGATTTAGCATGCTCATGGTAAAAAATGTCAGAATTGTTCCATGACTTACAATGTACAAGGCACAGAGGTTTCATACTAGTGTAGAAACGAATAAGCTCCAACAGAGACGCTCCAGTTCTCAGGATCATTGCTACCTTTCCTGTGGTTAGTCTGGTTACTGAGTACTGCAGACATACAGAGATTTCATGCATTTCTGAAAGCTATCTCAGAAAATATGTGGATGAACAGACCCCAGTGGGAGAAACGTGCTAGCTCATATCAAACCAGATGAAGTTGGCACTGATGTAGATTTGTTATCCAAAAACAATTGTCATTTTATTTTCTGAATTACTTAAAAATATAAATTTGTATCTGAATAGAATTATATACTGGTGTTGGAATAAATGAAAGATTTTTCTGAAACACGATCTGGTCACTGGAGACCTGTGCTACACTGGGCCTCTCTGCCAGCCCCTTTTGGAATCCCTCATTCCTTCTGAGTTATGATCTTATAAGGCTAAAAAAAATCTCCCCTTTCTGGCTCCTCTTTAAACATACTCAACACCAGAAATTTCATCACTAAAAGTGGCAAATGTGATGCATTTCTTATTACTGTTAGACAGACATACTTCTCAACCAGGGATAAATGGTTTCCTTTTTGTAATCGATTTGAGCTATGCTAAATATCTTTTCTAATTATTTTATAAGTAAATAAAACTTGTGGATTAATAAACCTCTGCCAACTGTGTGTTAAACGTATGTACATTTAGACTGGATTTCAACTGAAAATGATTTCTATAGTTCAGTGGGGATGTTATTTTCTTTAGGCTTTGCTGCGTTATTAATAAATATCATAAGGTCTAGAGCATGCTGATTTAACACTGAGTTGGATCACCTTTGTATAACTATGGTGCCTCAATTATAAGGAGTCCTCAAGGGATCCTCTTGACACCACAGAATTCAATAAGGGCGGGAAATTGTACTTCTGCTCAAGTGAGGCACTTTATATGCCTTGGAGAGTATTCTACCAATGCAGTGTGATTTTAT
Source organism: Rhinatrema bivittatum (assembly GCF_901001135.1). Classification (NCBI taxonomy): domain Eukaryota; kingdom Metazoa; phylum Chordata; class Amphibia; order Gymnophiona; family Rhinatrematidae; genus Rhinatrema; species Rhinatrema bivittatum. Next base: position 248,778,118 of record NC_042615.1, on the reverse strand, counting down.
TATGCAAACCACGGAGCAGAAGGGGCTGAACACTCAACAGAGACTAGATTTGAAAAACTCAACATGTTATTGCCATTCTATTTTGAGAATAATGCCTCCCAACATAACCATATTTTATGGAATAGCAATGCTTTTATTATTATTGGCTCTGTTGGTTGATAATTTTAATAGAACGGGCCACACAAGGCTGGCCCAAGGGCTCTGTAGCAGGGTTGCACGCTCCCATGCACAAGACCTACTGTCAGATTGAAAGCCTCTGCAGTCCAACCCGACTGAGGATAGGGTCTTAATGTTGGTTTATTAATAGATAAGGTGATAACAAACACATTTCTTGACTTATAGAGCCCACGTCTACAACATAGTGCACGTCTGCAAACTACATGCAGACTTCAGCTATAATTTTCAAAGTGGACTTACGTACCTAATTCCACTTTGAAAATTGGCAGGGACACATTGACCTCAATGCTTGCGTGGCATACATGCGCACCTTTATGCCTGCATGTAAACAAGTATAAATGTTCACGTGTACATTTATGCACATACTTTTGACTTTAGAAAGTACACACATAAAGAGGCAGATTTTAAAAGAAGTGTGCGCACGCTACCCGGCACACACACATGTACGCCCAATTTTATAGCATGCGCGCGCAGGCGCACGCATGTCATAAAATCCGGGGTCGGCGCGCACAAGGGGGTGCGCAATTGTGCACCTTGTGCGCGCCGAGCCACTCTGCCTTCCTCCGTTCCCTCCCCCTAACCTGACCTTCCCACTCCTTCCTCTAAACCCCCCCAAAAGTTTTGTTTTACCTTTTGCGCCTTCCTCCGGGCAGGCGCAAGTTGTGCGCACCGGCCAATTGCCAGCACGTGATCTCTGGCACAGCGGCAAATGGCCGCTGTGCCAGGAGCTGCCGATCCTGCCCCCGCCCCGCCCCAGGACCGCCCAGGACTGCCCACGCCGCGCCCCCTCCCCAGCCCTTTTTGCAAGCCCCTGGACTTACGCACAGCCCCGGGGATTTATGCGCACCGCCGGGCCTTTTGAAAATAGGCCCAGCACGCGTAACCTTTTGAAAATCCGGCCTGAATTGTTCTACTGCCCGGGAACATCACTTTCAAATACATGCAAAAATGCATGTGAAATTGCTTCCGCGCATCTCTTTACATGTACAGCTCCTGGGGTGATTTTCAAAAGGTCTAGATACGTGAGTAAAACAGCATGTTACATGTGTATATACTTTTGAAAACTCAGTCCAATATGTACGGCGAGCAGAAATAAGAGGGCAATTTTAATCAAGGCTTAAATCCAGTCCACTTCTCCATTCCAGGTCAGTTCCCACGGTAATTACTTTCTGGGACTGACACAGTGAATTCTTGACACACATCTTCCACTTTCAAGATTAACATAAAGCTTCAGTACTTTCACATCACATAAAGTCCATTTATACAGTATTCAGAGCTCACAGGTAGTGCACTAACACAAAAATCGGCGCCCCCCCCCCCCCCCCCGAATCGCAGGAAATATGAAATTTCCCATGGGGGCCCCGACACAAAGCCCAAGATGATAGGGCTTAACGAAACACATCACATGCCGGTTTGAAAGTTACCGTCAAAGTGTCTGGATTTAGGACCCATGATTGCAGAGTCCTGGAACGAGCCCCAGCTTCATATCCTCCAGCTAAGGACTGTCACTACAAATAAGAATAAAAGTGGGCACACAGTAGACATAGGAGAAAATATTCAATGCTCCTCATGCTAGAAATTTGTACAGAAGTGGAAGGCAGGCAAGTGGGCGGAGTCCCTGGCCTCTGGAGTAACCTTGTGACAGGTCCCATTCCCCCACAAACCCTGCTGGCCCCTTTCTGAGCTAAGGGGAGGGTTCAACCGTGTGAGGTGATTGTTGCAGTTCAAAACCATGCAGGAGAGGTACTTTCCCTCTATTTGGATGGTTTCTGGAGAGAGGTATTGGTTCATTGGTTGTAGGTTTGAGAGGCGCGTGTGTTCCCTTCTGGCCCTGTGGCTGAAGCAGTTTCCCTCCTACCCACCCTCTATTTGTTCATTTGTGTGTCTGCAGTGCCACAACTTTGATGGAAGGGAGTCTGAGCCATTCTGCTGCACCCCGTGTGTTGAATCAAGTGCTGATTGTCTGATGGGGGAGGCAGTTGCACCAGAAGCAGTGGTCAGAGTGCGATGGACCACTTTGTGGTGGGGCGAGATAAAGAGTCATCGATCATGACAGTGGTCCTTTGTTCCCTCATGCCAAGTGGGTTGAAGTGGTCCTGCCTTTGTGATGTGGCAGACAAGTTGCCCAGGCACTGGGTTGGTGGGGAGATGGGTCTTCTCTGTAACCTGTTGGGGCTCGGGTTTAGTATTTGCTGTTTCAATAAAATTAAAAAACAATCAATACATAAGAAGTAAAAAAAATAACACAGTTCAGCGATGTGTAAGCACTGAAGTGGTAGAAATATTGATTGTTACAGGATTTAGACATGAGGAAAATTACATCAATAATTGCAAAGCACTGGCAGTATATTTGTATTATCTTTCTAACTATATTAAAAACTTGTAGCAGATCTTTGCAGGAACCATAGGTTTTCAATCTAGCCCTGTCCAGGTCAGCTCATGGGCATGGGGGCACACAGGGAGGGTCACAAACCAATCAAAGCCTCATGGCCTCCCAGGATTCCCACACAGGGTAGGAAAGAGAGTCTTTCCAAGGCCCTTAGGATTTTGTCTCTCTCTGGACTGCATACCAGTCCAGTCACACCAAAAAAGACTTTTTACTCCAATTCTGTCATCCAAAAATGAGTTTACTGCAAACTAGCAGCAGGAAAAACAAAGTCCCAAATAGTATAACAATTGATAGTGCACTCCTGCAATGCAAAGTCCAAAAATAGGCCACAATGCAATCACAATCGCTTTTCCACACCCTCCTTCCCACAAAGGTAAGCTTTATGAGAAAGGTACCCATCTCCCCTGCACCCTCCCAGTACCTTTTGGGCAACTGAATCTTCTCTGTTCCTCTCTTTCTTCTCTTACGGGAGCACTTGGTGGATTTGCCTGATCAGCCAGGCCTCTGTGAATTTCCCCAGGCAGGCTTACTCCTGGAACTCATCCAGCAGATTCTGTGCAACCCTTTTCTCTTTGGGGCTCCTCAGACTCTGAGTCTCTTCAGGAGTAATACTTCCTTCGGTACTCTCTGGACTCCCAGGACTTCACCTGTCCTGGAATCCTCCTCTCAGCAGGCCCTCAGGTCCCAGCCACCTTCTCTGAGCAGAACAGAATGTTCTCCTGAACCTTCCCTGTGGAGAGAGAGAGAGAGAGAAGCCCAATAGCAGCACTCTGTGAAGAGAGAGTATCCCAGCAGAACTCCAGGTCCTGGAATTCTTTCCCCTTCTCTGACCCTCTGACCGTATTGCATAACTGCAGCAGTTTTAGGGAAGTGCTATACCTCCCTAATAACTCTAACACTATAGACATCACTTTAGGGGCAAGATCTGGTGAAGTCCTCTGACACACACAAAGGACAATCAGACCAGCTGAAACCATTGTTGTCACTTTTGTTAGTGGCAGAGCCAATTTCAAGGGAAAAACTGGGCATCCCGTCATATCAATATAAGTTCATTGAATACAGTACCTTGCCAGTACACAACCTTTTTTGTTGTGCTATATGCCAAGAAGTTTGATTTAGTCATTCCTGACATGCAGTGCAGGTTGCAAACAGTTTGATCTGTACAAATTCATCCAAATAGCCATAAATATTTCATAGGATCATTAATTTTTTCAACCTTAAAAGATGGCACTTGCAGTGCCGGCTTACAAATAGAAAACGTAACTCCAGCCTTGGCATTACAGTCACTGGCTACAGCTTGCCCTTCTCCATGCTCTTTCAAAGCAGTTAAATGATTTCCACTCTACCCCTGCTTACTGCAATGATGGCTCCTATGCTACATTAAAAAAATATATATATATCAGAAAAACACAATGAAGGAAAAAAGAATTTCAGAGCTAATGTCCTTTGCTTTCCTACTTGATCCTTATCTGTCATCTCAGAAAAACTACCCAGCTAACTAATAACTGAAACAAACGCATGACTCCTACAATTCCTTTCTTAGGAAATATCCTGTATGACGTTATAGAAATATAAGCTAAGAATACTTTATTGAAGAGGTGAAGGCAATTTTTCTAAAAGACACAAGCATTATTGTCCAAGAAGCTTGAGAGGAAATGAAAAGCTCTGTATGCTCAAGACACTATCAACTTTCTCTAGCTCTACTTCTATTTGAAAAGCATATTTTGAAAGGTGATTTCGAATTGCATAAGGTTAATCAGTATGACAGTGGACAATACATTACATTCGTCTGACAGCAAAATGTCCATAGCTGTCCTAAACCCACGAGTCAGTGATTGGTGATAGCAGGCGCCTGCTGAGTCATCAGGATTGGCTGATTTAGTTGCAGCAGTCCAGACAGGATAATATATCAATTGATTTCCTCCAAAAAGTGTCATTGGAAGATTTAGAAGGGTACGTCACAGTTAAAACTACAGTCAACGATCAAATTAATGAACTTTGCCCTAAGAATGTGAAGTGGGAGGGTAACATTTGTCATCCCTGGTTGAGGTTAGCTAAATGGTGCCAGCAGATCCGGTCCATCTCATGACCTGGAGGGATTCTATTTTTTCAGTGACTTTATAATTTAAGAGCTACGGAAAAAGGATATTGTTTCAAGAAAGGACTATTTCTGGTGACATTACTGAAAAAGAACAGATATTCCCTTTGCTACATTTCAGATTAGTATGGTAAAATATGCAGCTATGAGCTCATATGGTCTGTATCTGAGTACCCCAAAAAATATGGTAAGCCATATTGTTTTCACATAGTCAATAGTATGATGAAATAATTGATTTTATTACAGTCGGAAAAACATACAAATAGAAGTGGGCTCCCTAGATAGTCTCCTTTTTTTGGTCAGCCGGGGTACTTTTTAGAAAATGACAATGGGGACGGAAGGAGAATCCTGCTCACCAAGGGCCTTTTTCCAAAATTCATAGAACCGAGAGAGAAGAAGGAAGGGAGCATCAGCTCAAATAGTCTTTTTTTTAAGTGATAGGTGAGCCAGAGGGATGGAGGGAAGGGGATGGGACCATTGTTTTAAATGTAGAGTCGGGAGGAAGCATCAGTCCCCTTATAATTTATTTTTTTTTAAATATCAGGCCAACATGAGGATTTTTTAGTTAAGTTTAGGCCTGTAATTTGGATGACCAGAGTTAATTGGGTAACTTTGATCACCCAGCACTAAATGTAAGCACTGACTGGAAACCCTGCATTTCCAGATACATTTTGTGAAGGCTATGAATTGCCCAAATAAAATAGAGCCAGTCAGGAGGGGTGAGATTTCTAAACAGCAAAGTTTTTCAAAGTTAGCCGGACAAAGCCTTTGAATATTGACCTTTAGGTGTTTCATTCATGCAGAAAACAGAATGCAAATGGTTCCAAGAAATAAATAGCCCTGAGTTGTATTAACAACTTTTAAAAATTTAGGAGGGAATTATCAACGTAGTCATGCGCCTGAAAGTAGCATAAATCATAGTGATTTTCAAAAGCCCGTTTACACGCTTAAAAGTCCATTTTACTTTCATAAAACCTTTTGAAAATTCAGTGAAATTCCAAGGGAGTTACTCACACACAAGCAACAATTTTCAAAAGCCCATTTACATGTGTAAAGTCAATTTATGACATAAAACCCAGTTGAAAATTGCCTCCAGTATGCTTTAAGACATTGGTCTTCAACTGGTGAGTCGTAACCCACAACAAGACCTCAGCTTGACCTAAAGGAGGTTGTACTAACTGTACTGCCGCCATATACATATTGGTAAAACAAATTAGTGGGCCTTATCCAGACTGCCTTAGGGTCTGCCGTGCCCAGAAAGTATGGAACTAACTGCCTGCTGTGGCACACTAGTGTCTTAACAGTATCCAAGTTTCTTGCTCTTATGGCATGGGCCATTCCTTGCTGAGTAAAGTTAGTCGTCTTTGTACTTCTCCGGCCCCCATCTGTGGTACTGCCAGCTGGAAGATTTCCCACCTTTGTGGCATGCTCTGTTGTGTTGTTGCTTGTGCTGTGGCAATGTCCTTTCCTCCTGCTGCTGTTTAGCTTTCTTTTTTTTTGGCTTCTCCCAGGCTTTTGGTGGCTTCATGCTGTAGCACCTGGTTCTTGTAACATTTCTGACTGGGAAATTGCCTGTATTGCCTTATTTTTCAGAGTAAAATCTGCTTGCCTTTCTAGCTTCTGGGATACTCATATGAAATCCCAGTTACCATTTGTTCCCTGATGTATTCTTCTTTTGGATCTTTAAACTTAACAAGCATTTGTATGTTCATACAGACGGCTGGATGTAGGCTTCTGCTGTCTCCCGCTGACAGAAACATGTGCATTGTTGAATAATGTGTTTTGAAATGAAATGTTCATCAAACTTCCTTATTATAACATCATAGCTATTTCTGTCTATGCAACAAAGGTGAATGAATTGCAAACATTCACAGTCTCGCTGCCCTTTACATAAAGCAGGGAGCAAACCTGGACTTCGTGTGAGTGTGCATTCAGTTTTGTGGAGAAGCTGAAGCATGCAATCCGTTGTTTCTAGTCAAGCCAATCAGCAGGCTTATCAAAGCGAAAGCTCTCTGGAGGGTTGAACCTTGGCATTTTCACTAGTTCAGATTTAGTTTATGTCCGACACCGTGTCATGCACATCGACCATTCGCTCACAGAAGAGGCTGGAGGCAGTTTAGTAAAACAGGAATTTCTACTGTTAATGCCAGTATTACAAAAGAACATAGATCTGTCAAATTTATCCAGTAATGCCCTCCATTACTTTCAGGTTCACTCTGCCTAAAGGTGCCCCTCTTTATGGCACAGCCTCCACTTAAGTTAACTCTTGTCACTTATTGATTTGTTTCTGATTTTTAAACACTTGAAGATCAGACTTTCTTTGTACACTTTGAAACATCATTTAGCTGCATGGATACTGCTGCTAACTTTAATCAGGGTGAAGACAGGGAAAGAAAAATCATTTTTGAGAATAACTTTCAAGTCTGAGGAAAAATGATTATTAATTGCTCTTCATTTCACTTCATGTGTTTATCATTTATAAGTGTTTGATGTTTCTCATTTTCCCCCCAAGAGTGGTCTCAAGGTGGATTACAACAAATTTCTTACCATATTAATTTTGAAACTTTTCTTTTCACACAATTTTTGAATATTGGTTTCAAGGGGCCAGTTTAAGTTTTCAGTGGTGCTTTTGTACCTGTGGTCCTTCAGGCAAATTTTGAAAGGGAGAATGTGCAGGTAGCTTTGCTTTGAAAATGTGCTTCTGTCAGGTCTATGGGTTCTGAAGTGTGCTTGGATATCATACCTGCTTAGATTCCAGTCAGGGTCCATGTAGGAAAGGATGCAGAGGGATTTGAAAAATCAGATCCATGTGTGTTCTTTGCATCTATCACCTCCTGTTACCCCAGTGAACCTCCCCGTTTTTCCCCCACAGCTAAATCTTGCCACCTTTGGAACTCAGCACCTAGAATTTGATGCCCCAGGGATTCATCAGGGTAATTCCTTATTCACATGGCTAAATCCCCATGAGAAAGCAAGAGGACTATTGTCCAAAATTCAGCTTGAACAAGTTTTCCCAGTTTACATATTGTAATTGTTTCTCACAAGGTTATCTATAGAAATAGAATGCATAAGTTAGATAATCTGTTTATGCTTTGGAAGGATTGCAGCAAACAGAATACATATTTTCTCCAGAGACACTAAATGGGAGAAACCTCTTAACATAGGTCAGTTATATCATTTGAGAAAATGGGATTGAACATTTTATTATGAAAGCACATCCTTTTGCTCACCAATTTGCTCCTAGTATGACAAATCCCAGTTACCTATGTAATGTCAGATCCCCTGCTGCTCCTGGTTGCATTTGACTAAATTGTAGCTTGCATTTCAAGGGCCATTAATTTGTTGCTTTTTCTTGTCCACATGTCATTATCAGCCTGTTCTCCTATTACAAAAGAGATTCTGTCTGCATTTAAAACTAGGATAATTGCATTGTGCTTTGCTCTCAATAAAACAATGCTAGGCATATTGTGTAACTGATAAGATTTTGGATCTCTCTCTAGGGGATATATCAAATAAGGATTTTTCACACAAATATACAAGAGAAGCCCTTTAGTCTATCAGGCCCTGAATTTTAGTGTTGTGCTTAGAGTCCGTCTTCTGTGTTTGCATGCTTCAAGCATGTCTGATACCAAATGCAGAGGTGATGAATGTTTTAAGGGAATATCAAACTTGAAGTATCTCTGCAGAATCTATTAATCTTTTATATGTTGCATTTGCCAAACAGGGGCCTGAAAGACAGATGTGATCTTAAGCCATTTTCCTCATGTCATTCTAAAGTAAACCTTCAGTACATAAACTGCATAAACATGGCTTCCACAAGCGTGCCAAATTGTGTTTATTAAAATGTGTCAAAGGTGTTGAACTCTCTGGTAACAGCAAGAAAAAGGAAGGGTTGCAGGAAAGAGTGGGACATAGATATTTGCAGAATATGGCATTACAACAAAAATGGATTCCCTCACTTTTCAGAGGCAAGGGATTCACTTAAGGCATGTAAAGTTATTTTTTTCTCTGTTTAGAGACATTTAATAATGGAGATTATGGGATTTACAAGGGTTAATCATGGCCTCTGCCTTCCAGTCTAGATCACTGAACTCATAGAAACATAGAAAATGATGGCAGAAAAAGGACCTAACGGTCCATCCAGATGCCCAGCAAGCTTATGATAGCATCTGCCGCGCCATACCGGTCACCCCCATACTTAATTTCCCAATCCGTCAAACTCAGGGCCCCTGTTGCTTGCTCCGAGAGTCCAATTCCCCTTTTACCTCATGCGGCTGAAGCGGAGAGCAGTGTTGGAGATGCATCACAAGTATTGGTTAAGGGTAGTAACAGTCGTATCATCAAGTTACCCCTTGCTTATTTATTTTCCCAGACCATAAAATTCAATGTCCTTGTTGGTTGCTGTCTGAATCCAATTCCCCTTTTCCTCTTTTCCCCCTACCATTAAATCAGAGAGCAATAATGGAGTTGCATCAACGGTATGAAGGCTTATTGGTTAAGCGTAGTAATTGCCACACCAGCAAGTTACCCCATCCACTCTTTTCTAGGGATGTGAATCGTTTTTCTGACGACTGAAAATATCGTACAATATTTTCAAAATCATCAGAAATCAGGGGCTCCCCAAAACCGATAGGAAAACCCCACAAAATTGTTCATGGGGTTCTCTTATCATTTTGGGGGAGGGCGGGAAAAATGGCACACAAAAATAACCCCTAAACCCACCCCGACCCTTTAAAACACATCCTTTAGCTTCCCCCACCTTCCTGACCCCCCCAAAACTTTTTAAAAGTATCTGGTGGTCCAGTGGGGGTCCCGGGAGCGATCTCCCGCTCTCGGGCCATCGGCTGCCACTGATCAAAATGGCACCGATGGCCCTTTGCCCTTACCATGTGACGGTATCTGTGCCATTGACCGGCCCCTGTCCACATGGTAGGAGTAATGGACGGCCGGCGCCATCTTTAAAAACAACACGGGCCATCCAGTGTTCCTACCATGTGACAGGGGCCGGCCAATGGCACGGATACCCTGTTACATGGTAAGGGTAAAGGGCCATCGGCGCCATTTTGATTAGTAGCAGCCAAAGGCCCGAGAGCGGGAGATTGCTCCCGGGACCCCCACTGGACCACCAGGTACTTTAAAAAAGTTTTTTTTTGGGGGGGGGGGGGGTCGGGAGGGTGGGAGAAACTAAGGGATGTGTTTTAAAGGGTCAGGGTGGGTTTTTTGTTTATCGGCTTGGGCGCAGCCGATAAAAAAAAAAAACAAACAATCGGACTGCACGAAAAAGTTCCCCGATAGTCCCCGAACCCAGAATAGGAACCAATTCCGGTTCTGATTCACATCGCTACTCTTTCCTTCATTTCCATATAACATTTAGGGATCCACAGTGTTTATCCCATGCCCTTTTGAAATCTTTCACTGTTTTTGTCTACACCACCTCCTCCAGAAGGGCATTCCAGGCATCCACCATGCTATCTGTGAAGAAATATTTCCTGATGTTGGTTCTGAGCATCCTCCTTGGAGTTTCATTACGTAACCCCTAGTTCTAATGATTTCTTTCCAATGGAAAAGGTTTGTCATTTGTGCATCATTAAAACCTTTCAGGTTTCTGAAGGTCTGTATCATATCTCCCCCCCTGCCCCTCCTCTCCTCATAAATCATTTGATGGAGACCCCCCACCATTTTTGTTGCCCTTCTCTGGACCGCCTCCATCCTGTCTCTGTCCCTTTTGAGATATGGTCTTCAGAACTGAACACAATACTCCAGGTGAGGCCTCACCAATGACCTGTACCAGGGGATTATTACCTCCTTTTTCTTACTGATTATTCCTCTTTCTATGCATCCCAGTATTCTTCTGGCTTTAGCTATCACCTTGACACATTGCTTTGCCTTCTTCAGATCGCCAGACACTATCACTCCAAGGTCCCTCTCCTGCTCCATGCAAAACAGCCCTTCATCCCCCATCACATACAGCTCTTCTGGATTATCACACCCCAGATTCATAAATCTACACTTCTTGGCATTGAATCCCAGCTCCCATGTTTTCAACCACTGTTCAAGCTTCCTTAAATCATGTCTCATTCTCTCTACTCCTTCCGGCATGTCCACTCTGTTGCAGATCTTAGTATCATCCACAAATAGACAAACTTTACCTTCTATCCCTTCTGCAGTGTCTTACAAATATATTGAACAGGACTGGTCCCAACACAGATCCTTGGGGCACTCCACTTAACACTGCTCTCTCTTCAGAGTAGGTTCCATTTACCATCACACACTGTCTTCTGTCCGTCAAATGGTTTGTTATCCATGCCACCACCTTGGTGCTCGCTCCCAAGCTTCTCATTTTATTCACAAGCCTATGTGGGACCATATCAAAAGCTTTGCTGAAATCCAAGTAGATCACATCAAGGGCTCTTCCTTGATCCAATTCTTTAGTCACCCAATCAAAAAAATCAATCAGATTTCTCTGACAGGACCTTACCCTGGTGAATCCATACTGCCTTGGGTGCAGCAGTCCTCCTGAATGTGGATAGTTCACTATCCTTTCCTTCAGTAGAGTCTCTATTAATTTTCTCACCACTGAGGTGAGGCTAACTGGCCTGTAGTTTCAGCCTCCTCTCTGCTCCTACTCTTGTAAAGTGGAACCACCATTGCACTTCTCCAATCACTCAGCACTGCTCCTGTTTCCAGGGATCTATTGAACAGGTCATGCAGTGGACCTGCCAGTACATCTCTGAGTTTCTTCAGTATCCTGGGATGAAATTGGGATGAACTCCTTCTCTTGTCTTTGTTTCTAGAAGTCATGCTATTAATCTGTTTAACTTTAAGCACTTAAAACCCTTGTGTTACTGGATTACTTCTGATAATAGCCGGTGGTTCTAATGCTACAACTAGGCACAGTTGGGAATAAAGACCACTACATGATTATGTAGTAATGATATTTGTTCCTTCAATCAGATATGTTATTAGAATGTTATCAATTAATTAATTGAACTGAGAAGGTCATATGCCCAAGTGTATACCACCTTGAGAAACAAGGTTGCAGAACCAATGTATTTAATAATGTTAGATACTCAATCTTTACAACTGAAGAACACATTTATGTAGACTGTTGTGATCTTCCCTAAACCTAATTTTAGTTTTTGTTTTGGCACCACACTGTATTTGAATTAGATTTTTTTAAATTATGCACATGTTCTATGATCCAGAAATTTTTTTTAGTTTCTTAATATGAATTGTTTTAATATTTAGTTTATTTGAATTTTAAGATAAGTTTTAGAAATGGAATAAAAATCATTTACTAAATATCCACAAGAGGGCACTCTAGTAATGGTGTTGCTTCCCGATGCTTCACTTTTAAACAGATACTTTACTGCAATAGGAAAACACATTTTACAAATGTACAAAAAAAAAAAGCTGGCTACTCCAAAAATATTTCTTTAGAATATCCAGTGAGTTTTTAGTTCAAAAGGGTATTTGGAAAGGAGTGAAGTACTGTGACTTCACTATTAAGACAACTGGAAGAAAAATGAATTAAATTGTTAGGTGCTGATAAGTACTTGACTCTCAGAAATTGCTGCTTCAGACATTAAAAGCTGAAGCATTTTTCCAGCAAAAATTCAGTTTGCTTTTCTGGAAGGTCAAATATGTACTCAAAAAGAACCATACTAAAAATTAGCAGGTGCTTCTGAGATATTTCAGAAATAGAAAATAATTCTGATTCACAGAGAGCAGAAGTGGATCATTAAACTTGACTGCATCCAAAGGGGTTGAACAACGAGATTGAATGGCAATATTTTATTTAATGTGTACAACGTACTGTGGTCTCCTTTTGTCAATTTTTGTATCTCTGTTCTCTGACTGGTTGGTTTAATCAGACTCACCCTCTTCCTATTGGCTCCCTTGCTTCACACCAAAAATGTTCCCTTTATACGCCGCGTTCTGTCTTTACTGTCCGCTCTCCTTGCCTTGTCAACTTTATGAATGAAATGCCGCATTTAAGGTATGTCTCATAAGCACAATTATTTGAGGTAGTTCACCATTCGTTGTTGGTCCTATCTTTAAAGCGATCTGATATATATATATATATATATATATATAAAATTTATATTTCAGTTTCAAAGTGTGTATTCCATCCCTCCCGACGCAGCCTTCAGGCAAAACACGGGTCCATGTCGGGGACCCTAAAGAGAACTGTTCATGTTTGACAATTGAGCAATGGAGTTGCCGTTTTGAACAATAAAGGAAGCTCTATGTAAAAATATTAAGCTTTTGGACCTATCAAGTTTCTTTGCATCTCCTTTGGCATTGGATATAGAAACAGAAAATAAAACATCACTGATGCTGTGTTGTGCAAAGAGCATGCACATTTTAAGTGCTTGTCTTTTTTATATACTGATATAGTTATGGGATACAGAATGGTAGCTGCAGTTGCATTTAGCAATAAACTCAGGAAAAGAGTAATAATATTAAAGTTGCAAGTTGTATAAAAGTTATACATTTCAATCAATTGAAATGTGCTTGTATACAACTCCATTATGAGTGTTTTCTGTTACAGATTGTTGAGCACAAAGGAATAGGGATATTGCCTACATTTTGGGTTTTTATATATAGATAGATAGTTTATATATATATATAGATAGATAGATATAGATATATATAGATATAGATAGATATAGATATATATATACCTTTAAATATATATATATATATATATATATATATATATATGTGTGTGTGTGTGTGTGTGTTTTACCTTTCCTCCATTTGATTTCCCAATGTATAGGGAAATCAAAGCTCTTCAGAAACGTACAGGACTATGCACACATGCTACCAGTTTGGAAATAGAAGGACTTTCTACCAATATCAGTGCATGACAACATTTGAAGGGAAGACTGGTATTACAGTTTGAGTCTTGGAGTTTTTAGAAAATGCTGCTCCCAAATTCTATAATATGGGCATCCTTGCTCATTTTCTCACTTTCATATAACTTTGTACATTTCTCAAATAACAAGGGCCACAGCAGTGGAAACTTTCTGCCAGGTCACCGACCGAGAAGCTTTTTGAACTGCGGCAAATGTGCTTTCAGGAATTTACCACAGTTCAAGCTCTGAAGACTGAGGAAAGGTGCCACGTACTTAAAGCACTGACAGATTTGCACCACAAGCAGAATACCAAAGGTTCCTAGCTGCTAATCTTGTGAGATCAGCAGGCATGAAATACTGGTACCTAGCCCATGAGTTTCAAAAATACTTGCTGTGCACGGATGGGGAAGCTATTCTGCTAGCCAAAGGCATCAGGCCACTGCCCACCCATCCTGTGCTGTGGCAGTTAGCAGAGTTCATCTCACCAGCTGCAAAATAAAGAGGCTGCCATCTGCTGAGCCACCTGTCCCAAGCTGTGGTGGCTGGTGGAGCTCAACCTGCCAGCCATCAAAAAAGGAGGCCACTGTTCAATCTGCCCTATGGTGGATAACAGCCCTCAGCCCACCATCTGCTGAAAATAGAGGCCACCACCTGCCTGACCTGTCCTATGGTATGGTGGTTGATGGAGCTCATCCTGCCAGACTCTGAAAAATGAGGCTGCTGCTCACCCCATCCCTGCAAGAAAATAGGACAGGAAAAGGAGTGGGAGAAGAAGGAGAAAGAAGGACTCAGCTTATGGAAGGAAGTGTGTGGTTGAAAGAAAGTTGTCACAGTACATCCCCCCCCGACTTTGTAGCTTTATTAAAGATATCAAAACACATCACAGAATTCAAGCCACTCAAACAATCAGGAAATCTTGCACACTCAATGCCTGAGTGGCTCATCAGTCACCTTCAGACCATCTGGAGATTCTTGCACCATCTGGCAGAGCACCATCATGATCCAAGCCCCCCCCCCACCATGTCCTGGCTGGGGACCTATCAGAATTGATATTCCAATCACGCCAATATGTTGTCCTTCAATACAACAGTCCCCAAGTGACACCACTGGTATACCAGGCTCTCATAGCCTAATAGGCTGCCAATCAGGTGAGATGGTTCCACACTGCCCTAAACAATGCATTGCTTGGGTGAACTGTGATAATAAAAACTCTGCACACAAAATATACCATTTGTGAACATATAAACTTTGTGCTGCGTTTCCTAGAAGGAGGGGAGGGGGGAAATAACTATAGAAAAAGTATATATATATATATATATATATATATATAAAGCAAATCAAACCATACTGGTACCCTCCCAAGTACAGGGTATATACAAATAGTAACACAATACACAAATATTCTAGCATAATCCTGAATTAAATCTAAAATGTTAATATTTTCCAAAACTCAATAATTTTATTAAATTCTTCATTTCTTATAGACATTTTACACAGGCTGTTAGACCACCACCCATAATTAAAAAAAACAAACAAACTTCACTTATGCCAATCATACTTCACCAAACAATAAAAACCTCATTAATATATCACCAATTAGCCTTTCACTTACTTACTTTTTAAATTATACATGGTTAGTAAGTTCTGTATCAACCTTCTCTCTCATACTCTTTACATACCCAGCAAGGGCCTAAGTTTCACCTAATGAAAGGCTTCATTGGGGAACATTACATGAAGTAAAGTATTTGATGTAAATACACCAAATGATTTAGTTTAATTGATGACAATATAAGTCCATCTTTTGATCTAATACGCTTTTTCCTTTTGTACATACTGGCCTTGACCCAGCCTTCCTGCTTGATAATGACCTCATCCAACTTAACTTGCTTCTACTATGGTGTTTTTACTTCATTCCGACGTTTGCTTGCACGACAATGATTTTTACCCCATCTCAGCATTTAATGAACATTTGAATCCTATCGTGCATAAATACTGTAGTGTACCCCAATACTGTCCGATGCTTTTTAACATTCAATCGGAATGGTCACTGATTGTACATATGTTGCTACGTAGGACAGTACAAATTATTTTCTTCATTCAGATGCAAAAACATCCTCGATCGGAGCACAAAAAGGTCTTCAATCTTTATCTGGAAACATGCTGCAACTGAGGACTTTTTTGCATCTGAATGAAGAGAACTTTTAGAATTTTTAGCCCTCAGATTGGATGGCCCTCAGACTGGGTCCATTTTAAAGTCACATAGCTGAGAGGCATCATTTCTAAAAAGTTGTGCAGCAGGCAGAATCAAGTGGGTATCAATTCTGTCCCTTTTTCATCATCGACCCCTATAGAAGAGCTAAGGGGTCTGAGGAAGTCCTGACCCATTTCTCTTGGGTGGGAGGGAGCTCAGAAGGGCCTAGGGATGACCTGTCTGGACTTGGCGCAGCTCAGCCCAGCCTGGTGGTCCTAGGTCCTGCAACTTTCTTTAGGGGTGGGATGGGGGTTGGAGGGGCCTGAGGAGGCCTCCAAGAAGCCATGGGAAACCCTAGGAAGCAGTGGTGGGGGCATAGGCAGCCTTTATTTTTAAATTAGCCAATTAAATATTAAATATTTTTAGGTATTTTCAGGCAAGGTTATTTTTGGTTCAGATGTGCCATTTTTAAAATGAATGCACACCCTAGCTTGCATATCTTATGTGATTGAAGGTATCTTGTTATGCTGTAATATGCATGTGGAGGCTAATATTTATCTGTAATGTAATCTTGGCATACTGTCCAGCTTGGATATTATGAGACTGCATATCCAGTGTTCTCATGTCTTCTTAACCTATGATGGTTACGAAATCAAAATTTTATATATATATATATATATAGTTCGCTGTTGGTATGTTCAGACATCTTACTCTTTCTGAATCAGATTCTTCCACTTGGTGTGCAGACATTTAGGGACTGATGTACTAAAGTGTGTTAAAGGGTATCACAAGTGGATAGCATATATGAAAAGTGCTGTTAGCTTGTGCAAGCTACCTTATTTGCATGTCACTAACATTGACCATTAGTATACACAATAAATACCCTGTTTTGGTACATCAAAAGCCAATGTTAGTGCACATCAGAACATTGACCCCATAATGATTTTTTATATATCACATTTAGCAGTTAATAAATGAACACAGCAAAGCTAGCCAGGTGTCTTTTTTTTGTTTGCTTGCAAACACCACCATGCCACTAATGGTTTATTGAAGGAGATATGTTGAAAAAGGTTAGGATTTAATTGCTTTCTATTGTTGTTTTATCTGTTTATATTGGAGTATAAGATTTTCCTAGCCTAAATGTCTCACATGATAAGAAAAGCAAAGCATCTAGATACTCCTTTGGCATAGACATTTCAAGTAATTTTTTCCTCTGCCAATAATTATCCAGGATTTATGGTCATTTCCACCTTTAAAGGGTCAATATCCTCATTTTACAAAAAATGATTTTATTTTTAGCAAGATTGTTAATTGTTTGTAGGACACCTATGAACAGTGTTTGGTATTTGGTCCTGGACACTAATAACTGTGCTTTGGATGGCCAAAGATTTACCACCAACATGAGCTGGGAGGATCATAAAAATATAGTGGTCAATATTCAAAACTAAACATTTAAAGGGATAACTTGGAATTAGATGGACAACTTGCCATTTAGGCCTGGATTCATTATTCCTCACAGAATGATGAATCCTGTGAAAATGGGGGTGGGTGGGCCTGTGAAAGTCCGCAGCCTTCACACCACGGCGGTACGCCGGCTTTCGCACCGAATAGCACCACCGTGAAAGGTGGTGCTATTTGGTGTGCTACTGCCGACAATAATGTTAGTAACATTATCACCGGCAGAGAAGACATCGCTGACTCCACCCCCTCCCCACCCTGACTCCTCCCCTAGTTTGCATGATATCGCATGCAAAAAGGCCCTTTTCGCATGCAATAGAGGCTTATCGCACGTCATACATATCGCATGCGATAAGCCTTTGATAAATGTCCCCCTTAGATGGATAACTTGTGAGATATCCATCTAAATGGCTTTGAATATTGACCTCATAATTATAAAACTGCATTGTGGCTCTCCATAGTAGATACTAGGGATGTACGAAGCCTGAACTTATTGGTTCAGGCTTCATTTTCGGCCCGCCATGGGAAATCTCATTAGTGCGCACTAATGGGGAGTTAGTGCGTACTAACCCCGTTAGTGCGCACTAAACCCAAAACAAATTTTTCCCGAAATTTCAGGAAAAATTCCTTCAGATTTCAGGCTCCCTGATCCAGGACAAATTAGGCAATTTTGTTGAAATTGTCTAATTCATCCTGGACAAATGTACATCACTAGTAGATACTGGGTTCACATATGTTTATTGTTTTTGGAGTACTATAGGATTCTAGAACTTTTATTGTGTGTGTATGGGTCCACAATATGTTATTCTCCTAGTGACTTCATATGACGTGCCCAAAGAGCTACATGGCTTACAAAGCTATAAAAAGCATCAGGCCTTTTTAATCATTGGTCACTGAGAAGTTTGTAACAAGTGCTCCCGATGGATGCTATACGTTATTTCAAAGATACTTCAGTTAATGAAGTTATCAATAAAGGCACTTATCTTGTTAAGTATGTTGAAAAGCCCTTCAGTCCAAGTATGTTGAAATGCCCTCCAGTCCAAGTATGCTGGTAATGGCAGAAGGATGCAGTCTGCTTAGAAATAAAGGACCAGGCTGGATAAAGTAAATCAGACGGTGTCCAACACTGCGGTGTTTCGGAGAAATTCCTTCTTCAGGGAGTCGGATAGATTTTCTTCGAGCCAGTACAGGGACTGTAAATTTCCAGGAATTCTTGTATCGCTGTGACCGTGTGCTCCTCTAAGTGGTGTGCGATGTCAAAAAAGCTGTCTGCTACCCCGCCGTTAAAAGGTCTGTCAGTGATTGTCAGAGGTTTCCTGGCTGACTTGGATTTTGTCATTTATAGAACTTTTATTGTGGCATCTTTGTGCTAGTGCAGTAAAGGATTTTAAGTGTTTATAAATTGTAAAATTAGATGTTTACTTTCCAACTAATTCAGGGTTCTTTGCGGGTACCAAAAATCGGTATTTATCTGTGTTTTTTTGTGGTGCAGACTGCAGATACTATTATTGGGCATCTCTTCAGGTTGAAACAAATACATACATTTGTGCAGCTGAGTCATCATTAGTATGGAAAAGGTGAAAAAACAAAGCGGATAATTCAGGATAAGCAAAAGAGGGTTGAGAAAGTACTAGGTGTTGCGCTCGGGGGTGGACCCTTGTCCTGTGGCAGTGGAGATGCGCCTCCTGGTAGGGACCAGAAGGCAACGGCCCCCAGGGGGCGGAGCACGGAAGGAGACAGAGGCTAGAGAGAGCTTCACCACTGGAAGCCCAAGGTCCCCCCAGGAGGAGCCCGTAGGGACCCAGGCCGCTTGGATTTAGGTGGGCCTCGCAGGGTCTCCTGAGAGAGTGAAAGTCCAGCATGCCCACAGACAGGAGGGGAGCGGGGTCAGGTTCGAGACTGGAGGTCAGATGGAGCAAGGAGGACCAGAACAGCATAGAAGATGACAAGGCTAGGAACAAAGCCAGAATCTGGAGGCATGGTAAAGCAGGCAGAGGTCAGTGTCCAAGAGTCAGTCCGAGGAGTGGTCAACAAAGCTGAGGTTAGGTACCGAAGGTCAGACGAGGTTACAGGAAGGCTGAGGTCAAGAGGCAGGCAGCAGGCAGACGAGTCGAGTAACAGGCTGGAATCAGGAGGCAGGCAGCAGATAGGCAGGTCGAGGAATGGACTGGAGTCAGAAGGCAGGCAGGCAGGCAGACAGATCAAGTAGCAAACCAAGGTCAGTACCAGAGAGACAGTCCGGAGATACTACCTGGGGAGATGAACAGACAGTCCGGAGGTACTACCTGGGGAGATGAACAGACGAACAGGAGTAGGAGGACACTGGAACTAGGAAGCAGGAGCAAGGCAGAAACTAGAACAGAAGGATCCTTGAATGAGACTTGGAACGAACAGGTACAAGCGCGGAGACAATCTAGCAACTGACCCGATTGTCAAGGCAAGGAAGTGCAGGCAGGGACTTCCTTATAATATATAAGATAACTTATCTGGCTAACTCCAGTATTCAGTTAGTTGGATAACTTATCCATCTAATTCTGGTTGGGCTGTTGAAGTATCCTAAAGTTAGCTAGATAGAGTTATCCAGCTAACTTTTAGATAGCCGAGTATATTCAGTGTCACAGCCGTTTATCTGGCTAACTAGCTCGGTCACATAGTGGCTGAATATGGACCTCAAAATTTTCCAAGACCACTCATTTTTTTTGTTTAGAACTATATTATTTGGCCATACACATAGCTGTGGACTTAGCCTTGGATGCTAACCTTTAAGCTATGCCCCCTAACTACTGGAACCTAAGTGACACTATTCCATACCTGTTCTACATTTTTACTGATGAGCCACCAACATGAGCAGAGTCAGGGAGCCGCTATACAGACCCTAACCCATCCACCTCTCATGTCTACCTCTGCCATGTTATTATGTCTTTGATCACCGACTGCAAAGCTAAATTAAAAATGTCCAGCCTGATCCTGTAGAATTATTTGATTCTCTATTCAGCTCTTCAAGGCATATTACCTCTCCTTCCATTGCCTTCATGAATTAGCCCACCTCTCTATTCTGCCTTTTCCTGCTTCTGACTACTTTCTTCTATTCGTGGATCCATTCCATTTTGATCTTAGAATAATCCAGGACCATATTATTAATAACTGTGTCCAGTGTGCTTTTAGCAAAGCCAAATCGTTGTGAATGTTAATGATAAAATCAATGCTTTTTAGTGACATCAAGTCATTATTAAGTAAATGAAATAATATAATGTGGTTTGGGTTAAATCCTATCATTCAGCCATATTGTTGGCATTAATTGATCTCATCTCTTTTCTCTGGTCCCATCCCTTACAGCTTGGTGATATTATGAGATACTGTCCAGCCTTGTCTGAGCTCTTTTTTTCTGCCCAAAACATAAAAGATTGTCCAGCAATCCAAATCATTTGTCTTGTTTTGCACTAAATGGTCCCTGTCCATGTACTGTAAATAGGAATAATGTCTGAAGTTTATTCCTTATATAGACTTCAAACCTCTCAGACCTCCAGTCGCCTATGATTTGCATCACACATTCCCTATTTTTTTGCTAGTGTTACAGACTTAATCCTAACAGAAAGTGTGCCATAGTACTCGGGGTCCTCTGCTACCTTGGACAAACAAGTGACAATAATCCCCTGAAGTTAGAAGCAGGACAATGCCAGTCCATCTTTGATTTAGAAAGGAGGCCTTGCCTGCTGCTGTAACTTATCTGTTGCGGTCCTCCTGCCTGTACTGGACATAAATTCTCTGAATGGACTCCAAAAAGGGATTGCATTCCATACTTTTGCTCTCCTATCTGTTTTTCAACATCTCTGCCATACTTCTAACTTACCTTGTTCAAGCAGAACTTCACCATTTGCCTAAGCTGGGCACTGCATCTTGCTTTTTTGCTTCTGTATTTACTTTGCTGACCCAAAATTCTCCAAAACAACATGATCAGAGAAACAGATGTAAATAGTCTGTGTTCACAGTTGTCCCAAACTACATCTCATAAAGTCAGTAGCATGCTTGCCAGAATAGATGCGTGACTGGTTTTCTTCAATCTTTCTTTCATACCGGTTTGCTTTCTCAATACCTACATTAATTCCTTGATAAGGAATATTTCTGTCTCCCGTATTAAACGTAAACAGGAGTGTGATGCCAGCTAGTGGTGTATTAGCTTAAGACCATAAGAAATGCCTTACTGGGTCAGATGTACACATGATTTACCTTTTTCTTTAAGATCCACTATAAAATCTAATATGTGGCCCATCCTGATTTCCCAAAAGGCAACTCAGACCTTTCTGTGCCACATAATCACAGTGTTTTCCCCATCCTTGTCTACAACTCTTACATGTTCTCCAGAATCTTCATGGACCATTCCTCAGCTTGCTGTGCCGGCTGCCTGAGGTGACACCACCGGAAACGGGAAAAGGTGTCAGCAATGTCATTAATGTTGGCGGGAACACTTTCCTCTCTGAACTCTACATTTAAAGTGAAGTTAGCAGCATCACCCTGAGCAAACCAACAACAGAACTGGAAGGAACTGGTTTTGGCTGATTGTTCACACTATGGCCATGTTTTCTGACCAATGCAACATCATCTTGTTCTGAAAATCATTTTCCCATATGTGCAAGGCCACTGTAATAGGAAACAATTCTAAAAATGACACAAACCTAGTCAATCCCTGGTCCCTTCATTTCTTTGGCCGTTCCTCTGTGCACCGTTTTGTCACAAACCCCCTTTTCTCTAGCTGTGTCTCTGAATAACTGAATGTTTGCACTACTAAATATTGCTGGATGCCTTATCATTGCTCTGCCATTTTAGAGTCTCCAAAATGTGCCCCAATGCAACCTACCCCCCCCCAACACACACACACACACACACACACACATACATACATACATACATACTCTTGCATCATCACCTTATACCGTTTCCTTTTTTCCCTACCCCACTTAAGCTACCTACCTAAGGATCTGATTTACTAAGGCTTTTCTTCCATTCTGTGTCTATGGGAAAAATGCTTAGTAAATGTCCCCCTAAGGTGGCCTGGCTAATTCTTGCCCCTCTTTCCTATGCATATCCAACCTACATTATCCAGCTCCTTTTTGTCAAACTACTCTCTCCCCACCATGCAACACACTTTTGGGCTAACGCCAGCATCCAAGTTGTGCTACCCTGGCCCCTAAGCATGACCATGCTAACTTGATACCAACCCATTGAATAACATTTTTCTTGTATGTATAACCTCCCTCCCCGCCAGGTAATTAAGCCAGTTTTTGGAGATGGGAGAGGGTTTACCTTGGAGAATAAATATTTTAATAATGTTTCTATATCACTGATAACGTCATATATATGTTTTGCTAGTGGTAATAATCTAAAATTCCATAAAATTCTATTTCAGATAGTTCTTAATAAACTTTCAACTCACAATAGTATTTCACCATACCGTAGGGATATACATTCATTGTTCCAATCCTAGATACCTTTTTATGTATTCTGTTCCACCACTTCCTCTCATAGTCAAAAAAGCAGATAACAAAGATGCAGTTCAACACAACTTTACTCAACTGAATAAGGATTAATTAGCATGAAACAGGAAAATATGTTTTATACACACACACACACACTCGGGGAAAATTTAAAAAAAAATCTAATTCTTATTTAAATGAGACAGTCTCTGGGATGAGAAAAGAAAAAAATGAAGAGAGCCCTAATAGAAGTTTAGATTGAGAAAAATCAAAAGTTAGATTTCTGTAGTTGATGCACACTGTTTTTTTTCTTAGATATTTCTGGTGCCTATTTGCTTCTAACTAGATTGGTGGCTTCTGAGTGAAATCTTCAACTTATCATTTATATAGCCCTTGAGAGACATAGACCCTTGAGTAGAAGATACCAAAGAATGGGAAGTTACTAACCTCTTTATTCTTTTCAGAGGAATTGCCAATCTGCCCACCTTTAGGAACACCAGCTCACACTCCAGACTCACCATTCTTGGGGAAAACTTAAAAAAAATTATTGCCTAGATGATTTCATAAATTTCTCTTACCTCCATGGCCTGGGAAAATACCTTAGTCATAGGGTACTGTGGGCAAATCCTTAGTTAAATCAGACTCAGATTCAGGTAAACTTATTGATGTGACAGTTTTACATGTGTTGCCAGAGTAATAGTCAGGATAATTAAAAAAAAAAAAAGATAGGAAAAGAAGATAAAAGATTACAAATTGGTAGCAAGTAAAGGTTTATGTTACAGTTAAATCAAATAGTGCATTAACAGACATGTTTAGTGCAGGAGCTGGCTGTTGGTTAGTAAATTTCCTCACTACGTCTGCAGGATGACTGTGATGTCTTTTAATATCCCATCACAGAGGATTCATCATCGGAAGACAGTATAGATGCAAGGTTATCTCCATCGGATTCATGGGCTACTGCTGGCAAATTCTCAGTAGTCAATTGAACCTGCTTCCAAGCCTGTCTGTATTGACAGATCTGTTTATTAGCAGTTCTATCTGGAGTCATTCAGGCTAACAATCCAATTGGCAGCAGATGGTTCTGATGTTGAGATTTCATAATTCCATTCCCAGTTTTAGCTCTCAGTCGAATTCCTGACAAATTGAAAAGTTGAGAAATAATGAGGTATGTTCAGGGAACCAGTGGTTAGCAAAATTGGGGTCCATATTCCAACGCATTTAGCCAGATAGCTAAGAAGTTATCTGGCTAAATGTTAATTTGGATAAATATCTGGCTGAATTCTAGCCATATAACTATTTAGCCAGCTAGAATTTGTACTGATAAGTTAGGGGCATTTCAAGGGCAGTGCAAAGGAATTCCAGGGAGGAGCTGAGTTAGCCAAATAACTTATTCGACTAACTCTAGTCATGCCATGGACCCATGTAAAAGTTAGTCAATTAAACATATCCAGCTAACTTTAGGATATCCAGGCATATTTATATATTGACATTTATATATTTCTGTCTTCCCATTCCAATCTATCTCTTGTTTAATAACACTAAACACACTTTGGTGACCTATTTACTTGCATTATTATTAATAATGTTATTTATCTATCATCTAATTCTGACCTTGTAAAATCTGTACTGTTAATAATGTACCATTAATTTGATACTCCGGCTCTTTACGCCCCTGCCAATCTAGTTTAATTTAGTTTATTTTAATTATATTATAATTTCAATGTTATCAGCGATGTATCACTATTTAATTATGTTGGATTGTAAAGCTTGTTGCTAATTTATGTTCATTGTAAACCGAGGTGATATTTGCTAACGAGCCGCGGTATATAAAAACCCTTAAATAAATAAATAAATAAATAAATATTCCATTGCCTCAGGTACAAAACTTAGATTGTAAGCCCTCTGGGGATAGGGAAATACCTACAGTACCTGAATGTAAACCGATGTGATATCTCAGATCGAATGTCAGTATATAAAAATAAATAAATAAATAAAATATTCAGCGGCATGGCTTCACCACTGAATATACTGTGCTACTTAGCCAGATAAGTTTATCCAGCTAACTAGCAGAGCTACCCAGCAGCTGAATATGGACCTCCCTGTATTTACTGGGGATTCCTAAATCTTGAAGGTGTACTCCTCTCTCTTGATTGTAAAAAATGATTTTACATGGGTATCCTACCCATTCTTGTTGCTTTGGTTCTATTTTTCAGCAGGTTGGATAGCAGTTTGGTATGCATTTATCAATTTTTCCTGCAAGCTTCGGACACCCTGCATCATTACTATCAAGCATTACCTCAAAGCACACATCCACTCAAAATCTGGCTTCTTGTCCAAACATAGCAAAATATAATACCCAGTTACATAATTATAGTACAATTATAGTTCTATAGAACACAATTCTCTAGTATTTTGAATCCAAAACAAAAATCTCAGTGTAACCAACGTGATGTGCGGAGGCAAAATTTTTGTTTTAACTTGTTTATTTATTTTGTAGGTCTCCTCCATTTGTTTGCTTTGTTTGAAACAAAAAAATGTGTGTTTATTCATGGCATTTGTTTTTTTTTTCCTATTAAAGTCAATCAGAAAAGCAATACAGCTAATATTGAGCTTCAAAATTAGGGTTTTCTAATCAATTATAATGAAACTTGTGAGTAGACATCATCAGAAGAGAGAAGAGAACTCCAAGGCACCAAAACTGTGGCAAAGTGGCACCAAATGTGGCATGAATAGTCTAAGGCACCATCAAGAGGCAAAAGTGTACCAGCAGTGGCAGCAAGGCTGAGTGGCAGCAAGACCCCCAAAGTATAGCATAATGGGGCATTGCAGGAAGGACAAATGGCTGCAAGACCCCTAAGGCATAGAGTCTGGAGTTTTCTAGTAAGGCTGAGTTGTAGCAATGCCCCCAAGGCAGTATATCAGGGATATGGTGGCAAGGCAAGGTAGCATTAAGAGTAGAGTAACTTCATCTTGATTGGTCCTCTGACCTGTCTACTTACCTGCTTCTACCACTTTGGCTCTGTCCTGGTTACTAGGTCACTCAGGAATTTCTTGGTTACTATTGTTAACAGTCTCATTGCAGAAACATATATTAATTAAATTAAAATTTTTATTTCAATTTATGTGCAGCCCCATTCAGTTTGGGATCCACAAATGCAAAACTTTGCTGCATTTTATATATTCACTACAAACAAATGCACATCCCTACAAATTTCAAACATGTGTAACAGCTGAAGATCTACTGGGATTGATATGAGGTAGTTCTAGATTTTTTTTATTCCACATATCTGAAGCACATTTTGATTAGTCAGCTTTCAAAGGCCAAGCCCTGATCCAGATGGATTCAGATCGGTAATCCATAATGCAGAAAATATGTATCTCAAAGCACTTTAGCAGCAATAGATGCTTTCTGGTCTTTAGTCAGGAAAACTTTATCATAGCATATGAAATGATTAGTAACAAGTAAGATGTTCCTGATATTCCAACTGTCAGTCTCTAGTGATAGGTAATCTATACAAACTAAGTCAAATAGTCTATGACCAATAAAGGACTATTTCATCAAGTTTGCATAGATTATCTATCACTAGAGACTGTGATAAAGATGCAACTATCATAGGTAGAGTATTGCATGCAATGCATGTCCTACAGCCTTGAATATAGGTTTGCACTTTATGGAGCAGGTGAGGCCAATACAGTAGAGGCTTCGCTTACTTTGTGGTTTATTTAATTCCTTGGCAAGCCTTTTCAAGGAATAAGTGTGAAACTGCTCGGGTATCACAAGCTGTTTCTTGCATCTTGAGGCAGGATCAGTTGTGATTCAGTATAGCAAGTCATCTCTTAAAATCAAGTAGAAAGAGGGTGTACCACTGAACATGCTGAAGGTATGGGACTGACTGAGACATTCATCATGCTATTATCAGTGCTTGTCACAAAGAGCACCTTTCAGCCAAATTCGGCAAAATAAAAAAGGTAGATACAGGATTTATTCATAATCTCTACATCATACATACGACATGGCTATTCCATGTCCTAATCTTCCAGTATGGTATGGATGGATGAGAGGCAAAGAGACATGAGGTCAGAGGTCTGCATGCCATTGAGTGCTGCCCAATGCCAGCAATATTCAGGTAAAAAGTATTGTATGTTGACGTATTCAGTAAAAAGTATTGTATGTTGACATTTGTCTGTGTTCTTTTAATAAAAAATTAAAGGTTGGTGATTTAAAATATGTATTTTTATTTCAGGAAAGCTTGGATAGAAGGAGAATGGGAAATTGAAGGGTAAAATAACACAACACATTAATGTTGTGGAATGGAGTGTGAGGCAGAGACGTAGAGGAGTGTGTGAATAACTGTTTTTTTGAGTGTAGATTGATAGAGGTAAGAACTGGAAATGTAGTGGTAAGAACAAAATGAATTGTGTGTTAGATAATCAGTCTGTACAAATTTTGGCTATTCCCCACAGTAAAATTCTACCCACATGAAAGCAAAACTATGCTGGCAGTTTTGCTGTCATTGTTTCCTAAGGAAAATTGACTCACAGAAAATTGGGCCTACTTTCCCTGTGGGTAATTTTTCTATCAGAAACAATGCATAAAGTTTTTCAAAATTTAGTGCATTGTTTCAATCTCCATCCTCTCTTTGCCCTCCAAGACCACCAATCAGTGGGTAAAAGTATATCCATTGTTAAAAAAAAAGTACATACTTGTGCTGCAGAAAGTTTGGGCAATAATTAAAACCCCTATTTTTGTGGTTAAGTGTGGAAATGCTTTTCCTTATTGCTCCTCTAAAGTTGAAGTCCAAGAAAAGGATAACAATTTAGTAGGAGAGAAAGTGTAAGTGTTAAGTGGAGAAAAGAATTATGGTAAATGGGAGAGAGGCTTTGAAATACTGGAGGGGGAAATGAGGATACACACTATCAGGTAGATTTTAAAAGCATTGCTCGTGCAAAAACAGCCCTCTACACGTGTATGTGGGCTGCAGGCAAGCAATGTAAATTTAAAGAAGTGGGAAGAGCCTGCCTCAAGAATAAGGAGGCAGAAAAAGGATGGGAATGACCAAGATGTTTGTGTGTAACCCCCTAAATTTTGCAAGGCTGCCCATGGCAATGCATGCCAAGTTACTGAGGTAACTTTCAGTCAAAAAAGCAAACAGAATGTTAGGAATTATTAGGAAGGGAATGGTTAATAAAACGGAAAATGTCAAAATGCCTCTATATCGCTCCATGGTGAGACCGCACCTGGAATACTGGGTACAATTCTGGTCGCCGCATCTCAAAAAAGATATAATTGCGATGGAGAAGGTACAGAGAAGGGCTACCAAAATGATAAAGGGGATGGAACAGCTCCCCTATGAGGAAAGGCTGAAGAGGTTAGGGCTGTTCAGCTTGGAGAAGACACGGCTGAAGGGGGGATATGATAGAGGTCTTTAAGATCATGAGAGGTCTTGAATGAGTAGATGTGAATCGGTTATTTATACTTTCGAATAATAGAAGGACTAGGAACTAGCAAGTAGCACATTTAAGACTAATCAGAGAAAATTATTTTTCACTCAACGCACAATAAAGCTCTGGAATTTGTTGCCAGAGGACGTGGTTAGTGCAGTTAGTGTAGCTGGGTTCAAAAAAGGTTTGGATAAGTTCTTGGAGGAGAAGTCCATTAATGGCTATTAATCAATTTTACTTAGGGAATAGCCACTGCTATTAATTGCATCAGTAGCATGGGATCTTCTTAGTGTTTGGGTAATTGCCAGGTTCTTGTGGCCTGGTTTGGCCTCTGTTGGAATCAGGATACTGGGCTTGATGCATGGCAATTTCTTATGTTTTTTACTGTTGGTCCTGATGAGGTGTAAGTCTAGCGATTTTGGACCAGAGGGATACTGAACACGGGTCAAGGAGGGGAGAGGGAGAGAGAGAGAAAGAGACAGAGAGAGTGAGAGACAATCTGACACCCTATATATCTCCCACTGTAAGAGGGGCACATTCAACTCAGGGTGTTTTGTTTTTTTTTTTGTTGGGGGGGGGGGGCAGTGTTACATTGGTCTGCCTAGAGCACAAGTGTCTGTAGACCCTTGTAACACTGCCCCCCAAAAAACCCACCCTGCGTTGTAAGTGCCTCTCTTACAGTAGAAGATATAGAGAGAGTATAAGATTGGCCTTTTAAAAGAGTCTCTCTCTCTCTCATGGTACTTGCATGCACAATATAAAATCAAGTGCATTTCTGTTCATATGCACACCTTTTAAAATTCTCTTGTAAACTGGGGGGAACCAACATTCACAGAACAAATTTGGTGGGGCAGTAAAGTGAGAGAAGAGAAGAACATTTGCTGGGAATTTCTGTAATGGAAGGAAAGGGACAAGTAACAGTATTAAGGCAGAGACAGAAAGAAAGAATAGAGAAGGATTGAAGACAGAGAGGTGAAAGAGTATCATTATGACTGAGGATAGTTGGAAAGAAAGGGAAGGAAGACTTGAAAGGATAAGGTGGATGGCCTTATGGAGGAAGGTGAGAAGAGATGTGAAAAAAAGAGGGCGGAGAGGAGGGAGGGAGGAAGAACCACATTAAGGGACTAAAGAAGAGGGTCCTGTGTGGGTGGTGACTTTATAGAAGAAGAGGAAGGAAGCATAAATGAAAAAAAAGGGAGAAATTTGAAGTGATGAAATATAGAGGGAGGAAAGGAAAGAGATGTAAAAAGAGGATATAGAAAAATCATCTCCCATAGGCATGAATTAAACTGTGTTGCAGCCACCTGAGAAATGAGTGAGTGTATAGGATGAGCATTCATTTCAAGTGAATTGCACATCTGAAGTATAAATGGCCTGAGGCCCTCCAACCTCCCTACCATCCTGGCAATGCAACAAAAGGGTGTTGGCTGGCCCCGAGATGGGTCCTAAAGTGACAAAACTGTGGCACAAGCCTGAAGGCTTCCAGTGTCATTTTTAAATGACTGAGCATGAAGGAGGGAGCAAGTGGGTATCGCTCCTGCCCTTTCGACCTACGTACCTCCATGGGTGGTGTAAGAAGAGGCCGGGGAGTTTCCTGACGCCAACAGTTTTTTTACAGGAGAGGAGTCAAAGTTGAAGGGGCCCTGGGAGACTCAGTCTGGGCCCGGCTCAGCCTAGCCTGGTAGGCCCAGGCCTTGAGTTGTCTTTACAGGGCAGGAGGGGAGAAGGATGGCCTTGGGGAGACCTGCTATTGTTGTTTTGTTTGTTTGTTTCTTGGGGAGTTTGGGTTATTTAATGATTTTTTTCCTGATCAGGAAATGAACCAACCTCCCCCCCCCCCTCAAAAAACAAAAAAAACAAACATTAAAGGAACCAACAAATAAAAGCCCAAAATGAAATAATGAACCAAAATAAATTTTTTATCCTACACATCCCTACATTATGCAGGAGAGTCCCGGGCATTATGCCATATAATATATATATAAACATTAAATTCCAGAATATGGGGTGGGTCCATATTAGAATAATCGAGCCAAATTCTTTTCTGATGCATGAGAAAAGATTTGAAATGTTGAATGGTTTCCAATATTTGTGCACTAACCTGCTGCTAAATATAGGGAAAATGGAGCCCAAAGTGGCTTTTAGGCAATGGATCGGCTAGATTTTCCACTATACCAGGCATGAACTTCTGAAGCAGAAAATAAAAATCCACTTCTGTTGAAATCAAATAAAATAGTTGCGCTTCTATTTATGATCTCAGTTCTATATGATAGCTCTTGGGGCTGTAATGTATAGGTACAAAACTATACATTACAGCCATAATATTCCAAGCAATTACGCACATAAGTC
The DNA here is from genome assembly GCF_901001135.1 of Rhinatrema bivittatum. Taxonomy (NCBI): domain Eukaryota; kingdom Metazoa; phylum Chordata; class Amphibia; order Gymnophiona; family Rhinatrematidae; genus Rhinatrema; species Rhinatrema bivittatum. Next base: position 248,747,682 of record NC_042615.1, on the reverse strand, counting down.
TGCTTTTAAAATTTGCAGGTACATGTGAACCCTTGTGTGGCATGCATGTGCACGTTTATGCCTGCATGGGAAGAGAAGTTCATGTGTATATTTACTCATATGCTTTCAGTTTCAGAAAGTATGCATGTAAATGGTTTCCTTGCCCTAACTCTGCTCCAGGACATGCCTCTTTCAAGTATGTGTAAAAGTACGCCTGAAATTGTTCCCAGAAATAATTTTACATGTGCAGCCCCAAGGGTTATTTTCAAAAGGCCTTTATAGGCATGTAAAATGCATATATGGTTTTGAACATTTATTCCTACATATAAAATAATGAGAACGCAAAATACCATTATATCAAGTAAAATTTATCTTATACCAATTGAATTGTTCTAGTACTTAGTATGGTAATTATTAAATGGGATGAAGAAACCATCTTATGAGTTGTTACAATACTGCCATCCAGGCAGTCCCAAAGTTTGAATCATAACTGGCATAAAAAACATCCATTCAGCACCACAATTTAAATACATTTATCAAGCCGAAAGTGCTTAAAATTAGTATAGTCTCTAATAATCAGCCAGTCAAGAAAGCTCTGCTTTAATGAATGCAGACAAAATCCCCAAATGCAAAAACATACTTCAAAGTTCATTTAAAGTGAAAATAATAAACCCCATTGGGTACTGTGTAACCTCAAAAAAAAAAAGGCCGTATCACCATGTAATGGCTTCTTCAGAGTTGCTAGACTTGTCTCAATGCATCAGTGTTAGCTTCTGTGTGGTACTTCTCTGTGGTACTTAATACAAGACTGGCTTATTCGTGCAGCTTAAATGATTTCAGAATCTGAACAGTAAATCAAAACCTTATTTTTAATACTGCAGCTTTATATACTGTGTGTGTGTGTGCGTGTATGTACGTATATATACATATACAGCCATGCAAAGATATAGGCATCTGCAACTGCATATGTGTTCTTGGTTATGAAGCTAAATGAGACTCAGAGAGAATTCTAATGTTTAAATAACCACTGCTTTAATTTTGTAAACATTATCTCGAATACCTCTGGGCACAGTGTATAGTAATGCAGTTACTACAAGCCTGTCAGATTCTTTGCCAAACAGTGCTCAGAATCCAGGAGATCAGCTAAATTAGATTTTAATTGGGTTTTAAGGCTTAGCTGAATAAGTAAACAAAGTAGAATTAGCCAGAGACGTATTAGTTTAATGAAACCTTTGGTCCTCCAAAGCTATTGCATTAAGGACCATCCAGCCTATCACTAGTAAGCAATGAAAGAAAAGCACTGAAAAGATTGGCATTGATAGGTTGAACAAACTGTGCTATCCAATGTAATCAGATTACGCCGAACAGTTCAAACCCAGGGACCTGTCCAAATCTGTGCAAGCTGTATTCTGTTCAAGCATTTGAAAGCCTGAATGAAATTGAGTTTTGCCAAGCTGGCAGGACCTCTCGGGCATAGCATTTACTGTTCTGAACAAAGAAAAAAAAAAAAAAAGCAAAGCAGTAATGACTATTTACAGTAGGGTCATACGTGGAATGGCAGTAGTTTGTTTAACATTTTATCAGACAGCCTTATGAATATTTTTTGCAGGAAAGAATTTAATTTTCTGTGGAGACGTGACCACTTTCCTAATAGTCTCATTCAGCCTTTCGGCAGACTTTGGTACGTACATGCAGAGATGATTGAAATGTAACCATGGTTATAAAATTCAGACATTGTGCTTGTTCCCATTCAGTGATTCGATCTTGAAAATACATGTATCACTTGCTCCAACTATCACCTGCTCCAGCTAAGTAATATTATAAATGCATGCATTTGAAGTTTTGTGCTGTGTGCTTTGGAATTTCTGTTTTGAGATATAGAAATATATGACTTAAGCAATGTAAGCCAAATGTTTGCTTCTTTTCAGGGTATCAAAGTTTTACAAAATGTATAATGCAAACAAAATAAAAAGAGAGGAACAGTGTTATTCTGCCTTATGATCTTAAAAGTTATAGTTAGTTACCATGTGTATTGCCTTAAAAGGAAGAATTGCAAACTGATAGCTACACTGCAGAGTATAAGGTGAGAAAATGGTAGTGAGCACCGTTTTTCTCACTCCTGTGTTAACAATTAGCAAGCAAATGGTAGAAGCATATCTTCAAGGCATGTAGTATCAGTCCCCCATATAATCAAACATTCCCGAAGATGATACAAGATGAAATGTCATGTAAAATCTGTGATTTTAGAAGAATGTATCATTTAATTTGCACCAAATCTTATTATAAAGATGCCAAAAAAAAAAACTGGAGACCTCTATCAGAGAGCTACAACCAGCCATTTGTAAATGTACCAGACAATAAAATTTGCAGGCTCATTAGCTTGGAATGACCCAGCTGTGTTTTATGCATAGGGGTCATTTCTTTACTAATGAGCCACTAAGCCAGATGGCTAACCCCACACTAGTCTAACTCCATTAGTATGATTTACATCTTTAGGCAAATCACTTAAAAAAAAACAAAAAACTTGCAATAGCAGCCAGTGGTAGTGCTGAGGGACAGCTTTATTAGAGCAGAGCAAACCAATATACTTTGGGCCTCATATTCAAAGAGTGTTTAGTGCTCTGCTAGATAGCCAGATAAGTAGTACTATCCAGTTATGTTCAGCAGCCGCTAAAGGAACTGGATAAGTCACTAATAAGCTGATTCAGTAAAAGTCGCGGGAGAGCGGGCGAGCGGGCGAGCGTCCGCTCTCCCGGCGTGCGCACAGGCCACTCTCCTGTGCGCGATTCAGTATTTAAATGAGGGTCAGCAGTAAAAAGAGGTGCTAGGGACACTAGCGCCTCTTTCTTGACATGAGCGGCGGCTGTCAGCGAGTTTGACAGCCGATGCTCAATTTTGCCGGCATCAGTTCTCAAACCCACTGACAGCCATGGGTTCGGAAACCGGACGCTGGAAAAACTGAGCGTACGGTTTTCGACGCGCTATTACCTCTTACTGAATAAGGGGTAAAGCTAGCGTGGGAATAATTAATAGGGCCATCAACATGCATTTGCATGTTGCGGGCGCTATTAGTTTCGGGGTGGGGGGGGGGGGGTTGGATGCGCATTTTCGACGCGCTATTATCCCTTACTGAATAAGGGGTAAAGATAGCTCATCAAAAACGCGCGTCCAACCCCCCCGAAACTAATAGTTATTCCCGCATGATTCACTAAGTAAAATGTGCAGCCAAGCCGCACATTTTACTTTCAGAAATTAGACGTTAATTTCTGCCGGCACCGGGAAAGTGTATAGAAAAGCAGTAAAAACTGTTTTTCTGTAAACCCTCTGACTTAATATCATGGTGATATTAAGTCTGAGACCCCAAAGTAAAAAATAATTAAAAATAAAAAATAAAAAAATTTTAAATCTGCCCACGGCTCACGGGTTGAAAACCGGATGCTCAATTTTTCCGGTGTCCGGTTTCCAAACCCATGGCTGTCAGCGGGTTTGAGAACTGATGCTGGCAAAATTGAGCGTTGGCTGTCAAACTCGCTGTTTAGATAGCCTGTTATCCGGCTATCTAAATAGCCAGATAAGTTGTGACAGGGCCAATTGGGGTGGAGTTTCTTAGCCGAAGAAGTTATCCGGCTAAGTAGCAATATTCAGTATTAGAAAGATAAGTAATCTAAATTAGACCTGCTCAATAGCAGTTCTAAACTTACACAGATACGACTTATCCGCCTCAGTAACGCTTGCTATGGGGATATTTATTCAGCAGTATAGCTGTGCTGCTGAATATCCTGTCTAAATTAGCTGGATATGTTATCCAGCTAGCTTAGAAAAACAAACAAATAGGTTTTCAATATCTACCCTTTTGTCTTTAAAAGATTAACAACTTAGAGCCATGTGCATGCTTCTACAGATGTAAACCAGCATCAGTAAGGGATGGACAATTGCACACTAATAAAATTGATTAAGTAATTATTCAGATGGCATTCAGTCCATGTATTATGTTCATGTAAATATATGTTGGTGGAAGAGATCATGTATAGTATGTATCTTGTAGTAAAGCAACATTGATATATCTGCTATGCATTTTTTTTAGCAGCTATTCTAAATCCCCATGTGGTTACCAACTTTGTTTTAACAGTTCAGTAAAATGCATACAGCCACCTCTACTGTAGAAGTCCTGGAAGTCTGCATGTAAACTCATAGGGGAGCAATTTTAAGAGTGTAAGGGGAAAGTGGAGTCCATGGTTACCTTTTACCTGCAGACTTAACATTAATTTTCAATGGGAAAACATTTTCTTTGAAAACAGAGTTGGAAAATGTGCGCAATTAGATCTATACCTGCTATTTGTGTGAATAATTTTTTCCAGCAAAATTATATAGGTATGCAACTGCATACCTGTGTGAGTGCTCACATATGCATGCTAACCCCACCCAGACCACTCCCAGGAATGCCTCCACTCTCTGGTATAAAAGTATGTGTGTGTACTGGCATTAAGCGCATACCTTTGCATGAAGAGAGGGTAGGCAGCTTTCAAATATCCCATTTCCACACGTAAATCACTGTTTTGTGCATAGAAATGACTCTGAAAATTGCCCTTCATAAAAAAAAAAAAAAAAGTGAAAAGGTATGGAACACTACAGTGCTTTTATTATTGATACATAATAGCAGTTCACTAAACTGAGGCACAAAAAGAATTGCTCAGGATGTTGATCTCATATCCGAGGATTGCAGGACTTCATCTCACTCCTGGTTTTCATTCATGAGGTCTCTCCTCTCTGTCTCCTTTTTCTGTCTCCATGTGCAGATGACTGCAGATTGCTGGTGCTTACAGGCAGATGGCACTGTGAATGTTCAGGCTGAGCTCCAGAGTCTTAATGACTGAGACAGTGGTGCAGGGAGGAGGACATTTAGAGGAAAGGGGAGCCTAGTCCTAAGGGATGGGCTTCTCTTTAACTGGAGTGGAACCCGACTGCTGGCACCAACAAAAAGATGAGAGAGCAGCTTTTAAATTAGAATATTGGGAAAATTCCAGTTTCTCATGAGTGCCTGGTTTGGGCTGAGGTATTTTCAAAGATAATGTTAAAAACAGAGAAGTCTGAATCTCCTGATAGAGAGGAGGTAGTAAAAACTGAGGTAGCTCAGGTGTATTTAAATGAAAAGCAGAAAAATATAAATGCTTCAAAATTAACTGCATCAACTAATAGGCAGGATATAATTAGACATAAGAACAATTATTTACCTGTCTATATGCAAATACCAGAAATCTAAAAATGATACTGAAGAGTTAGAATTTTTGGCACTAAGTGAAAATATAGACATAATAGACATCTCAGAGAACTGATAGAAATAACATAACTAATAGGATACTGAAGTACCAGAGTACAAAATAGATTGAACAGGGTATGAGTACTAGTAGCACTATATGTGAAGGAAGGCATAGAGTCAAGTAAGATAAATGTTCAACAGGAAACAAACTGTACTCTGGAATCTCTATGGATAGAAGAGATGTGAATTGGGTGCTGGAATCGGTTCCAGTTTCGGTATAGTGGACCCGCGGGAAATTTTGTTTCCCGCGGTCCAGACCGTTTTTTTTTTCGACTGTCCCGATGCAAAACCCCACCCCCACCCTGACCCTTTAGATCTAATTATTTACAATCCCCCACCCTCCTGACTCCCCCTCCAAACTTGGCTAAAGTCCCTGGTGGTCCAGCGGGGGTCCCAGGAGCGATCTCCAGCTCTCAGGCCGTCAGCTGCCAGTAAACAAAATGGCGCCGGTGGCCCTTTGTCCTTACCATGTGACAGGGGCTATCGGTGCCATTGGCCGGCCCCTGTCACATGGTAGGAGCAATGGGGCGGGCCATCCATTACTCCTACCATGTGACAGGGGCTGGCCAATGGCTGTGATAGCCCCTGTCACATGGTAAGGGCAAAGGGCCATCAGCGCCATTTTGATTAGTGGCAGCCGATGGCCCGAGAGGGAGACATCACTCCGGGACTCCCGCTGGATCACCAGGGACATTAGGCAAGTTTTGGGGGGGATTATAAATAATTAGATCTGAGGGTTTGGGGTTTTTTTTCTGCATTTTTTTCTGTGTGCCCTTTCTCTCCCCCCCTAAAGCCACATGAAAATTTTGTGGGGTTTTCCTATCAATTCAACAAAATTGTCTAATTCATCCTGGTTCAGGGGACCTGAAAAATGAATGCAATTTTTCAGAAATTTCGTAAAAATTCATTTTTCGGGTTAGAGCATGCTAACCCGAAAATCGGGGTCCCGAAAAAAAAAAAAAGCCCGAACCGTGGGAAAAACGAAATTTCCCGAGTGGGCCAAAAACGAAGGCCGAACTGAATGATTTTACTGCTGCACATCTCTAATACATATGTATATATGTGCACCTGCCTGCCCATTTTAAAGTTTCCTTACTGGATTTGAATATGGCCAGAGAAGAGGCATGATGCACAGATTCAGGAGGTATATTTGTCATACAGCACAATAAGGTAAAAAGCGTAATATCAAAACTCTGGGGTGGAAGTGAAGGGCACTGATAAGAGTGACTTTAGATGAAAGGAGTTCATTAGGAGGATGTAGGTAGAACAAAGATAGGTAATAAGGAGCTGCAGATTGAATGCATTTATAGGCAAGTAAGAGAAGCTTGAATTGTTTGCTAAAGCAGATAGAGAGCCAGTGTAGTGACTTAAGGAGTTACATGGTCAAAGCAATGTAGAAGACAGATAAGTTATGGAGCTAAATTTTTAATAGAATACAGTGAAGAAAGGATTGCTCAGATGGAGATCGGAAAGAGCAAGTTGCAGTATTCTAAACGGGAGGTGAAAAGAGAATGGATGAGTGTTTTGGTTGAATGCTTAGAAATAAAACAACAGAGTTGAGTATTGAAAAATAACATTTCTTCCATAAAAAATCAAAGTGATATACAATAAAATAAAAGTAAACAGTACAAGGGTTAATAATATATCACATAATTCCAAAAAATGTAAAAATGAGGTAAAACTAAAATGTACAAAGCAACATTTAACATATAGCGATGCTATAGAGGAAGAACCGACACATTTTATTGGTGTTTTGAATATACATTGAGAAGGAGAGAGAGGCACCAAAGGTGTCCCAAGGTTACCAGCCAAGAGGGCAAAGAGGATGAAAGTAACCTCTGAAGAAACAGAAAAAGAGGGAAAAACATTACCAGTGACCTTGGCTGCACAGAGCTTGGAGGATGGAACTGGGATTGGAGAGTTTTCTTCTGTTGGCCAGGATCCTCTTATTGACCCTGTTTCTTTGTAGGCGGTGGGGGGGGGGGGATATTTATCTTGCAGGGACCCCCTGCATTTACATTTTAATCAATCTGGAATGCCATTAAGTGGTTTACTAAAGCTGTTATGGCTGAGGTAGCTTTGGTAATGGGAAAAAATCTGATTTGGGAAAACAAACTGGTGGTCTTTGAAAATTTCATGATGGTTTCTGAGGAGCATATGCCTATTTTGGAGAATAAGGTGGATCAAGTTGTTGCAATTCAAGGAGCTATTATTAAGGACAATACACATTTTTAGTCTAGGATAGAGAACATTGAAAATTCATTGAGGCAAAGTAATTTTAATTTTATGGATTTTTTTCAAAATTACTTAAGGATCAGACATTGAGATGTTCAAAAGATATCTGATGGAAATTCTAAAGGTTCACTAAATAGATACAAGGAGAGAAGAAAAAGGATACAATCCACAAATCCACAAAAAATTAAAAAATTCTTAATACAAACAAATGACAATAGCATAAGTCAAGGCTCTATAAATCTTTAATCTGCAGCCTCTCGCCACACAATGGGCCGCAGGCCGTATTCAGCCTTTAGAGCATTTTTCATCTAATCATTTATTGTCATTTGTTGCTCTATACTTAAACAATTGCACTTTATTGTATCTACAATTTTTTTGTTTAGTTTTTCACTTTTATATTAACGCATCTATACCCCAGACTCTACCACCAAATCACCAACTTTATAAAAAAGAATACTTAGCCCAACAAATCAAATCTGTTATATCACCAAGCTATGTAGTTCAGAAATACTCCCAACTAGGGATGTGAATCGTGTGCCCAATTGTTTTAACGATCGGGTTCGGCTGGGGGGGGGGGGGAATCTGATCGTTAGAGATGTGAATTGGGATCAGTTCCGATTCCAATTCACATCACTAATTTTTTTTAGTGAGGCCCGCGCCGATACAAAAAACCAACCCAACCCTTTAAAATTACCCCTTAGCCTCCCCCACCCTCCCAACCCCCTTCCCAAAACCTTTTAAAATTACCTGGTGGTCCGGGGGTGGGTGGGCGCGGGGAGCGCATATGTGCAGGGGCTTTGAAAAAGGGGCGGTCCGGGGATGGGGGAGGAGAGGCGGTCTGGGGGCGGTCCCGAGTCCTCCGGCACAGTGGCTGTGCCGGGGGTTGGCGCGCCGGCAGCCTGCCGGCGCGCGCAAGTTATGCCTGCCAGAGGCAGAGGCGTAACTCCTGCAATAAAGTAGGGGGGGGGATTTAGATAGTGCAGGGGGGGTGGGTTAGATAGGGGAAGGGAAGGTGTTGGGGAGCAAAAGAAAAGTTCCCTCCGAGGCCGCTCTGATTTCGTCGCGGCCTCGGAAGGAATGGGGAAAGCCATTGGGTCTCCCCTAGGGCTCGGCGCGCGCAAGGTGCACAAGTGTGCACCCACCTTGCGTGCACCGACCCTGGATTTTATAACATGCGCACGGCAGCGCGCGCATGTTATAAAATCGGGTGTACATTTGTGCGCGCCGGGTAGCACGCACAAAAGTACCCCGCGCGCATAAGATTAAAAATCTGCCCCTTACTGTATCACAAGGCAATTTGCAAAGAGACACATACTTTTCATTTGAGAACTTGTGCTAAACCTGTGGGTAAAAGTAGCCTCAGACTTTAAAACAGTTTTGAAAATTAGCCCCATGTCACTTGAAATAGTACAAAGAGCAAAATAATTCCTACTGGTGTGTCAGGGTAAAATACTAAAGGGAAGAAACGTTATCATTTCTTGAGAAGTCTACTTTATCAATAATAAATTAAATTCCCCAAGTCTCTTGTTTCTCCTGTTTGTCTATCTTAAATAGACTGCAAGCATTACAGTAGGATCTGCCTCATATGTGTTTGCACAGTGATGCTTATGTCTAGTAGCACTATAGGAATTAGTATGGTAGTAGTAGTAGTAGTAGTAATTACAGAAGGATAGGAACAACCTTGCTATGTAGACAGCATTCTTCTATTAGTTCATTAGATGACCTGCTCCTTCAGTGGCAGAATCCCTGTTTTGGTATTGGAAGGTATTAGGTTTGAATCTCAAAATCCTCAGTTGCAGGTGCATAGCAGATATAGAATTTTCATAACAGCAAAGGTCTGTCCACAGCTGCACTGCTCTTCCAGGAAGGAGAATCTTCAACATTCTAAAGTCATGGCCTGAAGTCTGTCAGCCTTCACTGATATCTTCCTGGCAGGACACCATCACACTAGAAACGTTCCTGCTTCCAATAACAGCAGCACAATACACAGGGCCTATACGATCCAACTTTGCTGTAGCAAACACAGTCATATTTTGAAAATCAAAGGTCAGCTGTCACATACTATGTACCCATTTATTATTGCATATAAAAGAGATCAAACTTTTACCTAAAGCAACCCCAAATTCCTACTATCCATCATATAGTTTAAATGTCAAAAGAGGCAAATTAATGCATTTCTGGCAACAAGCGACCTTGTCCTCAGCGCAGAGCAAATCTTTTCTTGCTTACACAACCACTTCAGTTTGTACAGTGCAATCATCCCTCAGGACAAACATAGGATCCCTCTCAGGAAGGATGCATGTCATGTAATTCTATGAGATATTCTGGCTAATATACAGAGGAAAAGAAAAAATATGCATGCTTATTTCACTATTGCTGTTTAATGTAATAAAGCTATCACTGCAATAGTTACCATTTGTAACATGCAATGATTTTAAGCAATAAGGATTTTATTGAATATGATAGAATATATTTTTGTAAAACTAATGGTTTACAAATTACTGTTCCTTAATTGTTTTTTTGTTTTTGCTTTTTTTTTTTTACTTGGGAGGTTTTTTCTGCTTTTTTTAGTTGCCAGTTCAACTGAAAACTTGCCCCAACTTGGGCTACAGTGCCATGAATGTGCATTCACAAGTACACAGATAACTTTTACGCAGTATTTATTTCTTCGCCTTCCTCGAGTCTAATCCAACCGTCACAGCAACAATCTTCTTCTGACAGGAACAAATTACAGTTTCCTCAGAAACTGGCAGAATAGTATCCTTGAGCTAACTAGTAGCAGTTGGCGTTCTGGAGAAACAATGGGGTTTTCTTCCCTCCTGGGGGAATGGGGTAGGATGTATGCTGCCTCCTCAGCTGCTCTCAAACCTTGGACCAGGAACCTGATCCAATGACCAGTCCTCAGTCTCCCTCAGAGAACTTCATAGCACTGTTTACAATTACTTCTCCTTCTGTTATGCAACAACTCATTCACACAATGGGTCCTTTTAGTCTAGCAATGGATGCCACACTAGTAGAAAAAACAATTCATAATATTTCTATTATTTCAAAATTAACTATAAGGTTCAAATTAGAAACACACATATACAATATCAGACATCGAGTTACAACTGTAAGTAAGCTATACCTGTCCAAGACTGCTTGGGCTATTGTACAAAGTATACAGAGTAGCCAACCATGATCCTTTGCTTCCCCCAGGATTGCTTTTCTCACTCGCTCTCTCTCTCCATATGTTTTCTGTGCTTCCTCTGTTCTGTCTTCTACTGTGTTCATTGTCCACAGTATGTGCATCTTTTATGGAGAACTGTTGCAATGGGATTTTGAAATGCCACTCAACAGAAACTGTGGCTCCTCCAAACTTTTACTGATGTTTTCAGTTATGTTCTTTTTTTGTATTTGGGGTTGCCTGGTGTAACCCCTGGGTGAGATGGATTCTTTTACTTGCACCCAGAATCCTCTCACTGACTCTCAGTCTCTCCTTCACCCCACCAGATAGCTTTACCTTCTGAGTCCCAGGATCCCAGTGAGGGCACGGACCATAGTTCTTATGCTCTGCTCTCTGCAAGACCCAGCCCTTTTTCCTGTCCTCTGTACACAGCTCTGACAATTAACACTGTCGCTGCCTCCATTAAGCACACATGAGATGAATGGTGCTTTTCAACTTCTGTACTGATAGTTGATTAGAGGACTGAATAATATTTCCGCTTACATTTTTTTTTTCTTAGGTCAAGTCAAACAGTAAGACAGCAGAAAGGTGTGATAGGCTTATGACTCCTCTTCATTAGCAAAGGTCTCCTTTTCTCTGAAAGCACTTTATTTGCACAGCTTTCCTTCTTCCTGGCAATGAATCCAATCATCTCAGATTTATCAGACGGAATTTCCTTCAGTCCTCCTTTAACTCCCCATTTATTTTCCCTGCTCTTCCCACTGAAGGTGGTCAGAATTTAGTTCCGATGTGCTGTCAGAACTTAGTCCCAGGTTTTTCCGAAATCCTCTGGAATCAGTTAGCTCCTTAGTCAGCACCTGGTGGGCACCTCGCTCGCTCTTTAATGAATAGCAGCAACAAAGGTCTTGTCACGGGCAGCTCAAGGCAACCTGCTGCCTGAGGCAAGGAACAAATTGGTGCCCCCCCCTCCTCCCCAAACTGATCCCTGCTCCTTAGGGGGGCAAAGGATAAAGAAGTCAGATGGGGAGAGGGAGAAAGGCGAGGGGACCTCCAAGATTGACATGGAATAGCGGGAGGGCACACTTCCTCTCTCTCTGACTTCAGCACACTTTCCATTCCCCTTCCCCTCCAGCTAGTGCTGGCCTGAGAAATACAGAAACACACATTCTTTAGATATCAAAATGCTGCATTTACAGAATAGACATTTTTTTAAACTTTTTATCAATCCCTGGCTCACACATCACCAGCAGAACTGAGCTAAAAAATCTCTAACATAAATTTCAAATTTTGTCTAAATAACCAAGAGTAGTGCAGACCCCTAGACGATGTATACCTAAGCCTGACAATAACTGTATCTGGCAACTTGGTTACAAGATATTACAAGAAAAACTCCTAAGAGCCTTCTATGCAATAAAGCCCTGGACTGTTCTAGCTACCCAGCAAAACTATTTTTTAAATTGTTTGTCAGCACTGCATCAATACATTTAGAAAATGGATATAAGATCTTATTCAGATGATATTTCACACCACACATTATACAAAATATACCCACTGGAATGGAACTGAACTGAACAAAAACTGAACTGGAAATCGCAACAAGCCAGACTGTATGCAGCGCAACATTACCATTCTTCATTCAAAATCAAACAATATAATAAAGAAGTATATATTAGTCCTGGGGGAATTCTGCACTACTGTGGAGCATAGAATTTGTACAGAATTGCCAGAGGATGCCGCGAATGGAGTGTGCGCTGTTTGCAGTGAAGATGAAGGCCCTGGTACGTCGTTCGCAGCAAAGATGAAGGCCCCCAGCATGCCACGAACAGAGTGCATGCCATTTGCGGTGAAGATGAAGTCCCTGGCACTTTATGTGGCGAAGATGAAGGCCCCAGTGTGCTGCAAATGGCATGATTGCCATTTGCGGCAAAGTTGAAGGCCCTGCGTGTCACGGGACACATTCCACTTGCAGTGAAGTTAAAGGCCCCAGTGAGAGTGAATGTGTGTAGAGAAGTATGTGTGTGAGAGGAGGGGGAGGGGTGTGAGAGGGAGAGAGAGAGCAGTGGGAGGGGTGAGAGAGAGAGAGAGGGGTGAGAGTAGGGGTGTGAGAGAGAGAGAGAGCAGGGGAGGTAAGTGAGCAGGGGGGTATGAGAGAGACCAGGGAGGGTAAGCAGGGAGGTATGAGAGCAGGGGGGCAGGTGAGAGAGAGCAGGGGGTGTGCTTGAATGTGGATGCCAGAGAGAAGGACCTCTATGAGGAGATTGTGAAGGAGTGTGTATGTGTGTGAGAGATTGGGAGCTGGTGTGTATGAAAAAAGGATTGTGTGTATGAAAAAGGGATCATGTGTATGTGAGGGTGCTAGCCTGTGTGAATGGATTGTGTATGTGTGAAAGAGAGCCTGTGTGAAGGGCTGCATGAGAGACTTAAGTAGCCTGTGTGAGGATGTATGCATGAGAGAGAAAGGCAGCTTGTGTGGGTGTGTATGCAAGAGAGAGGGACCCTGTATGAGGGGATGAGTGTGTGCGAGAGAGTGAGAGAGCCTGTATGAGGGTGTGTATATGTGCACTAGAGAGAGGGAGGGATAAAGGGAGCCTGTGTGAGGGGCAGTACTGAGAACAGGATCAAACTCTGGCACTGGCAATAGAGTGGAAGGAGTTGAGGCTAGAAGTGGAGGGGAGAGATACTGGCAGGTGGAAGAATTGGGACCTGAGAGGGCAAAGTGGCCAGGGGAGTAGGGAGAGTGAATGGATGGGACACTCTTACAGTGAATTTCTAGGGAAATTCTGCTCAAAATATTTAAAATTCTGCATCTTTAAGTAATAACGTTTTTTGTATTAATTTAAAATGTAATTACTTAAAGACCGTCGTGTAAATTGTATTATTTTGACCAATATAAAGTTTAAGAATTTTGCAGAATTTTGTTTTTGTGCGCAGAATTTTTAATTTTTTTGCACAGAATTCCCCCAGGAGTAATATATCATAAATCAAAATAGTAAAACCATATAATAAAAAGAATACATGTATTGAAACATTTGATGAATAGAAAATTCAATAATTTAAAAATGTTATAAATTTCCCCAAACACCAAAAAAATATTTAAAAACAGCAGAAAGATCAAACACCACCCAATAATTAAAACGAATAAGGATTTTAAAAAATCCCCTGCTCTCCGTACCTGGGATTTTTTCATTTCTAGTCACCCTGAGATGTTGTGGATTGGGGGAGGGAGGACACCTAAACTTTATTCTTTCTCTCAGGCACACTTATACATGTTCCTCTAATACAGTGAATAATATTTGAATAACATTATTAATAAGACCACAAGTCAACATCTGATGCAAAAAAAAAAAAATGTAGTCATTAGTAAACATACATCTGCAACCAGTTTCCTTTTAAAAGTATTCACATGTGTACTCTGGAGGATTCAGTGGTAGTGTAAATGTAATTTGCAGTGCTTTACAATTATTGCCTAAATAGACTAAGTCTAAAGGGAGTCTGCCTCTTTGATTTTCAAATTTGCATCACTTAAAATCCAATCAGGCCAACTGTTCACATTTTTATTGGATATGAAATACATGAGTGGGTTCCAAGCTGTAGAACACATAGTAAGGACATACCTGACTGTACAGCACAGATTATCCAAGAGACTACTGCAGTGTGGCATTCGACCTTCATCTTGCAAAGATTCCTCACTGACTATTTGAATTGTTACCGTATTAAATCCTTCGATTTTCAGTAACCAGTGTTTTATAGGGTAGCAGATTGCCTTTACTTTTGGGAATTTGCTGTAACATATTGAGCTTAACAGATTTATGCAAGAGCGTAAAACAAAAATAGTGTATCGGGCTCCTGGAATTTCTGAACGCCAGGGGATTCAGCTTGCAGATGGTTGATAAAGATAATGACATTGAGTAATTTAGCCATGGAGGGTAATCTGTTTTTTGACAGAATACATTAACATTTAGTCGATGCATACAGGTGTTTGGGTAATACTATGCATGCATCTCACTGGGATGCAGTTGGGTGGAGGTGCAGGAGTTGATCTTTGTAGAGCAATCTAAAGACTGCCTTTGTAAAAGTACACACTTTTATATGACAAGATGTACTGAGAGTCTGCCAAAATGTATTGAAGAATTTCTTCATTATCTCAGATTTGAAAATGAGCTACCTTCTTCTGAGCACTTCCCTCTGATAATCTATATAACGTGTGATTCAAAGGAATGGGGAAATGGTTTTAATACTTTGATTACAATCATGTGTTCATTACAGGACAATCCCTGGAGACACATGGAGAGAGAAAAGATGATGATTTGAACCAGCAGCTCAATTGCAGTGTTCATATATTTCCTTGTTGACTTCCATATAGGAATATATTTGTTATCTTCGGGGCTCTTCCTGTTGTGATTATTTTTGGTAAATTGTGTTGAAGAGCACATTATACTTTCTGTGCATGGATTCCAGATAGAAACATATTGTAGTTATAAGCAAAATGTTTTGTTTTGTTTTCTGCAGCATTTCATCAATTACAGTCTCATGTGTTATGTGTACTGTAAATTCATATTTGTATTATTATTTTATCTGGAGTTGGGCCTAATAATGCCCAATCAATAATTTATATTCCTTGCATAATTTGGAAGTTTTGTTGTGAGTGATTAATATGGGAGCACAACCATAAATTGCAATAATAAGATCCCTGAAATGAGTGAAAAAAATAGCAAAGTTTACAGTATAATCAGACTTTTCCATTAAGTTCCATTTTCAATGGATCTTATTAATTTGACTTATGATAGTGATTCAATCAAACCTACTCATGTAATAATTTTTGTGTTGTAGATGGGATTATAATTGTAATTTTTTATTAGTTTCTTTCCATTATGTTATGGAGTAAATTATTAAACTGTTTCCACATGTTAAATTGGAATTTTTCAAAGCAATTACACATGTAAATGTAACATATTATCATAGCAATTTTCAAAAGCCGTTTACCCATGACAGTTCAGTGGCATTAACATGGACAGGTGGGACCCATGAACATTGCTGCATAACTTCTCTTTACAAATTAATATAATATAATATAATATTATATTATATTATATAACGAAACCCAAGCTGAACAAAAATCTGATATTGTACCATTTATACACACCTCTCCGCCCCACCTTGAGTGGCCTACTGCTTCACCCCGGCAGTACACTGCTTTCATATACCCCCACATCCCATGTTGCTATGGGTTCATCTGCTACCAGGCTGTCCTCTCTGTCATGCCCCAATGAGAGAGCACTCACTAGCCAAACAATGACCATGCCATCTGCACCATTTTCTTGTAGCAGTCCCCCCAGCTACTCTGGCCCCCACCATGCTGTCTCCTTCTCTCCACAGCTTACAATTATACATTAGCAATCCCCCAGGCTTGGGTTTAATGCTATAAATCGGGCTGAAAGACCCACCAGGCCCCTTCCACCCAACTGTGGCTCACTAATCAGATAATAATATGCACCCCATGGCCTCCTGAAGTGAATTGTTAAAAAGGTCAATCCCATGGCGTTTAAATGAACCCCATCCACCCAATGTAATCCCTGATATCTGCCCAGCAACCACTCCTGCTGAATCTTGGCACCTCCCTGGGACTCAACCCATGACTCCAGCTACTTGTTGACTTTTGCAACCCCCTGCTTCTACAAAGGCTTGTCACACATCCTAGACCTCATCAATATGTCTGACCATATGATACAAGTACCTGGCATCATATTCATTAGATACTTAAAGACCTATTTTGCTGCTGTGATGAATTGTTGACATGTCCATGACCCCAGATCATTACCTCCAAAGTGAATGACCAAGATTACAGGTCGTTGCCTAGCCTATAACTGCTCCATCACCATCGGAACCAACTGGTCCCATTGTATATCCCTAATTCCAAATCACTGCACTCACTTATTGGCAGGTGCTATTCCAAGATGCTTGCCATACGGCCGGTCCAGCACCCATTGGTGCTCCCAATGAATGAGTGAGTGGCCCATGACCCAGGCACACCCATTCTCAATCTCTCCCTCCCGAGCCCCTGAAAGAAAAAACCCAAGAGACAACAAAATTGCTTAAGCCTCTATTAACTCATCCCCATCCCTGGATGAAAATATACAGTAAAATCCCCAGATTGCCTGTGCCCTAAGCAAAGAATCTCCTCTGCCGACAGCCCCACTGCATCTCTGCTCATGGCCACACCTATTTAGAAAGAGTGATTTTTATATACATGCTTGTCCCTACCCACCAACCTTGTCACTTGCTTCAGAACATGGGCAAACTGGTACCGGATCATCACAGACCTGTTGTCATGCATTAAGTACTGCCCGCTGACTCCCTTACGTATGCGCTGAAACTCTTGCGCACTTCTTATGGGAGAAGCAAGGCTCTCCGGCAAATGGTAAAGTATGACTACATTCCCCAGTCCCCCCTGATCTATCTTTGATTTATGAATGTGCAAGCGCACATACTCATTCAAAATCTTAACATTCAAGGACCACGAACTCACTGTACCCAGCCTCGCCAATGACACGGCCATTAACTTACCCACCTGTATTGCCCCAAAAAATGCAAAAGTGAACACTGTTCAAAATCAAATTGTCTTGAAAAGTGATCAACAAACTTGCAGCAATAATTCCAGGATAACAAGCAAGTCGCCAAACCCTATCAGCTGCCAATTTTCCAGACCCGAACCTCCGCTCCTCTCCCAACCTGGTAGCATGCACTTAATGGGAAAAATGTTCATATGGATACCCCAACCCCAGAGTTTCTGAAAGAAGGAAAACCCAACAAAATGAGACCTAATGGCTAGTGAACATCACAAACTCTTAATCCCTAAGAAGTATTGTATCACATCCTCGACAGCCTCTGGACCTGACTCCCATCCAAGCGCCCCCAAAATCTCGGACGCAGCACCTCTGCCTTTATTATATACTGTCCATGTCTCTGGAGTCAGGGAAACCTGAATCATATTCCAGGCTTCATCTTTCTAAACCTCCAAAGATAATCTGGAAACACCACTCCTCTTTCTTCTGCTTGGGGGGAAACTGGTTCCACTTAGAAAGAGAAATGGCATTCACTATAGCATTATCCATACCTGGGACATGCTGCGCCATAGCAGTGATATTCCACTTCAGACAAACAGCACAAATTCACACAATAATATAGAAGCCCTATCACATCTAATGGACTGCCTCTTAATAACCTGCACCACCCCAAGATTGTTGCACCAGAAGAGGACCCTCTTATCCCTTAAGTCGTAACTCCATATTGCTAAGGCCACCACTTTAGGGAACAGTTCCAAGAAAGTAATGTTCTTGGTCATATCTGCCTCCAACCAATCCTCAGACCAATTACCTGCACTTCACGCCTCCCTGAAACCAGACACTTCTGCTGCATCCAAATATAATTCAGTGTCCATTTTAGACACTTCCATTGCTTGCAATGACTCTTACCCTGTTAAACATTTCCAGGAAAGTATTCCATATCCTTCATCATTTCTCCCTAACCCTTTATGTTTCCCTAATAAAGTGATGACCTCGACTGACACCAGTGGTTGTTGCTGACAACCTTCAAATAAATGCACGCCTCATAGGAATCCTACAAGCAAAATTCAGGGAGCTGATCAAAAACTGCATCTGCTTTAACATGACCGTTTTCTCAACCATGACCGTCCGAACCAACTCTCTAACTTTGCCTTGAGCAGCTGAGAGTAGGGATGTGCAGAGGGACCGCATACGTTGCATTCGGTATTCATATTCGTCGGGGGGCAGATACATTGCATTCGGCAAGGGGGGCCCCCCAATACATTCATGCGTTCATTCTTATTCGATTCCCGGCTAAAATGTAATTAACTAAACCCCCCACCCTCCTGACCCCCCCAAGACTTACCAAAACTCCCTGGTGGTCCAGTGGGGGGTCCGGGAGCCATCTACTGCACTCACGCCAACGGCTGCCAGTATTCAAAATGGCGCCAATAGCCTTTGACCTTACTATTGCACAGGGGCAACCGGTGCCATTGGTCGGCCCCTGTCACATGGTAGGAGCAATGGACGCCCAGCACCATCTTGTGCTCCTACCATGTGATGGGGCTGACCAATGGCACCGGTAGCCCCTGTGACATAGTGAGGGCAAAGGCTATCGGTACCATTTTGAATACTGGCAGCCGACGGCCGGAGTGCAGGAGGTTGCTCCCAGACCCCCGCTGGACTTTTGACAAGTCTTGTGGGGATCAGGAGAGTCCCCCAAGACTTGCCAAAAGTCCCTGGTGGTCCAGCGGCGGTCCGGGAGCGATCTCCTCCACTAGGGCCGTCGGCTGCCAGTAATAAAAATGGCACAGATAGCCTTTGCCCTTACTATGTCACAGGAGCTACCGGTGCCATTGGTCAGCCCCTGTCACATGGTAGGAGCACAAGATGGCGCCGATAGCCATGTGACAGGGGCTGACCAATGGCACAGGTTGCCCCTGTGACATAGTAGGTCAAAGGCTATCGGCGCCATTTTGAAACCGGCAGCCGAGGGTGTGAGTGCAGGGGATGGCTCCCGGACTCCCGCTGGACCACCAGGGAATTTTGGTAAGTCTTGGGGGGTCAGGAGGGTGGGGGTTTTGTTTAAATTGGCTCTTTTAGGCAGCTGAATAATTTGGCAAAGATTCGTTGTATTTGTGGGGAATCGCGATACGTTTTGCTTCCCCACGAATACAACGAATAGGGCCCTATGCGTTGCGGATTCCCAATTCTTAGGGAACGAATGCACACCCCTATTCTCTTCTCTACCTATGGCTATCTTTCATCCATCCTGGCAGGGGTATAGCATCCTTAGGGCCTGACTTTAAAAAGCAGTTAGTAGGGTACAACTGGATTTTACTCGAGTAAATGCCTTTTACTCAAGTAAGTGGGCTTTTGAAAATTGCTACAATAAATGCCATTGGATTGTCCATAGAATTTATTCATGTAAATTAACTTTACTCAAGTAAATGACTTTTGAAAATTGCTACACTCGAGGTGAGGTTTAGCTATTAGTGTAGGGGTTAGGGGCCACTTTGACATTCAAAGTGAGACGTACGAATAGAACAGTGCTCTCTTGTGAAGATTTGATGACCTTCGGAGTGAGGAAACTCACTCCAAGATGAGATTTGTGCAATGTTCTCTCAACCTAGCTTGATGTTACCCAGGTAGAGAGTCCATCAAGCTAGACTGAGAGAACACTGCACAAATCTAATCTTTGGGTGAGTTTCCTCACTCCGAAGGTCATCAAATCTTCACAAGAGAGCACTGTTCTGTTCGTACGTCTCACTTTGAATGTCAAAGTGGCCCTAACCCGTACTAACCCCTACACAAATACCTAAACCTCACCTCAAGTGACTAGGTGGAGCTCCCATAGAGATATAAATACCAATCTAGTGTGAGGGCATTATGGCTAATCTCTCTCTCTCTCTCTCTCTCTCTCCCTTCCTTCCTTCCTTCCCTCCCCCCCCCCCCCCCAAGGCTGGCTATAGCACTTTGCATAGGTATTACCACAAACTGAGATAAACTGCCTATTACCATAAAACACACCCCTTTTTCTATTGCATGCAATATTTAGTGCATTTTGATAAATCCAGGCCTATGTGCGGAACTCCTTTTGAAAATTATTCCATTAGTGCACAGTGGTGCACAGGCACCACCAACTTTAAATAGTGTTTTCTGTGCACCACCAACCTTAGATGCTTTTACCAGCAGTTTTCCTTCTAACCTGCACGCTTGGGCTCCCATGCCCAAGTTTTCCTCTCCAGTGCAGGATGCAGGATGACGAATGGGTTGGCTGGGCATTCTCAATAGCCAATCTGCCTCCGATGCAGCACCACCAATCAGCGGCCTTCAAGCTGGTGTGATGGTATAGCCATAGCAGGAAGAAGAAAGAAGCATGCTTTGCCTGCCATAAGTGCGTGCTTCTCCTTGTTGCCGAGTCTGCTGCTGTAGCTCCGCTCTGCACTCTGGCTCTCTGTCCTTCAGAGTCCAGTCCTCCATTCCTCCCTTCCTACTGCTCAAACAAGCTGCTGCTGTCAAGTCCTGACTGCAACGGGTGCAATTGGGTCAGTTCAGCTGACAACGGAGGACAGAACTGAGAGCTGCAGCTGGCCCTGCCTTCATCAACCTGCCTGCCTGTAACTTGGTGCACATGCATTAGGATTTGGAGCATCTGGCTCCCACTCACTTCCGGCACTTCACCACCCCTCTCCCAGAGTCACAGGTCATCTACTCACGTGGAGTGCTCACCACAGGATCAAGGCTTCCCTAGGCCCCGATACCAATTACAGCCTTTTTATTAAAACCGCGGCAGAACAAGGTCACAAGGCAATCACTACCAACTCTGGGTCGATCTCGGGTAGCTTCTCCCACCACCAGCTAGCTTTCATGATGCAACCTGTGTGAAAAAGCAGGAGGAGGAAATCGCCAGCTGCAGCAGTGATTGTGTACACAGCTGAATTGTGCCACAGTTGTTTTCTCCCACTTGATCCTCTCCCGCGGCTTTCTGTTACTGTTCCTGCTTAGTGCTTCCCTCCATGCCACTTGGGTCTGCAATGGAAGGGCTGGCCCCCACAGAGACCTGGCACTGCTCCTCTCGTACCGGCCCCTCCTTTTCGTTTCCCAGACTTCCTCGGCCTGTCATTTGCTTCTTTGGCCATCCTCCCTATAGTCCATTGCCTGCCGGTCCTCTCATTGCTGCCCACAAACTCCCATGGCCCTCCTTCATTTCTGCAGCATGATTCTGGCCTGATTGAACTGCAAGGAGCCCTCAACCGGCTCCCTTGGCCCCCGCACAAATGCGGCCTCTGTATTGTGCTGGGTCTCATCACCATCCCAGCAAACAGGCCACTGCAGCCCTCCCTCCATGGATTCTCCAGGCTTCCACATCAGGCTTTCTACAGTTGGGCAGCTTCCCTCTCCATGGGCTCCTTCAACTACAACCAAGCCACAGGACCCAGCTAATCATAGTTTTTTTTTTCACTTGTTAAGAGTACCCCTTTTACATTTGCCTGCCAGATCGAGGGTGCCAGCACAGACAATGAAACAGCTTCAGCAGATCCGCAAACGCGGAGGAATTTGTTGGGCTCTCGTCCTGCGCCACTGCCTCCTTTCCTTCAGCTTCAGGGCAGACATTAAGACTCAGGTTTGGATCTGGCGTACATTTATTTAGCCAGAAATAATCACGTCCCTGGGCCAACCAGATTACTAATAAGAGAGAGAGCACTGCAACTGCCTTCTTCCACTGCCGTTTTAAGCTCCTTCATGCCATAGTGTCCACGCTGAGCTGGTCGGCCCAGTAAAGAGCAAGGACTAGTGAGTGGGAGCCAGGAGGAAGGGAAATGGAGGATACTCATGCTGCTGGGCAGGAAAGTGGAGAGGGAGAGTGGAACTGACAGGCAAAAGGGTGGAGGGTGGAAGATAGAGAAGGTGGATTCTAGGATGTTGGGCAGAAGAATGGTAGGGCTCAGGGAGATAGTGGGCAGAGATTGAGAGGAGAGGGGGCTCAGGGGTGGGGGGCAGAGGGACTGGAGGAGGTCAGGAAGATGGTGGGATGGGTGGGAGCAGAAGGAGAGGGTTGAGATGAAGGGAATAAGATGGAGTGGAGGAAAGGGGACTCAAGGGGATATGGGAAGAGGGTGGGGTGATGGGAATGGTGGGCAGAGTGAGGTTCAGGGGAAAGGTGGGCAGGAGAGGGGGCAGTGAGGGAGGTGCAGGGTAAAGGGTGGAGGGTCTGGGGTGAGAGTAGGAGGAGTCACTTTGCCCCTAGTTCAGGCCTACAATCAGCAGTTTCTGGAGAGGACAGGAATAGGGCCGCGGGCACCAGTGGGGATGTTGTTTTCAGTGTTGCACTGCACAGTTTGGCTTCTCGGGGTTTCCAGTACAGTTATTGTCTGCATATTTCTATTTTTTAATTTGTGGATCCTTATTCTGTATTTGCTGAAGATCTATCTGTGTTCTGCATATGTGATCGATATGAGGGATTCTGCTAAGGTATACTTTCTGCATGAGGGTCTAATTCAGTTGCATGGGGGTCCAATTCAGTTGGAGGTGAATTGTGTTCTAGGCCCCAGTGAAATATTTGCAGTGTTGCTTTCACTTGTGTAGGATTGTTATGGTTGAATCATGGGAGTTTTTGTTGTTTCGGTATGGCAGATTTGGGCAGTGAATTGTGAGCCATCAGAAGATGATTTTGCATCACAAACAAAATGTATTGATCTTTGTATGCAAGAATAAGGTGATGGATTGTGTCCCCAAAACATGTAGGGCCGGATTTTAAAAGGATTATGCGCACCGGACTTATTTTAAAAAGGCCCAGCGATACGCGTAAAGTCCTGGGATGCTTGTAAGTCCCGGGGCTTGAAAAAAGGGGCGGGGCGGGGCGGGGTGTGGGAGGTCCGGGGGCAGGGTGGGGGCAGGGTGAGGCTTCTGGCACAGCGGCCATATTAGCCGCTGTGCCGGGGATCGCACGCTGGCAGTTGGCTGGCGTATGCTACTTACTTCAGCCCCAAGGCTGAAGTAAGTTTAGTAATAAAAGAAAGAAAAAAAAAAGGTAGGGGGGAAAGGGTGGGGGAGGTAGGGGAAGGGAAAGGTGGGGTGGGGGGTAGGAAAGTAGGTAGGAACGGGGAAAGGCAGTGCGGCTCGGCACACGCAAGGTGCACAATTGTGCACCCCCTTGTGCGTGTTGACCCCCGATTCGCGCGCATGTATGTAAAATTGGGCGTATATGTGTGCGCGCCAGGTAGCATGCGCACATGTATGCCGCACGCTTTTTTTTTTTTTTTTTTAATCTACCCCTTATTGTTCTCCGTATCACCTTACCCTCCTTGCTTCTGTCACCACTGGTGAGTGATGCTTTTCAAGCTAAAATTGATCAAAACATGTATTCATCCTTCAATGATGCAAGAAAAACGTGGGCTATTCACCTTATCAATAAAACATGAAATTGATGTTAGAATGTTAAATTTATCAGGAGACCTCCCCTCCCCCGGTCCTCAGGTTTGGTAGAGTGTCCTGTTACGCTCCAGGAAATAGTTGGTCACCCTAGCAGGAAGGCCGGCAGGACCATGGCTGAGCTCAACCCATCATGACCTGAAGTGAAAAGGAGGCTGGCGGGCTGTGGTGGATCTCATCCCACCATGGCGTGAAGAGAAGAGGAGGCCATGTGTGAGAGCCTGTGTGCATGTGCATGTATGTGTCTGTGTGGGAGCTTGTGTGCATGGGTATGTTTGTGTGTGCCTGTGAGAGCCTGGGCCTAGGCCTCGCCAGCAGATTCTCACTGGACCGGGTAAATGGGGGCAGGGGGGGGGGGGGGGGATCCTGGCCTCTGAATTTTTCCAGGTGGGTGGGAGGCCCCATTTTCATTTATTTGTCCATTTTTTTTTTCACACAAATGAAACATTCCATGATCTGGAATTCATGGGAAAAATCCTCCTGAAAACTAACCGAAAAACAAAAACAAATTTCTTTTACCTGCACATCCCTAATAAATGGTAGCTGACTATGTCAAATACTGTTGAAAGATCTAACAATACAGTAGTATAACTCCCATACTGCAGCTTTTGTCAACCTCTCGGCACAAAGTGCCCTATAAAACTACAAGATCAGTTTCAGTGCTCCTCTTCAACCTAAAAAATATATATAAAGAAACAAATCTCATCAAGCAAGCCCAAAAGTTGACTGTAAACTGCTTCCTCAATAATCTTGCTAAGATAAAGAAGATTGAAGATTGTCCTAAAGTGCTCTCGCTTATTGTTTCTTATAATCAAGGGATTGTTTCTTTTATAAAGCTTTTACTAGGGCAGGACTGAGGGAATTGGCAAGAAGCCCTCCATCAAGGAAGTGTTAATCAGAATATCTCACTACTTCTTAGAATGTTCTATTCAGTATATTTTATTCTGCCTGATAAAAAGTGTCCCAGGATAGACAGGGGCAGGATACAATGGCTGAACACCTGCCCATCTCCTCAGGCTCCCCTCCTGGTCTGCAAGGATTTTTCATACTGGGCAAGCAAGGCTCATGATGGCAGGTGGGGGGATGGGATGGATGGGGATGGGTGGTGTTAATTGGTGGCAGGAATTATCTGATCAATCACTGGCCTCCAGCTAGCTGCCTTCTTATTGGTGTGCTCTGAGGTTGTCAGATTCTCATGGAGCCCACTCTACAGTGGTTGCCTTTGGATTTCCATTCCTCCCACTTCAATCTAAAATGAGTTCTTTCAAAGGCAAGGGTCCTAGGCTTCAGGAAAACTAATTTTGTTAAAATGGGAGAGTATCTCAAGGAGTTGTTAGCTAGTTGGAAAAACGTAGGAGAAGTAGAAGAGCAGTGGAGAAAACTAAAAGGAGATATTATAAGAGAAACTAACTTTTTTTTTTTTGGGGGGGGGCGGAGTGTAATGGGTGTGGTCCCCTGCTGTGATGTGGTTGTCGCAGCCACTCCAACAGATGGTGGAGTTTTTCTGGATGAAGACTAGGGCTTCAACTTTACCAGCCCCTTTCCCCACAGATTGAGCCCTAAGGTGCTGGGGCTGGCAGAACTTAGGTGAGGGTCTCTCGGAGAATGGTGATGGTGATAGTCTAGGTCCAGGAAAGGGTCAGAGGCAAGCAGCAAGAAAGAGTAGCCAGCGTCAAGGCAAGGGGTGCTCACGCTTAGGGGGAGCTCAGAGTTGTTGTGCAAAGAGCAGCGTTGTGCCGGCAGGCTTCAGGGGAGAGAGAGAGCAGCCGGTCACGGGATTGCCCTGCAACCAGCCAATCATAACACAAAGTAAATAAAGAAAAGGAAAAGAGGCTGCTATGGTTTTCTAAATAAGTATTTGCAAAGCTGAGGGAGAAAAGGTTAGCATTCATGAACCACGAGAGATCAGAGAAAGTGGAAGACAGACAGCAATATCTGGAAAGCTAAGAGAAGCTGGGAATGTAGTTAGAAATGCAAAAATTAAAATGGAAGAAAAAATAGCATATATGGTAAAATGGGGGGAGGGGGGGTTTACAGGACTATTTTTAGATATGTAAATGATGGAAGGAAATGCAAAAATGGAATTGAGAGTTTTAGAGGTAAAGAGGAGGAATAGGTAGAGGCTGATGAGGAAAAAGCAAAATTGCTTAATAAATGCTTCAGTTTGGTGTTCACTGTGGAAGAGCCACATAAGACAAATACAAATAAGATTAAAAGTGAGGTAAAACTCAATCACTTTTCAGAACAGTGTGTTCATGAAGAGCTAACTTAACTTAAAGTAGATAAGGCGATGTGGCTGGATGGGATACATCCAAGAGTACTGAGGGAACTTGGATAAGTTCTTTCAGCTCCACTGCCTGACCTTTTCAATGCATTTTTAGAGTCATGAATAGTTCCAGGGCACTAGAGAGGGACAAGTATGGTTCCTGTTCATAAAATGGAAATAAGGAGGAGACTGGGAACTATAAGCCAGTTAGTCTGACGTCTAAGGTGAACAAATTAATGCAATCACTGCCAAATCAGAAGATAGTGCAGTTTCTGGAATCCTTTGCTTTGCAGGAATCAAGGCAGCATGATTTTGCTAGAAATAAATCTTGTCAGATGAATTTGAATAATTTCTTGGATTGGGTGACCAGAGAGTTGGAACAAGGGAGAGTGCTAGACATGCGGGCAAATTTTAAGGCCAGGCCTTGTGCGCATTGCACGCATTTTAGAAGGGGCCCAGCCGCGCGCATAACCCTTGTTACGTGCACAAGAGTCGTGTCGAAGAAAAGCGGCGGTCTGGGGGGCGAGGAGGGGCAGTCCAAGGGGTGGGACTTGAGGCGCTGGTACAGCGGCCATTTGCCAGTGTGCCGGGGAAGTGCGCACTGGCAGGGTGCCAGCATGTGCAACTTGATACTGCTCCTTTAGAGGAGCAACAGGTAAAATAAAAAAAAAACAGGGAGCAGACTGGGAGGGAACTAGGGAAGGCTGCGATGCGTCGCCGCGCGAAACCTGAAAAAATCTACCCCTTCTGTGCATGCGGCCTGCCGATTTTATAACATGCGCACACCATCGCGCGCATGTTACAAAATCAGCGCGTCCATGTGTGCGTGCCGGGAAGTGCATGCACATGGACAAAGGGTGCATGTACTAAAATCTATGCCATAGTGTACTTGGATTTCAGTAAGGCCTTTGACACGTCTGCGCAGAAGACTTATTCATAAATTGAGCGTTCTTGGTATGGGACCTAGAGTGACTGACTGAGTTAGAAACTGGCTAAGTGGGAAGTGACAAGGGTAGTGGTAAATGGAGTTTACTTTGAGGATGAGGGCATCACTAGTGGTGTACTTCAGGGACTAGTCCTGGGATCTTTTTTTTTTTTTCAACATTTTCATGAGCAACATAGTGGAAGGATTGTCAGGAAAGGTTTGTCTTTTTGCTGATGATACCAAAATCTGCAACAGGGTAGACAGCCAGAAAGGTGTGAAAACATGAGGAGAGATCTAGCAAAGGTGGAGGAATCATCTAGAGCCTGGCAGATAAGATTTAATGCTAAAAAATGCAGAGTAATACATTGGGCTGCAAAAACCCAAGGGAGTGGTACAATATTTATTGGAGATAAAATTCTTCTAAGCACAAAAGAGGAGCGAGATCTGGGGGTGATTATATCTGATGGTCATAAGGTGGTCAAACGGATAAAGTGATGACAAAAGCCAGAAAGTTGCTTGGCTGCACAAGAAAAGGAATGGTCAAGGGAAAAAGGTAGGAGACAAGATATTGCCCCTGTATAGGTCTCTGATGAGATCTCACTTGGAATACTGTGTATAATTCTGGAGATCACACCTTCAAAAGGATATAAACCAGTTTGAGTCAATCCACAGGATGGCTACTAAAATGGTCAGTGGTCTTTGTTCTAAATTATATGCAGATAGACTTAAAAATCTGAATATATATACCCTAGAGGAAAAGTGAGATAGGGGAGTTATTATAGATACATTTAAATATCTCAGTTTCCATGCACAGGTGGCTAGCCTATTTCAACAGAAAGGAGACTCTAGAACAAGGGAGCATGGGATGATGGTGAAAGGAATAGGAGTAATCATAGGAAATATTTTTTTACAGAAAAAGTGGTGGATGCATGGAATGACCTCAAAATGGAGAAGGTGGTGGCAAAAACGGTATCTGTATTGAAGAAACAATGAAATAGTTTGAGGGACTGATGTGAATTGTAAAGGCTAGATAGATTAGAAGGATGTGCAGACTAGATGGGCCATATGGTCTTTTTCTGCCATCGTATTTCTATATTTCTATGTTTCTAAATATATTGTATGTGTGTATGTTTAAAAATAGAGAAAATGTGCATTTGCAATGGAAATATTTATGCATACTAAAAGATGTATGTAAACTTTCAAAGCAAAAATTGATAGTATTTTATAAATTGTGCTGTTCCTGCCACACAAGTTATAAAATACTAGTATTATTCTCCACACATTCACATTCATATAAAATACTAGTATTATTCTCCACACATTCACATTCACATTCACTTACTAAACCTCTTCAAATCCTCCAAAATGCCATGGCACGTATCCTAACAAACACAAGAAAATCCGATCATATCACTCCCATACTACAAAATCTCCACTGGCTCCCCATTGCATTCCGTTCCCAATACAAAACACTTACCATCCTACATAACACTCTATACAAAAACAGCTCCCCCTGGCTTGAAGATATGCCTCAATTCCGACAATCGAACCGCCCCACCAGAAACGCCCTCGCCGGCACCCTCCAAACCCCCTCACTCAAAATTGGGCACCTCACCGCCACCAGGGAAAGAGCCTTCTCTATCGCAGGCCCCTCCCTCTGGAACTCCCTCCCGGCCAAACTCCGACTAGAACCATCCCTGAGCCACTTCAAAAAAGGAATAAAAACATGGCTGTTTAAACAGGCCTACCCCAACTCCTCTCAACCCTAGGCCTCCCACGCATACAGGAACCTGCATTCTCCATACAGCCCTCCCACCTTTCCCACCCTGGTAACCCAGCACACCCCATGCTCCCCCTAACTCCCCCCCTCCCCTCCCCCCCCCCCCCGCCTCTTAGCCTCTTCAGCCTCCCCCCCCCCGCCTTTCTTTACCATATCAATCTCTCCTTTACCTTTACCTCCCCTCTCGCATATTTTCTCCCCCCCTTTCCCTCTCCCCTCACCCCTCCCCCCAACGTTGTAAATAAGTTCACATATGTAATATGTAATTTTAAACCCATATCTTTCCAATTAAGTTATCCATGCTTGCTTTCTCTTTTCTCTCGTTCTTCGCTTTTTACCTTGTTCCTTTTATCCAATTATTATCCAATTCTCCCAGTTAAACCCCCCTTGTTCAATGTAATTTCCTTTCTCAGTTAATTGTGAACCGACATGATGTGTCCTACGAATGCCGGTATATAAAAATGTTAAATAAATAAAAATAAAATAAACTTATGTGCATAAATGTGGTACTGCAGATACGTTTGAAAGTTAGGAACCCTGGTTATAGTTCGGCTAGTAGCCTTCCTAAGAGGAATCTTAGCTGATCTTGTTATGAGTTATGTTGGCGTATATTCTACAGTGAATGAGGAAAATAATGAATGTCTCACCTGCTGAATGAAACCATTCAACATAAAGCTATGTATCATAACACAAAATAAAATCAGGTGATAGAAGTTAATAAAATCCATATGATAAAAGCAGTTGGTAGAAGTTAATAAAATCCATATGATAGAAGTTAAGGGCATCAAAGAACCATGCCATAAGGAAAGAAATAAGCTTTTCTCCAAATATGTGGCAAAAAAAAGAAACTAAAAAATAAGCATAAGCGTAATGAAAGAGAGATCATGGTTAGGAGAAAGTTGCTAAATTTTTAGTCAACTTCTGGTTTGTTTTATGGAAGCAATTTAAGGAGCATTAAAATCTGTTTTGAAGTAAAGTGGATTTGCACATGCTGGTTAATATATATCAATTTACTACCAATCACTTTTCTTTAGAATATGCAAGCTCAAGTCATAACATATATGAAGCCTTTTTTCATTTGAATATTTAAGTATGGGTTTGCATTCTAGTCACACACTAGTGTTCAAACATTCAAAGAAATTACTTTTATAAGTTGTGTATTTTCTATATTTCTTAGTCACATACATCACACTTATGTATTTTATTTCTAATTAGCATATTATTTAAGATATATTTTTATCTTTATTTGTTCTTTAATATATTTCAATCTAGAAAGAGGAAAATTATGCAAGCTACATAAAAAATGAGTATTCATTTCTTGCAACTAAGGTATTACCCGAGTAATTAGCTTTTGTAACAATGATGAATTTTTTGTCAGTTCATTGTATAACATTCATGACTAATCAACTGCTTACCATATACAAGACAGGGTGACAGCTTTTCAAGGTCAGGAAGAGGATGTTAAAAACAACTTTACAAGTATTTTAATTAAGGAACCACAGTTAGTATGGTAAAATATTTTATCTACCTCTTCTTGATGAATAATATTATTCTAGTCCTATTACAAAGAACTCTAATGTGAAGAGTTTGAATGTAGCCAATAAAACGTGTGGGTTAATGTACTAAAGTACAACATGGTGTTTATTGTGCATGTTAATGATTGATGTTAATGAGATGTGAGTGAATTATACATTCCACAGACGTTAAAGTATACACACAAAAGTACTTGTGGACATGGTATGATATTACAAAAGCATAATTACACCTGTCCAAGGTGTAGATTTTTGCATAAATGCATCTGTATAGCATTTTGTGCATGTACTTATTCTCTCTGCTAAAAAAAATAATGCATTATTTTGCATAGCTGTGCATCTTATTATATCATTTGCATATATTGCATGATAACACTTTCACAAACTAGCTTATATGTGTTAACAAAGATCTTTGCATGTGCAAACTAGCTTATGTGCAGTGCACTAACAGTGCTTTTAATGTGCATTATCCATTTGCCATAGCATTTAACACATATTAAAGCTTGTGACAGTTTAAATGGGCTTTAGTACATTGCCCCCTTAGTTGGGTAAAACAAAGTGTACTGGAAAATAAGTATGTCTTTTACAGTGAACTTATGCTATATCTGATGTCTGACCTTAAAGAGGTACATTAAACACCATGGTAATTGCATGGCATAATTCCATTCAAACTGTACTTGATGAACTGGTTCCATTAAAACTAAGACAATTTAAGCACAAAAAATGCTTCCTAGTTCACCCAGTCACTATCAATTAAAAAGTGAAGTCTTCATAGGACTGAATCCCGCTGGTGCAAATCCTCCACTACAGAAAATCTTGAGCTATATAAGTTGCAATTAAGCCAGAAGAGGCAAGCAATAAATTCTGCAAAGAAATCATATTCTGGTGATTGAATTAAAGCCTCTAGAAATAATGCCTGAGATCTGTTCTATACTGTTAAACAGCTCGTCAACTCCACCTCACACTCTGATGCTTTTCCACCTGCAGAATTTAAAACTGAGCTTTATGAGGCTTTTTCTACCTTCTTCACTTCCAAAGTTTCTAATTTATGTGCCTCATTTCCAAATGCTATTACTATGCCCAGCAATAATTGCAATCCATCGAAATTCCTGTGGGAACAATTTTCCTGAGTTCCTGAATCTGAAATCCTGAAAATAATAAATGGCCTAAATTATCCCATGTGCCATGTGAATCCCTGCTCTACTGCCCTTCTTAAGTTAATTCAAGATGATATTCTCAAGTCTGTAACTATGATAGTCAATCTGTCCCTGACAACTGGCAAACTTCTTCCATTACTGAAGAGAGCCTCTATTCAGTCCACATTTAAGAAGTCCTCATTAGATCCTACAGACTTCTCCAATTATTTCTCTATATCATTTCTATTGTTCATCTCTAAAGTCATTGAGTCTGCTGTAGTGAGACAGCTATCTCAATTTTTTTTACAACCACTCAATTTTAGATTAACATCAGTTTGAATTTCACAAATTCCATAGTATTGAAATATGACTTCTTTCCAGCCTTGATACCATCCACTTAGGTTTTGATTCCAGACAATTTACATGATAATACTGTTGTTTATTGTGGCCACATTTGTATTCTCATTTGTATATATCATAGTATTCTCCTCTTAGTCAGACATTGGGATAGCTGGATTAGTACTGGCTTGGTTCAAGTCCTACCTCTGTGATCATACCCAACATTTTAGAGTAGACTCCATCACCCACTCTTGGTATCCCATATTAGCAGGCGTCCCCCAGGGCTTGGTTTTGTCCACTACCTATTCAATGTGTACTTGACACCATCATCCCATTTACTTGCTGAGCTAGGATTATCAATTCTATGCAGATGACAATCAGTTTTATTTTCCTCTCAAAACATCTTGGTCAGTTTTTGTACAGTTTACATCAATTTGTTTATCTACTATTAGAAGCTAGTGATGTGCATTCATCCAGGATGAATTAGGCAATTTCAATGAAATTGGTTCGGGGAGCCCAAAACCCGAAGGAATTTTTCCTGAAATTTCGGGAAAAATTCATTTTCGGGTTTAGTGCGCACTAAAGCAAAATTTGGGTCTCCCCAAATTTTAAAGGCTCGAACCATAGGAAATACGATATTTCCTGCAGCGGGCTGAAAACGAAGCCCGAACCATTAGGTTCGGGCTTCGCACATCCCTATTAGAAACTGGCTGTACAGCAATAAACTATCATTGAATGCTAGAAAATCAGAGCTAATAGTTTTCAACCACTCTGCACTATGTTCTATCCCTTCATCTCTTTAATTTGATGTAAATATTATTCAAATATCCCAGAAGGTATGAAACCTGGGGATAATGTTAGATCCCAAGTTGACAATGTAGGCTCATGTCGTCAGTAGTGAAAACATCTTTTGCAAAACTAAGACTTCTGCGACACTTGAAACCCCTCCATGATCTGATGGATTTCTGTACAGTAGTGCAATCACTTGAACTCACTAGTTTCATTTTTGTAATTTTCTCTAAGCTGGTTTATGGCACAAAACAGTAAGACTTCTCCAAATCATCAAAATGCAGCAGAACTAATATCCTTGAACATATCACTCCAGTTCTCCAGTCACTACATTGGCCAATACAATATAAACTTAAGAACATAAGAATTGCCATACAGGGTCAGACAAAGGGTTCATTAAGCTCAATATCTTGTTTCCAACAGTGTCCAATCCAGATCAAAAGAACCTGGCAAGATTCCAAACAGTAAATAGATCCCATGCTGCTATTGCACAACAATAGTGGCTGTTCCTCGAGAGGTGAATTTTTAAAATTGGACTCATGACGAAATTGGGAAATGGTCATGCATCTAGTACTAGTGCATATCCACCCTGTTTCATAAAGTGGGCAGATGTGTGCACAAGTGCTAATGCATTTGAAGAAAAAGAGGAGTAGTGTGGGCGGGGAAAGGGCATTCCTAGGGAGGACCAAGTGATCTGTGTGCAAGTACCTACATGCTTGGATGCGCGTCCAGGTCCAGTGTTACATAACTTTACTTCTGCAATGGAGGAGGTGCAAGTTAAAAAACATTAATAATAATATAATAATAATAATACAGGCATCTGTGAGGACTTTGAGGGGTCTGGGATAACTGGAGGAAATGCACGCTGTATAACTAGGGGATTTGGAAGGACCTAGGAGAGCACTGGGTGAACTGGTCGATAAACTGGTGAAACTGGACCTTGGCTGGACAAAAGTCTGTTTTAAAATATAGGCAGTTGCATGTCTGTAAGCCGACTTATACTGCTGAACATGCACAATCTTAAAATTAGGTGCACACATATGCACATCTAGGCTATTTTATAACAAATGTGCATATGTGCACACATATTATAAAATGGCTGCATTTCTGGGTGTGTGCTGACACACAAATGTATATGTGCGCCCGAGTACTCATTTGAAAGTTACCATCAAAGTCTACTTGGTTAATAATCGTTTATGGACATATGCTCCAGAAACTTATCTAAACTTTTTTTAATCCCAGCCATGCTGTCTTAACTACATCCTCTGGTAATGAATTCTAGAGCTTAATTGTGCATTGAGTGAAAAATAATTTTCTCTGATTTGTTTCTAATGTGCTACTTACTAACTTCATGGAATGTCCCCTAGCCTTTGTATTTTTTTAAAGAGTAAATAAATGATTCACAATTACCCATTCTATTCCACTCATGATTTTACAGACCTCAGTCAAATTCCAACTTCAGCCGTCTCTTTTCCAAGTTGAACAGTCCTAACCTCTTTAGCCTCTCCTCATAGGGGAGTCTTTCCATGCCCCTTATCATTTTGGTCGACCTTCTTTGTACCTTTTTCAGTGCAGCTATCTCTTTTTTGAGATGTGGTGCCCAGAACTGCACACAATACTCCAGATGCATCCTTACTATGGAGTGATACAGATTCTCTGCTTTATTCTCAATTTCTTTCCTAACATTCTGTTTGTTTTTTTTTTAACTGCCACAACACACTGAGGAGAGGATTCAAAGTATTCTCCAGTATGACATCCAGATCCATTTCCTGGGTGATAACTCCTAATATGGAACCTAACATCATGTAATTACAGTGTGGGTTATTTTTCCCCATGTGCATCATTTTGCACTTGTTCACATTAAATTTAATTTGCCATTTGGATGCCCACTCTTCCAGTCTCATAAGGTGCTCTTTTAATTTTTCACATTCCGCTTGTGATTTAAAAACACAGAAAAAGTTTGGTCATCTACAAATTTGATCACCTCACTCATTATTCCCCTTTCAGGATCATTTACAAATATATTAGAAAAGCAAGTTTGCTTGCCGTAAACGATGTTTCCGTAGATAGCAGGATGAATTAGCCATGCTGTCATGGGATCTGTCAATCAGGCCCGGGAGGCGGAGCTTGTCAAAGCAGAGAACAGAGCTTTGCTCTCTGCGGCTGCGCGTGTGTTCCCACGCAGGAAAGTAACGGAATCTCCTCAGTCTGTGATTAAGCTGTAGTGTAGTTGAAGACTTGGTGACTGCCAGGGAGGAGGGTGGGTCAGCATGGCTAATTCATCCTGCTATCTACGGAAACATCGTTTACTGCAAGCAAACTTGCTTTTTCCCGTTGATAGCAGGGCTGAATTAGCCATGCTGTCATGGGAGTCCAAAGCTCCCGATCACGTCATCTATGACATATATGGTTGGACGTGATCTTTGACAGTATGGCAGTTACCGTGGACAGGAGGATAGAGATTGCAGTATTGCTTGCCCTATCTTCGCATCCGTGGCTGCTTGTTGGTCAAGGCAGTAATGAGATGTGAAGGTATGCAGTGATGACCATGTAGCTGCCTTGCAAATGTCCATGGGTTGCACATTCTTCAGGTGTGCTAAGGATGTTGCTACTGCTCTGACTTGGTGAGCTTTAGGAGTAGACTGTAAATGTAAATTCTGTTTGTCGTAGCAGAATTTGATGCATTGCGCTATCCAACTGGAGATGGTGCGTTTAGCCACTGGTAATCCAGGTGCCTTCGGGTCGAAGGAGACAAAGAGTTGAGAAACACGGGAGTCCGAGTTCGTTCTTTCTTTGTAGTGTGTTAAAGCTCTCTTACAATCCAGTGTGTGCAGTAGCTTTTCCCTATCGTTTGTATGCGGTTTAGGGAAAAAAGTTGGTAATTCCATTGTCTGATTGAGATGGAATGGGGTAACTACTTTGGGTAGGAAGGATGGGTGAGTCCGTAGAACTACCTTCTGTTGATGAAATTGCAAGTATGGAGGATAATGGACCAAAGCTTGTAACTCACTAACTCTTCGTGCTGATGTTACTGCAACCAGGAATACCACCTTCCAAGTGAGGTATTTAATGTGTGCTGAGTCCATGGGTTCAAATGGGGAAAGCATGAGCTGTTCCAGAACTATGTTGAGGTTCCATGGAACTGGAGGTTTGGATACCGGAGGACGAATGTGTGTTAACCCTTTCATGAAACGAGTCAGCAATGGGTGATTGGATATAGGAATGTCATTGATTGGTCTATGATAGGCGCCTATTGCGCTGAGGTGAACTCTGATGGATAATGTTGCTAGACCAGCTACATATAGGGGCGGATTTTAAGACCCCGGGACTCGCGCAGACCCCGGGACTTGCGTAAGTCCCGGGGTTCTCCGAGGGGGGCGTGTCGGGGGGGCGGGCCCGGTCGTCGCGGCGTTTAGGGGGCATGTCGGCAGCATTTTGGGGGTGAGTCCGGAGGCGTGGTTACGGCCCGGGGCGGTCCGGGGGCGTGGCCGTGCCCTCCGTACCCGCCCCCAGGTCACGTCCCGGCGCGCTAGCGGCCCGCTGGCACGCGGGGATTTACGTCTCACTCTGGGAGGCGTAAATCCCCCGACAAAGGTAAGGGGGGGTTTAGACAGGGCCGGGGGGGTGGGTTATGTAGAGGAAGGGAGGGGAAGGTGAGGGGAGGGCGTTAGAGGATTCCCTCCGAGGCCGCTCTGATTTCGGAGCGGCCTCGGAGGGAACAGGGGTAGGCTGCGCGGCTCGGCGCGCGCCGGCTATACATAATTGATAGCCTTGCGCACGCCGATCCAGGATTTTAGCGGATACGCGCGCCTCCGCGCGTATCTACTAAAATCCCGCGTACTTTTGTTTGTGCCTGGAGCGCCAACAAAAGTACGCCAATGCGCCTTGTTTGAAAATCTACCCCATAGTGTATGAAGATAATCAATGAGCAATTCTGGGGAGCAGTCCAATGGTGGTAGACCGTTGGAAGTGCACCAGGCAGAGTAGCGTTTCCATTTATAGCTATAATTTTTCCTGGTTGAGAGTTTCCTCGATTGTAACAAAATGAATTGTGCTGAAGTGGAAACTCCTTGTTCTGTCAGAAGGAGCCTTTCAATCTCCAAGCTGTCAAGTGTAGAGATGAATATAGCGGGTGTAGTAGTGTTCCTTGATCTTGGCTGAGAAGATCTTGACGATTCGGTAATAGAATTGGATCCTTGATGGATAGTCGAAGTAGGAAACTGTACCATGGTTGCCTTGGCCATGCCGGGGCTATGAGTATCAGTTGAGCCTTGTCCGCTATGCACTTCTGAATTGTTCTTGTTATGAGAGGTATAGGAGGAAAGGCATACAGAAGGCCTGTCATCCACGGAATGAGGAAGGCATCTTGAGCTATCCTGAATTGGCTTGGTCTTAACGAGCAGAATTTGGGAACTTGAGAATTGATCTCTGTTGCAAAGAGATCTATGGAAGGTGTTCCCCACTGCATAAATATGTCCTGGACTACTTTTGTATTGAGTGTCCATTCGTGGGGATGAAAGATGCGGCTTAGCCTGTCCGCTCTTGTGTTTGCAACTCCCGGTAGGTAAGTTTCTTGTAGATGTATGCAATGCTTGTGAGCATGTTCGAAGATTGGCAGGGTCTCTTTGCAGAGGGACCATGAACTGGACCCTACTTGTTTGTTGATGTAAAACATCGCTACCTGGTTGTCTGTGTAGATCATGACCCTGTGTCCCTTCAGGTGGTCTTGGAAGACTCGCAATGCGTTGCGAATTGCTCTGAGTTCCAGTAGATTTATTTGTAAATTTTGTTCTGAGAGTGTCCATAACCCTTGGGTTTCATGAATCTCGTGGTGAGCACCCCATCCCTTGCGAGACGCATCTGTGGTTAGAACTGCATTGTGAGGAGGGGGGCTGAACAATGCTCCCTT
The DNA here is from genome assembly GCF_901001135.1 of Rhinatrema bivittatum. Taxonomy (NCBI): domain Eukaryota; kingdom Metazoa; phylum Chordata; class Amphibia; order Gymnophiona; family Rhinatrematidae; genus Rhinatrema; species Rhinatrema bivittatum. Next base: position 248,710,332 of record NC_042615.1, on the reverse strand, counting down.
GGACAAGGTGGAGTCTAGGAGCCACCATGCTATATCTTTTTTCATTTCTGCTGTCAGCAATACCTTTTGCGTCAATGGTTGTGAATGTTGTTTCCATTGTCGTTTTAGACCCCATTGCAGGCGTCTCATGTGTAGCCTGGTGTTGGGAACCATGAAATTTGCCGCTGCCATGTGGCCCAGAATTACCAGGACTTGTCTTGCTGACAGCTTCTGAGTATGTTTCAAGGTGTGTAGAAGTTGATGGAAATGTGATATTCTGTTGTCTGGGAGGTATGCTCTGTTGCACATAGTGTCCAGGTATGCACCTATGAACTGCAACTGCTGTGTTGGTTGTAGGTGTGATTTCTGAAAATTTATCACCAACCCTAGTTCTTATAAGCAATATATCACCCGATTGAGGTGATCCATTAAGACGTGTGGAGTTGAGGCTATTATGAGCCAATCGTCCAGATATGGAAAGATGGTTATACCTTGTTTCCTGAGATGAGCCACCACCACTATCATGCATTTGGTGAAAACTCTGGGTGCAGCCGATAGCCCAAAGGGAAGAACTTTGTACTGGTAGTGTTGATGTCTGTAGCGAAAGCACAGGTAAAGCCACGAGGATGGATGGATTGGGATGTGTGTGTAAGCATCCTTCAGGTCGATGGAGCACATCCAATCTTTGGTTTGAATGAGTGGAAGAATTGACTTCAACGATACCATTTTGAATTTCTCCTTGATGAGAAATTTGTTCAACTCCCTTAGGTCTAGTATTGGGCAAAGGCCCCCAGACTTCTTTGGTATGAGGAAGTACGGGGAATAAAATGCTGCTAAATTGGGATGTGGGTGGATTTGTCGATTTGCTTGTTGTTTGCAAAGTGAAGCAATTTCCTCCCCCAGTTGTGGATGGGAATTGTGAATCTTGAGTGTGGAAAGATGAGGCAATATGGGTTTTGTGAGAAATTGGAGTTGGTAACCATGACGTACTATCTCCAAAACCCATTGATCTGATGTAATTCTTTCCCAGGCTTCTAGGCAAGAACAAATTCTGCCAGGAGGAGCTTGATGTTGTGGTGGCGGCTGAGTAACTAAAAAGATGAAGTCGCTTTTGTTGTAGTAGCCGGGGGTTGTGCCTGCTGCCTCTGGTCACGTGGTTTACCCCTTCGTTGATTTGATGTATTGTTTTGAGGAGCAGGACGCTGGTAGGAAGGGTATGGCTGGGTACGAAAAGATTGATAAGATCTATAGGGTCTTCTGGCATAAGGCTGTCTACGAGTAGATGCCACATAATGACGTGCAGTCGAGTAAATAGGATTCGATGTTAGAGATTGTACTGCTAGAGCTTCCTCTTTTAATTTACTTACTGCGTCCTGGAACTTTTCTCCGAACAGGTTATCTCCTGTGCATGTGAGGTTTGTTAGTTTCTCATGTAAGTCATCTCGTATGGAACTTGAACGTAACCATGCTAGTCTGTGGGCTGCAATAGCTGCTGCAGATGCCCTGGATGATGTTTCATGTGCCTCATAGATTGACCTCAAGAGGTGTCGAGAACATTCTTCCATGTCATGAAGAGGCTGAGGTATCTGTTCAGCTACTGAGGAATGTATACCTTTCATAGCTTGCATACACTCATATAGATATTGTACCATGTAGAACTGATATTGCATAATTCTTGCGGTTAACATCGAGTTATGGTATATTTTCCTGCCAAATTCATCCAAATATTTGTTGTCTTTCCCCGGTGGGAAAGTAGTGTGCAACTTTGTTTTTCTGAACCTTTGCATCGCGGACTCTACTACAATTGATGCGTGAGGTAATTGTGGTAGAGTGTATAGTGATGCTTTCTTCATACGAAATTTCATGTCTGTTTTCCTGGAAACAGCTGTAGTTGTATAAGGCGCTTCCCAGGCTTTTTGTAATACGGAATGCAGGATCTCTTGTGGTGGAAGAGAGGTTGGTTCCACCTGAGTATCAAATATCTTTAGAAGTCCAAGGGTTTCCGCTCTAGGGTCTGTTTCTTTTTGGACCTCTAGGTGTAGAATGGTACCCATTTTTTCTATGAATTTTGGGTATGTAAGGTCTTCAGGAGGGGAATATGGCTCCTGTAGTTGGTCCTGCGTATCTGACAGACATCCCACTGATGATGATGGGGATGTTTGCATTGAAGGAGAATCAAAAGATGTATCCTGTATATGAGTAGGCGAGGCTGGTTGGTTTATTCTGGGAGATGTCGGTGGTTCTGCCAACTGCTCTTCATTAGACTGTGCTTAACCAGGGTGGAACCAGACTGCTGGCGCTTACCTTTAAAAAGGAGATAGAGCAGCTTTTAAACTAGAACAAAGGGGAAAGCCGACAATCGCTCAGCAGCGCATGGTTCGGAGAGAGGTATCTTTAAAGGATACTAATGATGCATTAGAATTAGGGCATCCCAACAGTGAGGTTCCAATAATTAGAAAAATAGTCCAAGTGCCTGTAACTAAAAACTCCCCTGAGCTAAAAAATTCTAACTTATCCCTATCAATTAAAAAGCAGAACGAAAATACAAACAAAAAACAAACTTTGAAATGTTTGTATGCTAATGCCAGAAGTCTAAGAAGTAAGATGGGAGAATTAGAATGTATAGCAGTAAATGATGACATAGATTTAATTGGCATCTCAGAGACATGGTGGAAAGAGGATAACCAATGGGACAGTGCTATACCAGGGTACAAATTATATCGCAATGACAGAGAGGAGCACTCGGGAGGAGGTGTGGCACTTTATGTCCGGGATGGCATAGAGTCCAACAGGATAAACATCCTGCATGAGACTAATTACAAAATTGAATCTTTATGGGTAGAAATCCCTTGTGTGTCGGGGAAGACTATAGTGATAGGGGTATACTACCGTCCACCTGGTCAAGATGGTGAGATGGACAGTGAAATGCTAAGAGAAATTAGGGAAGCTAATTGGTAGTGCAGTAATAATGGGAGACTTCAATTACCCCAATATAGACTGGGAAAATGTATCATCGGGTCACGCTAGTGAGATAACGTTCCTGGATGGAATAAATGATAGCTTTATGGAGCAATTGGTTCAGGAACCGACGAGAGAGGGAGCAATTTTAGATCTAATTCTCAGTGGAGCACAGGACTTGGTGAGAGAGGTAACGGTGGTGGAGCCGCTTGGCAATAGTGATCATAATATGATCAAATTTGATTTAATGATGGGAAAAGGAACAGTGTGCAAATCCAAGGCTCTCGTGCTAAACTTTCAAAAGGGAAACTTTGGTAAAATGAGAAAAATTGTTAGAAAAAAACTGAAAGGAGCAGCTACAAAAGTAAAAAATGTCCAAGAGGCGTGGTCATTGTTAAAAAATACCATTCTAGAAGCACAGTCCAGGTGTATTCCACACATTAAGAAAGGTGGAAAGAAGGCAAAACGATTACCAGCATGGTTAAAAGGGGAGGTTAAAGAAGCTATTTTAGCCAAAAGATCTTCATTCAAAAATTGGAAGAAGGATCCAACAGAAGAAAATAGGATAAAGCATAAACATTGGCAAGTTAAATGTAAGACATTGATAAGACAGGCTAAGAGAGAATTTGAAAAGAAGTTGGCTGTAGAGGCAAAAACTCACAGTAAAAACATTTTTAAATATATCCGAAGCAGAAAGCCTGTGAGGGACTCAGTTGGACCATTAGATGATCGAGGGGTTAAAGGGGCACTTAGAGAGGATAAGGCCATCGCTGAGAGATTAAATGATTTCTTTGCTTCGGTGTTTACTGAAGAGGATGTTGGGGAGGTACCCGTAATGGAGAAGGTTTTCATGGGTAATGATTCAGATGGACTGAATCAAATCGTGGTGAACCTGGAAGATGTGGTAGGCCTGATTGACAAACTGAAGAGTAGTAAATCACCTGGACCGGATGGTATACACCCCAGAGTTCTGAAGGAACTAAAAAATGAAATTTCAGACCTATTAGTAAAAATTTGTAACTTATCATTAAAATCATCCATTGTACCTGAAGACTGGAGGATAGCAAATGTAACCCCAATATTTAAAAAGGGCTCCAGGGGCGATCCGGGAAACTACAGACCGGTTAGCCTGACTTCAGTGCCAGGAAAAATAGTGGAAAGTGTTCTAAACATCAAAATCACAGAACATATAGAAAGACATGGTTTAATGGAACAAAGTCAGCAAGGGTTTACCCAGGGCAAGTCTTGCCTCACAAATCTGCTTCACTTTTTTGAAGGAGTTAATAAACATGTGGATAAAGGTGAACCAGTAGATATAGTATACTTTGATTTTCAGAAGGTGTTTGACAAAGTTCCTCATGAGAGGCTTCTAGGAAAAGTAAAAAGTCATGGGATAGGTGGCGATGTCCTTTCGTGGATTGCAAACTGGCTAAAAGACAGGAAACAGAGAGTAGGATTAAATGGGCAATTTTCTCAGTGGAAGGGAGTGGACAGTGGAGTGCCTCAGGGATCTGTATTGGGACCCTTACTTTTCAATATATTTATAAATGATCTGGAAAGAAATACGACGAGTGAGATAATCAAATTTGCAGATGACACAAAATTGTTCAGAGTAGTTAAATCACAAGCAGATTGTGATAAATTGCAGGAAGACCTTGTGAGACTTGAAAATTGGGCATCCAAATGGCAGAAGAAATTTAATGTGGATAAGTGCAAGGTAATGCATATAGGGAAAAATAACCCATGCTATAATTACACAATGTTGGGTTCCATATTAGGTGCTACAACCCAAGAAAGAGATCTAGGTGTCATAGTGGATAACACATTGAAATCGTCGGTACAGTGTGCTGCGGCAGTCAAAAAAGCAAACATAATGTTGGGAATTATTAGAAAGGGAATGGTGAATAAAACGGAAAATGTCATAATGCCTCTGTATCGCTCCATGGTGAGACCGCACCTTGAATATTGTGTACAGTTCTGGTCGCCGCATCTCAAAAAAGATATAATTGCGATGGAGAAGGTACAGAGAAGGTTTACAAAAATGATAAGGGGAATGGAACAACTCCCCTATGAGGAAAGACTAAAGAGGTTAGGACTTTTCAGCTTGGAGAAGAGACAACTGAGGGGGGATATGATAGAGGTGTTTAAAATCATGAGAGGTCTAGAACGGGTAGATGTGAATCGGTTATTTACTCTTTCGGATAGTAGAAAGACTAGGGGGCACTCCATGCAGTTAGCATGGGGCACTTTTAAAACTAATCGGAGAAAGTTCTTTTTTACTCAACGCACAATTAAACTCTGGAATTTGTTGCCAGAGGATGTGGTTAGTGCAGTTAGTATAGCTGTGTTTAAAAAAGGATTGGATAAGTTCTTGGAGGAGAAGTCCATTACCTGCTATTAAGTTCACTTAGAGAATAGCCACTGCCATTAGCATGGTTACATGGAATAGACTTAGTTTTTGGGTACTTGCCAGGTTCTTATGGCCTGGATTGGCCACTGTTGGAAACAGGATGCTGGGCTTGATGGACCCTTGGTCTGACCCAGTATGGCATTTTCTTATGTTCTTATGTAGCATTGTCCTCAGAAGTATTAGTTATTTTAAATGATGATTGAAGCGTCTCGTAAAATCCTGCTAGAGACTGCGACAATTGAAAAAATGCTTCTCTTGTATGAGAGGGCATTACCATACGATTGTCTTGTTGTTGTGAGATAGTTGATGAAGGTGAAGTTGCAGGAACTTCCCTATCTCCCCGTGTCTTATTGACTGGAGTATTTCTTAAGTCTTCTGAATCCGAAGAAGTGGTAGAGGAAAGAATTTGTACCAGTTCTCTTAATGAGCCGGTAGTAGATGGAACTTTATGAGATGATTTAGAAGTCGAAGGACTCATCTCCCATGTAGCACTCCTCTTTTTTAATCTTTTAGAATGGGAGTGATGTGAGTACTTATGATAGACCTCAGATGACGACTCAGTATCTGTAACTTCAGCCTCAGAAGAAGAGCTGTGTGAAGGGTATCGTTTTCGCTTCAACTCTCTCTTTAATTTTTGAGGCGAGTAATTTTGGTTTCTACGCGCAGATCTTGAGCTATGCGCTGATTTAGATTTATGCGCGAATATGTGTTTACGCGCAGATGTAGACGTATGCGCAGGTATGCGCGTATGCACGACTGTAGACTTATGCGCGCTTGGATATCTGTGCGTGGAAGTAGAACTGTGCGCGGTTGTAGTTTTATGCGCATAGTTCTTTGATCCCGAGCGCACAGGGTTTATCGGCGCCGTGCGCATAAGTTTTCTTACAGTTGGCGCTGTGCGCGCAGGTGTTTGCGGCGCCGTGTGCATAGGAGTTTCCGGTGCCATGTGCATATCTTGTCGGCGCGGTGGTCTCTTCTGCGCCGTGCGTGCCGGAAGCGCTAGGTTGTGCGCAGACTCTGTTTTCGGCGCCGGTATATGCGCATCTGGCGCCATAGGCGCAGAAGTCGTCGGCGCCAAGGTTTCCTTCTCCGGTGAGGTATGTTGCGGCTCTTTAGGCACTGAGGATTTCTGAGAATCCATTGGCCTTCGTCTTTTTGGCTTTCCATTACCTCCTAGAATGGAGGATTTAGGATCCGACGAGAAAGTTTTCTTTTTTGTTGGAGCCGAAGAAGTTAACGGGCCCAGCGATGAGTGAGCCTCCGACGGATCCCGTGAGGCAAAAAGTTCTTGAAGCCTATAGGCTCTTTGTTTTAATGCTCTAGGTGACATTTTAGAGCAATACTCACAATTCTCTGGAGTGTGGTGTGTCCCGAGACATTTATAACATCGGTCGTGTCCGTTGGTGACCGACATTCTTTTACCACAAGGACAGGGTTTGAACCCCGGTTTTGACATTTTAATCTGTTTGTTTGTTTTTTTTTAAACTGAGGAGAGATCAGCTCCACGTGCGATCCTGCTCGCAGAAAAAACAAACTGAGGAGATTCCGTTACTTTCCTGCGCGGGAACACACGCGCAGCCGCAGAGAGCAAAGCTCTGTTCTCTGCTTTGACAAGCTCCGCCTCCCGGGCCTGATTGACAGATCCCATGACAGCATGGCTAATTCAGCCCTGCTATCGATGGGAAAAGCATTGGTCCAAGTACAGATCCCTGAGCCACTCCACTGTTTACATTTCGCCACTGAGAAAACTGACCATTTAGTCCTACTCTCTGTTTCCTATCTTTTAAAAGTTTGCTATCCACAATAGGACAATGCCTTTTATCACATTTTTTTTTTTTTTATTTTCTCATGTGGCACTTTGTCAAATACTTTCTGAAAATCCAAATAACCTATTTCATTGGCTCACAATTATCCATGTTTATTAACCCCTTCAAAAAAAATGTAGCAGATTGGTGAGGCAAGATTTCCCTTGTGTAAATCCTGGCTGGTTGTATTTCATTAAACCATGTCTTTCTATTTGTTCTGTGATTTTGTTCTTTAGAATAGTTTCCATGATTTTTTTTTCTGGCACTGAAGTCAGACTCCTTGCTCTATAGTTTCCCAGATCGATTCTGGAGCCCTTTTTAAAAACGGTGTGGCCTCCCCAGCAGCAATCTTTGCTGAAGCCTCTCCTCCTGTCTCCATTGCTATTCCCAGATTCCAAATTAATCTAATAAGTGCTCCTGTCAAGTGTGGGCTTTAATACTTGATGCTGTTAGCAGTTACACCACCCTGCAGCTGGCAACATTTTTTCTGATTTATTCTTCTCGTGATAAATACCGCCCCATTTATTGCACTGCAATGCCTTCCAGTCGAATGTCTAAATCGCTCATAAACAATACCATATGTGCTTATACAGTAAATGTTATTGGAGGAATGTTAACCTCATTTATCACATCTTAAGAGACATCATAAATGGTTTGCAAATAGGGCACGGGAATAATTACAGGACTAAGAGAAGTTTTACCTTGATAATGTTTCTTCTGTTTTACAACCACTCAGCAAGGTGCTGAACATATCACTATAATCACAGAAAGAGGAATAGAGTTGCCAAGAAGCAAAAGTGGCAGGAGGAGATACCTAACCACATTCTACTCTTCACCCAGTCATAATAGATAAGTGTGTGAAGCAGGTTTTCTTTCATGTTGTTTTGTGCTTGGGTTTGTTTTTTAAATGGTTAATTTCCCTATTATTGTGGTTAATGTGCAGTAAATTCTATCCAAGTTAGTGCACACTAACACAAAACTGAAAAACATGAACTTTTGTTGTTTTTTCTTTTGGTTCAAATGAAATGAAAAGAAATAGACAAAGTCATTGACATTGTCTATTTTATTTTAAATTAATGCCCATCCCTAGTAATAGGGGTCGTGTGGTGCTACCAATAAAGCACCACACTACCCAGACCGCACCTTACATATGAATATTCTTACTTGCATAACATGCCATATTCAAGGTATACCCTATGCATTATGGTTCACCGTTTCAATTTTTTAACATTTTAATTCGTATTACCCTATCTTTTATGTATTCCTTCCTTATTTAATGTACACTGTTGACTGTTAATTGTTCTATGTACACCATATATATGGTAATTCTAATGCTGGTTATCTGTAAACCGAAGCAATATGTACTAGTACATGATCTTCGGTATATAAAAGTCCTTAAATAAATAAATAAATAAATAGATAGAATGGATAGCTTTCAAACAACTCCACATGGCAGCATGTATATATTGTCATGCAGATAACTACGCTAATATTTTATAAGCCTTGCATGTCATATATGTTTGTATCATAAAATGGACATATCTCTATCCTATAACATAAGAACATAAGAAATTGCTATGCTGGGTCTGACCAAGGGTCCATCAAGCCCAGCATCCTGTTTCCAACAGAGGCCAAACCAGGCCACAAGAACCTGGCAATTACCCCAATTACCCAAACATTAAGAAGCAATAAGCACATACTGTATGTATGATAATGTGTGAATTCAGACAATGCATTGAAAGCGAGTAAATTCAATGCATTGAATGCACATACTTTTCTACCTATTTTAAAAATATGCATGTATATTTTAAATGCAGAAATTAAGTAGGACATATGTAAATCCCTGTTTATGTGCATAAATTGGCATATTGTAAACTATGTGTGCATGACTGAAATTAACTAGTTTATCAATTACTTCATCAGTTCACCTATCTTCTCCAAATCAATGAGATGCTCTTAGCTCTATAGCATGAGCTCCCCCCAGTTCACCCAGACCTCCCTCCCAGCCATTAGTGCACGATAAACATCAAATATCAATTACTCCAGATAATTAGCAGGCATAAAATTATATGAGTAAGTTGCTAAATGTCACATTTGTCTTTTAAAATATCAACTTTTGTATATATTGAAGCTATTCCTTCCACAATCTGGGAACACTTACTGAGTGTACAATGAAATCACATTCAATGAACTCCAGCATTGTTTCTTTTATTAGGTAAGCTTGTATACATGCGAGACATACATAAGCAGTTCTGAAAGTTTCAGAAAGTACATGACATTATATCACTTGAGCTAATACATTAGTAATCAATAGTAATCAGTACTTCCTTATTTAGTACTCACGTGCTCATTCGCTAACACTACTTAAGGGAGTATATGCTATATTTCTTTATAACTAACAGTCTTTACCACAAACCATTACTTTTTAAGCGAAAAATATTTTCTAGTTTAAGCTGGCTTTAGCAGACTAGAACATAGCCCTATTTCTCCTTATCTGTGGGTTTCCATATTTCACAGAATTAGTGCAGTTTCTAGTTATTTCTATGAGATCTGAACACTTCTGGTTACCTAGGCAGTAAAAAGCATCAATACAGCCCAAGCTGGGTCTTCTAAAATTCTACAAATTTTCCCTTTTTGTCATTTTCACAACTGTCTACTTACCTGAAACTTATCCTTCTTACACAAACCATGCCATCACTGCAATCATATCACTTGTGCATTGGCACTTGTACAGTAAATGAGTAGCCTCTTCTAGAAAGAAAGTTCTTTCAATTCAACATCTTCAACATCTGGGGAGGGAACAACTGCCACAACAGTAGCACTGGAAACACTTTTACAACACACAGAAATAAAACATTGAGCACTGAAACAAATGCACTTCACGAGAACTAGCAAAATGACAATCAGAATGATAATGTAGGCTATCTTTTTCCCTAAATTTCCAAACAAGGAACCTGTGCCCAAGAGGTCGCAATCCCATTCTCCTTCCACATGAGATAGATCATGCGCTTGATTTGCCAGCTTTATTTATTTATTTTAAAAACGTATGCATCACTTCTTAGAAAGATACCGTTCAATGCGGATCTTTGAGTGTAGCTATAGAATGTTTTATTTGTCCTTCATTGTCAATATATGTGCATCAGGAAGAGTTTATAAACTGGCAGACCTATCCTCTCAGGACTATTTTATTGTTCTCTCTGGCAAATGAGGAGATTTCCTGTCGGAGACTGGACAGTCCTTGACTGGTCTCATTGGTTATATGTTCTACGATGGAGGAGAGATTTCTCACAAATACTTACTAGGCTTTAATGGAGTCAATATTCCTCTTTTTACTCATATATGGGGATGAATGTCTGGATGCAAAAGGAAGACAGAGGTTGTCCAGAAATCATTAATATGCCTATGCATAGAAAAGTAAGGGATGGCATATCATATCATTTGAAAAAAATCATTTAAATGCCCTTTTTCCATTTAAGAAGAAGACATCTGGCTTCCATTGAGTTATCCATCCATCAACATGGTTGGAAGGATATGTTTTCCTCTGTCTTCTATCTGAAGAATAGCATGGAATTCAGCAATTCATGCAAATTAAAGTACTAAGCCATGATGATACAGGATCTAATTTGTTGTTGTTGTTTTGGTTAGGCCTTGTAATGTTTGCTAAAGTCACATAGTTTGACATAGGAGGATACTTATTTCAGTCCTTATGGAAATAATAGATGTTGGGAAAAGAAGAATTATAATAAATGTACACAGGAATGACTAAGGAAAAGCTGAACATGGTACAAGTCTTATGTTTAGTCCAGCCAGGGAGACGTTTGTAGCTTCCATCTGAATGAGTCTTAATAGTATAAAGGTAATATGGATAGTCATTTTCATGGAATGAGTCTTGTGAGTTGGTGTTTTGGACATATTGAAAGCACCATTCAGCATGTTCCAAGACATGGGCTAATTCAATGGAAGTCAATGTAAAAAGCACCTAGGCAAGGCCTTTATATGTGAGGTCAGAATTCTCTGGGGTGGTGAGATTTGCTAGAACCACAAGAAAGGCATTTGCGGTGAAGGAGGAAGTTGAAATTATTTTGATTGGGAGATGAGTGCTTACCCATCAATCAGTCAAATTTAGACCTCGTTGCAAGGTGGAGATCAGACAAACATATCCATTCCTTTCAGGAGTAGTCACTATGACTGTGACCTGGGCCAGAGAAAGGAAGACAATGCTCAGCCTCATGCTGTGTAGAAGCATCTGTCATTGTTACAGGTAGAAACATCTGTCTTCTGCGGGACCCTGATGAATCCCTCCTAGTAGACGTTAGGTAGGCCCAGAAAGGGTTGTGGTGTCATGGGTATCTTGTCACTAAGGATCAAAGGCCTTTTTACAATGACTGCCATGGACCCAATGGTCAAGTCCTTGTAGTTTTGAGGCTGAATGACTCAGCAAAAACACTTGGTGAGGCCCTTCCACTGAGACTGAAGCAGTTCTTTTGTTGAAATATTTTAAGATAAATAAAGTCACCGGGCTGGATGTCAGCTACTGATGAATTAGGCAGAGCAGGTAATACTGCTATCACTCAGTGGTGATTCTTTTTCAGTTGCTGGTGTAGCTGAAAGACAAAATGTAAAATTGGTTCATCCTGGGCATAATTAATGTCCGCAGATAACTTGGGCATAGAAATATTTGGCATACGTCGGCCCATTAAAACTTCATATTGTATAAGTTCATGCTTGCAATTTGGAATGTTTCTCATAGCCATAAGAGCTATCGGGAGGTCCTGTGGCCATTTGAAAGAAATCTCATGTATAATAGTAGCCAGTTTATTTTTCAAAACCTTATTTAATAATTCTATAAGTTCCGAATCCAAATTCCCTCCCAACTTGTTTCATCAAGGTTCCTGTAAAGTGTGTACCTCTGTCATTCCCAGTAACCTCAGGTATCCTAAAAGTGGGAATAATTTCTTTCAACAGTTTCTTTGCTACTGTCTCAGATTCATCTCTAGCAGTGGGGAAAGCTTCGAACCATCCATTAAAAACACAGACATTAGCTATAGTGTAACTACATTGTAAGGTTTTTTTCCATATGTATGAAGTCCATTTGAAGTCTCATAAAGGGGACCCAAGGGGCTTTCAAATGTGAGGGTGCAACCCACAGAGCCTAAATTTTTACCCTCCCAAAGTCAATTTCATGCCTGAACACAAACCTCCCCCCCCCCCCCCCCGCCACTCGAATGAGAACCCTGGTGAGCACATTGAGCAAGATATAGTAGGAGGGAAAGCAGTGTAATAGTAAGTCCTGGCCGAGGCCATTAGAGGGTTGTGTCCTGTCTTGTCTTTTCCATGCTGGATGAGATGATCAGCAGCAGCATCTTTCTGTAAGGCAAACAGATCAGTTAGAGAAGCTTGGCTTGAAACCTTCAAGGGAAGAAAATGTTTATGAGTGTTTGAAGAGTTTGTAGTCAGGGCAGCTACTCATACAACTGAGTCTGCCAGGGCATTGCCTTTAGCTTCAAAGGTGTTTGCTGAAGTATGTACTGTAGGGATGTGAATCGTTTAAGGACGATTAAAATTATCGTCCGATAATTTTAATATCGTCTTAAACCGTTATGGAACACAATACAATAGAGATTCTAACGATTTATCGTTATAAATCGTTAGAATCGTGAGCCGGCACACTAAAACCCGCTAAAACCCACCCCCGATCCTTTAAATTAAATCCCCCACCCTCCCGAACCCCCCCCAAATAACTTAAACATTTCCTTGCCAAATCCTACCTCCTTCAATCCCCCACCCTCCCGAACCCCCCCCCCCAAATGACTTAAATTACCTGGGGGTCCGGAACGGCAGCGGTCCGGAATGGGCTCCTTCTACTGAATCTTGTTGTCTTCGGCCGGCGCCATTTTCCAAAATGGCGCCAAAAAATGGCGGCGGCCATAGACCAACAGGATTCCACGGCAGGAGGTCCTTCCGGACCCCCGCTGGACTTTTGGCAAGTCTTGTGGGGGTCAGGAGGCCCCCCCAAGCTGGCCAAAAGTTCCTGGAGGTCCAGCGGGGGTCAGGGAGCGATTTCCCACCGCGAATCGTTTTCCGTACGGAAAATGGCGCCGGCAGGAGATCGACTGCAGGAGGTCGTTCAGCGAGGGTTCCGGCGCCTCGCTGAACGACCTCCTGCAGTCGATCTCCTGCCGGCGCCATTTTCCGTACGGAAAACGATTTGTGGCGGGAAATCGCTCCCTGACCCCCGCTGGACCTCCAGGAACTTTTGGCCAGCTTGGGGGGGGCCTCCTGACCCCTACAAGACTTGCCAAAAGTCCAGCGGGGGTCCGGAAGGACCTCCTGCCGTGGAATCCTGTTGGTCTATGGCCGCCGCCATTTTTCGGCGCCATTTTGGAAAATGGCGCCGGCCGAAGACAACAAGATTCAGTAGCAGGAGCCCGTTCCGGACCGCTGCCGTTCCGGACCGCCGCTGGACCACCAGGTAATTTAAGTCATTTGGGGGGGGTTCGGGAGGGTGGGGGATTTAATTGAAAGGGTCGGGGGTGGGTTTTAGCGGGTTTTAACGATTTTAACGATATATCACGATATTTTACCCCCCCAAACGGCAACAATACGATTCCCTCCCCCTCCCAGCCGAAATCGATCGTTAAGACGATCGAGGACACGATTCACATCTCTAATGTACTGCACATTTGACAATGCAACCTGTGAAGGATAAAAAAAGAGTGCAACAAAGCATAAATGTTAGCAGAGGTCTTAATGGGTGCGCCCGAAGAGGTCAGAAATCCTCAGTTTCACCAGAGGGCACCAAAATCATGCACTGCAAAGGCAAATGAGAGTCAGCCTAAATTATAATAGTTCAGCCTTCTGCCAGAAGACAGGCAGGTGTAAGAGCAAAGAAGCAGGATTAAGAGGTGAGCAGTGAGAGACAGTAAGATTTCCTGAACTAAGAAGCAGTTATTATTTGGTGAAGCAAGCCTGTGATAGCAGAATGTGAGAAGGGCCGCCACGGAGTGGGGGACAAAAAAATTCCCCAGCTGAGGTGGGGAATGATAAAAGTCTATAAAATCATGAGTGGAATAGAATGAGTAAATGTAAATTGGTTATTGTTCTTTCAAAAAACTAAAAAACTAGGGGACACTCTATGACGTTAGTATGTAGCACATTTAAACCAAATCAGAGACAATTCTTTTTCACTGAATGCACAATTAAGATCTGACATTCATTGCAGAGGATATGGTAAAGGCAGTTAGTGTAGCTGTATTTAAGGTTTAGACAAGTTCCTGGAGGAGATGGCCATAAACTATTATTAACCAGATAGACTTGGGGAAAGCTAGGAGTTAGCAACATGGGATCTATCTACTGTTTGGGATCCCACCAGGTACTTGGAAACGGGATACTGGGCATGATGAACCCTCAGTCTGATCCAGTATGGCAATTCTAAGAAAATGAAAAAAAATGGTCATTAAATAAACAGCTTAGGAAAGCTTTCAAGGTATTGCTCCAACTCTGGCTTCCATTCCCAATCTGCACAAATCCTTAGCCATTCTCAGATGTTTTTCTATGCTTCTATGTTTAGACGTCTGCCAGGTACCTAGCCATGCGCTGATGGCTTACCAAACATCCACTCGCTGGTGGAACTGCCTCGGCACAAAGGCCACTTGCCTGTGAGCTAGTCCCCATTTATGTTCGAAAGCTTAACACCTGCACAGGGACAGGAGCTTCTGTATGCCGACAGAATTAAGATAAGCAGAGGCAGGAATGCAAGACAGCTTAGACTGTCTCTGATCCCCCCGCCCTCCTGCCCTGGCTCAGGGCAGCAAGCCCCAAAGCAGAGCCACAGAAAGCAAGGGAAAAAGCGAGCTGAAGAAGGAAACAGAACACCAGGAGGTAGCATGCAAAATATAAAAAAGAAAGAACTAATGAAGGTGCAGGACAATCAGGAGGAGATAAAAACCAAAGGGGTGACATGACAAAGAAAAACCACTTGACAGGGAGGACTGAGGGAACATGAGAGACAGGATGGCAAAACCAGGGTAAACATTCATCTGGTTTTGGAACCCATCACTTCTTCATGCGGCTCAATGCACCAAAAACTGTTGAGGCTGCCCTCCACCAATGGAAGGGGACACTGATGGCTTAGTCTGTTCCCTTTCTGAGTGATTTACAATGAAAGCACACTCGGTGAACTGTGGCTATTTGACTGACCAATAGGTAAGCTTATACACACGTGAGAAATACATAAGCAGTTCTGAAAGTTTCAGGACACACATGACATCTTATTTTAGCTAATACATTGGAAATCAGCAGTTATCAGTACTTTATTAAAATTAGTATACTGTCTCATTCATAACTAACAGTCTACCACAAGCCAAACAGTTTTAAGAGAAAAACATTTTCTAGCTTAAGCTGCTTTTAGCTGGCTAGAACATAGCTCTTCTTCTTCATATCTATGGGTTACTATAGTTTGCAACATTAATGCATTTTCTAGCTCTTTCTATTAGATCCGTGAACTTCCGATAAGCTAGACAGTGAAAAGCACAAATAGAGGCTAAGTTGGGCCTTCTAAACTTCTATACCGGTAACTGTTGGCCCTGATCTAGGATAATAAGTTAGCACTGATTTTCAGCTTTAGGTGTCTAATTTAGCCATTCAAATCTAGGTTTTGACATTGCAGGCCTAGATCCAGTTAGCCAGCACACATGATCTCCTTCCCACCTGCCAGAATCCAAAGTTACCTGTGGGGATGGCAGCCCCTCCATCCTCTCTCCTTCTTTCCTGCCGGAAACAAAAATAGATTTTTGAAAATGCAATTAATGTACATACTTTTCTTTCTCCAAAATACTCATGCCCCTGGGTACTTATAGCCTCATGGAGGGTGGGAAGTTTTCAGATAGCTTATTTACACAGGTAAAGCACTTTTTAGCCATGGACATCACTTTGAAAATTGCCCTCTAAATAAATAATAAACAGGTACTCAATGCCAACACATGCATCATTTGTTCTGCAAGATGTTCAAAATAAATGCCAGTAATGCACGACTTTTCATAACTTCAGTAGAACATATTGTATACAGGCCGATGCTGTAAATCATTCTAATGCTTTGGCAAGTGCTAACAAGTGCTAAAAGTAGTGTCAGTGTGTACAAACTAGTTTATGCATGTGAACAACACTTTTAAAGAGCGTAACCTAGCTTGTGAAAGTTGTAGTGGAAAAGCAATGCGTAACCTGATCCTCGGATGTGCACTGCACTCTGATGGGGCCATAAAATAATTTGTTACTGTCTCTTCAGGGTTGGAACGTCAAGCTAACTGGAACATAGTGTCTTACTTCCAAGGCCTGGATCTTTGTTGGATTGAGGGGGGCAAGGTTTCCCTTTCAGGGCCCAGAGTTCTAGGGTTGACTCTATTGTTATATTCTTGTCTCTGGGAGAAGGGTCATTTTCCTCACTGTATGTGCCCAATAAATACACTAAAGCCACAAGATTAGTGTCCAAAATTGAAGTCTTTACTGTTGCAAAAATCAGATGAAATATGGCACAAAACGTAGTCCTCAGCACCACAGCATTTATCTTGGATTACAGTTCTTCCCCTCTATCCATGCAAGCGTCTCTGTTACCAGGGCAAGGGAAACATCCATCTTCTAAGGCCTGGCTAAGTGGCGTTCCCAGGTGGACAGGATACTTCCAAAATGTGTAAATGTAAAATTAGTGTCTCTGCAAAGAAAGTCACCAGGGGGTGAAGAATCTGGATGGGTGGCCTCAAAGACTCAATTGTTTTTTACTCACAGGTAGCAGATGTTCTGTACTTTCTTTATCTCAGACAAATCCCTGATGGGGAGGGATCCACTCTGGAGCATTCAGCTCTAGTTGTTCCTTCTAATGAGCAGGAAAAGGGGCAGCCAAAACTTCCTCCCAGACCTTCTCAAAAAATATTTTCTCTTCCCCAACTGAAGTAAACACCAGAAGTCCTGGCACCGGGTCAACACCATCCTCTGTCCTGACTGAGGTGCAGAAGGGCAGGTTTTCCCTAGTCTGGGTCTCCCAGAGAGAGGATTCCCCATGCCCTCTCTTCAAGCGTGTCCAGGGGGACATACCAGGTTTCTAACAAATTAAAAGTGTCTTTAAACCCAAAACTCAACCTGGGATGAAGATCCTACCCACCAGGAAATGTATAGGCAGAGCATAATCAGACTTCACTTATAAACTCCCAACAGGATTTGCTGGAGTCCTAAGAGCACCGAAGCAAAGAAATTGTTTAATCTTTCCCTGATGGCCGTATCTTTTCTAAGTGCCCCTTTAACCCCTAACGGTCCAACTGACTCCCTTGCAGGCTTTCTGCAAGGGAGCCTGTGACATAGTGAGGGCGAAGGTGATTGGTGCCATTTTGAATACTGGCATCGGACAGCCGGCGTGCAGGAGGTCACTCCCGGACCCCCGCTGGAATTTTGGCAAGTCTTGTGGGGGTCAGGAGGCCCCCCAAGCTGGCCAAAAGTCCCTGAGGGTCCAACGGGGGGTCCCGGAGTGACCTCCTGCACTCCGGCCGTCCAATGCCAGTACTCAAAATGGTGCCGATAGCCTTTGCCCATACAATGTCATAGGGGCTACCGGTGCCATTGGTCAGCCCCTGTCACATGGTAGGAGCACAAGATGGCGCCGATGGCCATGTGACAGGGGCTGACCAATGGCACCGGTAGCCCCTGTGACAAAGGCTATCGGCACCATGATGAAACCGGCACCAAGGGTGTGAGTGCAGGGGATGGTTCCTGGACCCCCCGATGGACCACCAGGGAGTTTTGGTAAGTCTTGGGGGGGTTCAGGAGGGTGGGGGGTTTGTTTAAATAATTATTTAGGTGGCCGTATAATTCGGCGAAGATTTGTGTATTCTTGAGGAATCGCAATATGTTTCGCTTCCCCACAAATACTACGAATAGTGCAATATACGTTGCGGATCGCCAATACGGCAAAAACGAATGCACACCCCTATTAGCTGCCTTACTGACTATTAAAAGCACATACACACTAAAAAATATACCCCAATAGTGTACTTCTCCCCAATACTTAAAAAAAAAATTCCCAAGCAAAACTTACTGATTCCTTTCAGCCACCAGCAAGGTGATTTTCTCCTCTCAGTGCTCCCACTGGATTGTAACCAGGCCCTTCTGCATGTAAAGCAGATGTGATAACCACTACATTATGGAACCAACTTATGCAACACTGATAAACAGTTTGTTAGATTAAAACATGAGATTTTTGTCTAAGTTTAGATTTTTTGTTGAAAATATTGGTGGGTTTTTTTTTACACTTGTGTGCAAATGCAGACTACTTTCCTTTCAGCTGAATTTGACCTCAAGCTAGTTTCTACTTTGGTTTCATTCTCAAACACGACAGAAAAGTTCACGGAGTATAAACTGGTGTCCCCCAAGTCAGTTGGTCTGTAGCTATGAATTAAGCTGAATCCAAAATTTGCCGCATTTCTGAAACGCATGTACTGCTTCATTTCTCGGGTCCCTTTGGAACCATTTATTTAATTTCCTGTGTTTTCAGAGAAGCACTCTATGGTGCAGAAGCTTGGTAATGTTTAAAAGATATTTTGTTAGTGTTAAAGATATTAAAAGCCCAAAGGATCCAAAGGCAACAAAGACCCTAAACATCATATTGATTTTGTAATTTTTTTTGTATTCTTATTATTGTATTGCAGCACAATAAAATGTCATTATGCCCATTGGAGCCATAATAACTGGAGTGCAGTGCCAAGTGGTAGAAATGAAATTAAGCTTAGCCTCAATAATAAAACAATGACTTCAGCCGGGAACTGAGTATGAAATGGTTTTCATGCTGTAGGAGACTAAATTACAGGAGACTGGACATAAAGGGCAAACATGATTTCATTTATTTTTTTATTTTCTTTTGCGTTCTTCTCAGAAATGGCTTATGTACATTAGGCAGTACATAGTTGACCTTTTTTATGGCTAGCTGGAGAAAAAGCATGTTTTTACAAAACAAAAAAGAGACAGTAAAGATGTTTTGTTTAATAGTGATTTATAGATTTTCCAGGACGGAATAAAAGTCGTTGTGCATTCCTCTTCAAATCAAGGCTGTAAGTTAGGGAACAGGAAGGAAGGGCATTAGGGAAGTTCCCGCCCAGTCCACTCCTTAATTGGAGCAGATTGGGAGGGAACTAGGGAAGGCCCGATTGTGTCGCCATGCGTTTTAAAAAAAAAAATAACCCCCTTGTGCGCGCAGGTCATGCGCGCTGATATAAAATTGGCGCACGCGTGCACGTTCATTTTTTTGTCACATGGAAAATGAAAAACAGCATGGTATCTTGGCCAAAACATCCTTTCCACCCCTAGAAGTACAAGATTTCTGGATCCCTGAACCAGAGAGAGGTAGTTATGCATTCCTAAAACGCCCTTATGCAGAGAACATGCTGTACACCTGAGGGTTCATACTTGCTGCTTTTCTTGCCTCACCATATTTTCTTTACTGGGAGCATTAGTCATGGATTCTCCGTTGGGAATCTTACCTCTTGCCATCAGCTTTTTATTGTTGGCCCTGCTTCTTAGAGTCATTATTCTAGATATTGCCATTCTCTTCTTTGAAATGTGTTTCCTTGTTTTCTGTAGCAGCTGTTCTCTGCAGTGGACCACCATGCTTGCACATTATGTTATATGCTTCTTTTGTTGCACTGTCTTGTAAATAATGTGTATTACATTTGTATGACCTTTTGCCACCGTTTCACACCTATGTTCTGTAATAAAAGAGAATTATATTGAAAGGTCAAATGTCTAATTGTTTTGGGAGTTTGGGGGCCAGAGTGCTCCAAAATGATTTAACATCTTTCCTCAACCTTGTGAACCTGATTAAAATGAGGGCTTTGATTCAGAGGCATAGAATCATTATTGCACATGTATCACCAACTTGAAAATAATACATTTGCTGTGCACTAGGGGTGTGCAACCAGAAAATATCATTTCATTTTGATTTGTTTCGCTGAGGGGGATATTCTCATCTTTATCTTTATTTTGCTCTTTGCAAATAGCACACACTATTTTTGAATGGCAATCACTATTTATAAATTCAGAAATAGTGCACACTCAAAAAGAAAGAAGAAAAAAAATAAAACTGTCCCAGGTAGTGATTTTCACCATAAATGTGTTTATGTTTTGTGGGTTTTTAAAGTCATTTGAATAACTGTATGCCTATTAGGGATGTGCTGGGAAAAAATGTCATTTCATTTTTTTTATTTCATTATTGTTTTTATTCCACAAATTTAATTTTGTTTAATGTTTATTTCTATTTCTTAAGTTTACAAAAACAAAATAGACATAAAAAAACACCACAAAAATGTCGGGGCCAGGATTCTCCCACTCACCCTGTCCACAGGGGATCTGATGAAGAGGCCTATGCCCAGGTAGAAGCCTCGGCTTTGCAAAGGCCTAGGTTATGGGAGGTCACAGTGACCTCGGCCTAGACCCCATTCAAAGACCTGGCCAGAGACCTGGTCCGGTCGCCAGGACCCAGCACGGAGGCTGGGACCTGATGCCCGGGCTTCGGCCAAGGCCCAGGCCAGAGTTAAGTTACTCCTGCATATTCCCAGCATCATTTTATGAAGACGAGAAGAAAGAAGGGGATCTTCATGGCCAAGGCCCCAATATAGGGATCTGGCCTCTGGACTCTGGCATCAGGCCCCAGCCTCCAGACTGGGTCCTGTTATCAAGCCTTGACCTAGTGCAATGCCCAGGTGTTGGAACTCTGCTTCCAGGCTGGGCCCCAGGGCTGGGACCGGGTTTAGGGCCTAGGTCTAGGCCTGAAAGGTGATTTTTTTTTTTTTCAAAATTAAAAAGTGTAAAGCAAAATTTCATCGGATTTTCAATTGTTTCATTTTGAAAACAAAATGTAATGAAATAGGAAATATCAATGTCATTTCCTGTTTTGTTTTTAACAAATACATATCCCTAAAGCCTATATCTCTGATAGGACATAGGGCTGGTAAATTTCCCCAGAATGTCTGCATTCCGCCAAATGTCCAGGGCTTACTGGTCAATTTTCAAAGGCTTGTGCGTGCCAAAAACATGAGACAAGCGTGTGACTCGGACCCACGTGAGCCGCGTGGATTTTAAAAGACTCGCGTCCATGCGCATATCACCCGGTATGTGCATAAAAACGTTTTCTGGGAGTGGGGTGTGGGCGTGGTCTGGGTGTGGAATGGGCGGGACATGGGCAGCCAGGAATGCACCATGAAGTAAGTGCGTAAGTAGTTACTTCCAAGGATTCTGCACAACTTTGTTGTTATAATGGGATGAGTTGGGGGTGGGAGCTGAACCAGGCAGGCTTGTTATTGGGCCATGGAGTGGGTTTGGTGATGAAGTTCTGTGTGGCTTTTTTGTTGTGTTGGAAGTAGGGATTCACATTTAAATAATTAGTATGTACTTAATTTGTTTTTCAGCCATATGATAGCGGCAGCAGATTCTCAGGTAAACCATCAAATTAAGCAGTCATCCTATCCTCATGCCTTCATTAGTCAAGTCTTGGCATCATAATATAAAGCCATGAATTCCATAAAGGAGAAATACTGATAAGCCCTACAAAGTGAATCAGGGTCTAAAAAATCCTTGATCTGTACTGCACATGTGGCCTTCTCTACTTTTGTGCTGGCTGAGGCCTCCTATCTCCATTGCTGTTTCTGGACTCTTTCCCCCTCTCTCCTTCACGCTTTCTCTCTCTCTCTCTCTTTTTCATCCCTAGGCCTCTGCTGCTGCAGCCAGAGCACAGAAAGAGGCTCCAATTTAGTGAAACTAAATCCCTCATGTGATTTGCACTTAATGTCACCCTTGAGATGACAAGTTATGTTTTCTGTGTTTAATATCACGTGACAGGTACTATAATACTTATTACACTTTATTACATTGTAGTAGAATGCCTAATTAGCTCATTATTCTTTATTAGTTTGTCCATTACCATAGTCACATAAGCAACTATGTTAAATGTTATCATGGTGGCCATAGCCCCATTTAACATCTTACGAGATGCGATAAATGGTTAGTACATAGACAAAGGCCTTTATCATACGGTAAAGGCCTTATCACATTTTAGTACAGCTGTCGTGTTAAGGATAGCAATGAGATTAGATGATTTGTTCTTTATGAAAATGTATCTTTAATATAGAAGCATGATTCTGAAGTTAGTAATCTAATTGCTTAAGATTATGTGTTCTTTTTCAAATCTTGAAAACATACAATTTATGGAAAAATACAAAAGAAAATGCAACAATATGATGAAAAAGCATTTGTTCCAGATAATTCAGCATTCTTTTAGCTTTTAGCACCAATATTACTCTTACAATAATCTGTTTTCCAGAGTAAGTCTCCATTTTTCATTAGAAGTACAGGTGTTAATATTTTTTTATCATATACATAATGAAGGTTTGTACACTGTGGCAATTTACGGCCCCTCCTTACCGTTTGTGTGTTTCATGTTTAAACATGGCAGACCCGCTATAGTTACTGGTATTGGCTAGGCTCAAAACTACTGTCTATTTTATGTTGATGGCAAAATAGTAATAACTGTAAATGATTGGAAAGATTTGGTGGTAAAATGTTATCTTGGATCTAGGGATTTTTGGATTAGGGAACTCACACTGTGAATTATGAAACTATTTTTGCTTGAAATTATTGATGTTGTACATTATTTTGTATGCAAAACAATCATCCAGTATCCAAAAAAAAAACCCCTAAAACAACCTAACCATTTTGAAATATATTTAAATTAGCACCACATTATAGACAATTATTAGGTACATTATTCTGTCACTTAGAGCTACTAGCTAAATAAAGTTTTATTACTTTTCTGTTTATGAGGGGGAGGCTATAGCTATTGATAATTTCTTGTAGCTTTGCCTTGAAATAGCAGGTAATTAATTTTTAGCAGAAATAAAGACTATAACAATGTCCTCAAACACTGTAAAATTCATCCTTTGATACTTCCCTTCAAATATTCTTTCCATTTACATTAAAATGTTGAAAAAGTATAGAATGCAGGTTAATGAGTTGGTTGATATCGTATTGAAACCTCTGCTAAAATTACAGAATGGTTTCTACTGTCACCGTTCTGACATCTGCCTTACTTTATGACTTCAAGATTTCATGACTCAGAGTTAAATTCAAGCTGTACTTTAAAGATAATGTAATGTTGGAAGGTGATTGCTATAAGGAAGCTCAAGAAGATTGTCACACAGATGTAATTCATCTTTTTTCCTGTCAAACCATATGATAGCAAGTTAGTTTTGACACACAAGGCCTAGGAATTCAGAAACCATCCTTGAGTACACACACACACCCTTAGGGATACTTTGAAATTAACTTAGTTGATAGAAAGATTTTGTCTGCTAATGCATTTTATTAAATGCTAGTTTTCTTAGGTAAATCTTACATTTAAAACTTCAGTTGTACTTCTAAAGGCTCTATAGGGAGTGATCATTGGGTTACATAAGCCAACTGCTGTGACAGCTTTTTAAATGACTGCAATAGTCAGTGACAGCTTACAATGAAATCAGTATGGAATGTAGTTATATCACTAGTTCTGGAGATATACAGTACATTGATACAACCAGCACATCAATTGGAATTATGGTTAAACTGTGACTTAGCTATCTACAGGGATCAATTTTTCTGATACTACATCTTTAAAAAATAAGGCAAAGCTCATTTTTGTTCTGCAATGTTGGGTTGACATCACATTATTAGCAATGCATCAGTCCTTCCAGCTGGTGGTCTCTGCCATATAAATGAGTGCAGATTTTCCACATTACACAGTACACTGCTAGGAAGCTTTCTTCTCCAGGGACAGTTGGTTGCAATGCTGGTGTGGCTTTAAATCCACCGGGGAGATTGGTTCTGGTGCAGCTATGGAACCATTGACAAGAAAAGTGCTGGTGCAGCCATGGGGCCACCAAGAAAAGTGGCCCCATAGCTGCACAGTGCTAATGTGGCCAAAGTTAAGATACAAGAGATAATGAGGTGAATTAAGAGGAGAATGAAGGTGCTGAGAGCCCGGAGAATGGAGGAGGAGAGGCAGGAGGAGCCTTAAATTGAAGGTTGTGGAGAGAAGGAAAGAAGGTGACAAAGAAAATGATAGTGGAGATAGGGAAGGAGATGGCACAGAGCTGGTAGGAAAAAATCAGAAAGGCTAAAAAACATATTTACTTAATCATTTTCTTGCAATTCAAATGTGCTAAACAGTTTTAACTCACTGCCGCACAAAATATATGTGCAGCACTGATTGCTAGATAAAAAATGTTGCCAACAAATGTTTCCTAGTTATCTAGTTTTAGTAATAAAACAATGTATTTTATTTAGAATTTGAAAACAGAATACAGTGCTTGGCTCTTGCAACAGTTTGATGTTTTTTTTATTCATTCTGAGAGGAAAAAAAATCATTAGCGTGTCCTAATAAAAATGTTTATAAAATAGCTATGCTAGTTGGGACCTCCTATGCCACACTCACTAAAAGATTTTTTAACAATATTATTATTTTTATGCAAAGTGCTTTTGTCCAGATGGGCAGGATCATTCCCGTATTAGAAATACATACATATAAAATAGAGGGCCAACGGAAGCCATCCGATCACATTGGTGTAGAAATTAAGTCCATTTATATAACAAGGAAGGAGGAGATCTTGACTTTAATGGTAAATTGCAGTCCATATTTTTGGGGGTTCATATGTAATAGATAATTGGGATATGCATTTTACATTAAGGGATTCATTTTCAATAAGGCAACTAACTGACAAAAGCTCTTATTTTTCAGTCCACACAAAGCAACCTGATATTCAAGTACAGACTGCCAGCACAGCTTATACTTGAAAATTGTGTTGTTATGCAGATAAAAAATTATGCACGCACTTTAAATTGTTTCAAATACAAGCACAAAGTACAAGTATAATTTCAAATGATGCCCCTTGAACTACGCCTCAGGACACCCCTTTTTCAATGTGGTTAAAAGGACACAGATTGGGCAGGTGTGCCTGTACATTTAGGTGCCTGTGCAATAAGGGGTAGATTTTCAAAGTCGCGCGCAGGTGTCCATGTGCGCACGGCTCACAATTTTATGACATGCACGCGTCGCCGGGTGCATATTATAAAGTACGATACCCACGCGCGCACCTGTGTGCCCGATTTTAATAATGGCCACTGTCCCAGCCTGCTCCCGACCCTGCCCCGCCTTGCTCCTTTTCAAAACCCCGGCACTTCTGCGCGTACCTGGAGAAATGCGCATGGCCGGGCCGTATTAAAAAATGTGTTCAGTGCACGCTCAGTCCAGCCATGTGCATATCCCTCTGATTCAGCACACACAAGGTTTTGAAAACCTTGTTATCCCAACCCGATGGAGGCCAAAGTGAAGAGGTGGCACCAAGGCTGCCAGGGAAGCAAGTGGAAGAAAACAAGGTGAAGACCCTGTGTGTATGTTTGAGAGGGAGTGTGTATGTGTGTGTGTCTGAGACAGAAGGAAAATGTGAGAGAGGAAGTATGAATGTGTGGGAGTGTGTGTGAGCGAGAAAGAACATTTGTCTGTGTGAATGTATGTGTGAGAGGGAGCATGAGTATGTGTGTATGTGTGTGCATCTGTGAGAGAGTAACTGTGTGCATCAGAGAGAGGAAGCATGAGTGTGTATGAGTATGTATGAGAGAAAGAAAGTGTGTGTGCATATGTGAGAGAAAGAAAGGAGAATGTTTGTGTGCTCTCCCTTGCCTGCTAATCCATAACACTCTCAAAGTGACTGGAAACCTCCCATACCAAAGAGTATGGGAGGTTTCCAGAGTAGAATATGTATTTTTATCCTTATTAGGTTTAATTTTTGTGGTGTTATTTGATGTCTGCTCTTTTGAAATATTTTGTTTGGGAAATTTAAAAACTATTAATATGAATTTTTAATTATTGGACATTTATTCTTCAGCTTTCTTGAAATTTATTTTCATTATTAATATGGTTTTATTATTATGATTGGTGTTTTATATTTCTTGATTTTATTGTTTATGATGAATGGTAATGTTTTTGTTGTTGCACTGTATACAGAGTGTGTGCCTTGTTGCAGTTTCCAGTTTAGTTTTTGTCTGCAAATTTTTAATACTTTATAGCCTCTTTTTATTCTGTTATGGACTTTTTATTTAGTGAGGACTGTTTGTGTTCTGCAGGTGTGACTAAGGTGAGGTATTCTGCTAGGATGTAGCTTCTGTGTAGGGATGTATAGCAGCCTGGCTTGTTCTGTTTTCCTAATAGGAGGTATATTGGTATTTTAGGAGCTGGTTTATATTTGCAATTTTACTTTTTCATAGGTAAAATTGTTATTGTTTGAGTGCTGGCAATTAGTGCTGACTTTCTGATGGTTAAGCCCACACCCAAAACACATTACAATAGGCCTAATACCATATGGGTATTTTTGCAGGGTTTTCTGGTTGGCACCACAGCAGGGCATATAAACATAATGTGCAGGTTATTGTAAATTATATTTTACCTCAGACGACTATGCTCCAAATTTTTTTTTAATGTAAAATCTATTAATATAAATGCATAATTTTTAATTGTATGTGTGTGCGTGTGCTTTTAAAATTTGCCTATGACATCTAATATCCTTGTATTGGCCATGGGGTCCAGAGGAGAGAGGGTGGATCTGGGAAGGGAGGAATGTCAGATTTTAAAGTTTAGATTACTGGAGGGAGATGAATGAACTGGGGGACATGGGGGTGGGGGGAGGCAGCACAGTAATTTTTTGCACAGGGCAGCAAAAAAGCTAGCACCAGCCCTGTCCATAAAAGCAAAACACTCACAGAGCATACATAAGACAGGAACCAGAATAAGGGTTCTAACCCAGTCTTGGGGGCCTACCTAGCCAGTCAGATTTTCAGGATATCCGTAATGAGCATGCATGAGATAGATTTGCATAAACTGCCTCCACTGCATGCAAATTTACCTCATGCATATTCATTGTGAATATCCTGTAAACCTGAGTGGCTAGATGGGCCCTGAGGACTGGGTTGAGAATCACTGCATTATAAGACCATCAAATTAAGCAAAGTTCAGCATCACAGCCAAGGAGCCATTTGATAACAAACAAATATAATCTGCTAAAACAGGCTATCCAGGGAAACTCAAGCACTACTAACCAATAGGGATGTGAATCGTTTTTCAACGATTAAAATTATCGTCCGATAATGTTTATATCGTCTTAAATCGTTATAGAACACGATACAATAGAAATTCTAACGATTTATCGTTAAAAATCGTTAAATCGTGTTAGTGCGCACTAACTTGAGTTAGTGCGCACTAACTCGATTTAGTGCGCACTAACTGAAAATGATACAAATAAACACTTTCCAGGTCACTGAAGGTCAGTTAGGAATGAATATGTGTTCCTATTGGCTGGCTGCCCTCTTATCTATTGATATTACCAAGGTTACCACTGAGGTGATGGTTGGGGGGATGGGAAATGGAACTGGAAACTAACGAACACCAACAGAAAATGAAACAAAGTGTTCACACTTCCCAGGTCAGTAAAGGTCACTTAGGAATGAATATGTATGTATGTATTCCTATTGGCTGGCTGTGCTCTTATCTATTGATGTTACCAATATGGTTGGGGGGATGTGAAATGGAAACAGTTGGAAGCTTGACAAAAAAAGTAATGTAATGATCAGCACTCACGTGACTAGAACTTGTTTGTTTATTATTTTTGTTAGCAGGCACCTGAAATGCTAGTGCATGTTGAATTTGCCAATCACTGTGCATTTTAGAAAGGTGGTCCTGGCTGGAACTGTACACAGTTCAAATATATGTAATTGTTTGTTGGTAAGTGTATTTTTTAAGTAGCCACACTGGCACCAGTATGTTTACTTTTCCTCCTACTTAACTCACTAGCTCAGCTTTGTAAGAAGGGCTTCTCTGCTTGTGTGTTGTTTTTGTTTGGTGTGAGGAGAGCAGAAACATCAGATCTTTATTCAATCTACTACAGTCATCTCTTACAGTGCCCTATCCCTATTAATACCAGGAGTGTTGTGATCTTCCTGCACACAGTGCTCTAACCCTGATACCAGTCTGAGACAGCTCCCTCCCTGCATTACTAGTGAGAGGCTGGCTTCACAGACAGGGGGGAGCTGCCTGACCCTCACTCCTGACTTCCCCCATGTCCCAGCTAGTGAATGGTGTGTGGGTGAGGGGGGGGGGAGGATGGTGAAGTCTGAGACAGCTCCCTCCCTGCATTACTAGTGAGAGGCTGGCTTCACAGACAGGGGGGAGCTGCCTGACCCTCACTCCTGACTTCCCCCATGTCCCAGCTAGTGAATGGTGTGTGGGTGAGGGGGGGGGGAGGAGGGTGAAGTCTGAGACAGCTCCCTCCCTGCATTACTAGTGAGAGGCTGGCTTCGCAGACAGGGGGGAGCTGCCTGACCCTCACTCCTGACTTCCCCCATGTCCCAGCTAGTGAATGGTGTGTGGGTGAGGGGGGGGAGGATGGTGAAGTCTGAGACAGCTCCCTCCCTGCATTACTAGTGAGAGGCTGGCTTCACAGACAGGGGGGAGCTGCCTGACCCTCACTCCTGACTTCCCCCATGTCCCAGCTAGTGAATGGTGTGTGGGTGAGGGGGGGGGGGGAGGATGGTGAAGTCTGAGACAGCTCCCTCCCTGCATTACTAGTGAGAGGCTGGCTTCGCAGACAGGGGGGAGCTGCCTGACCCTCACTCCTGACTTCCCCCATGTCCCAGCTAGTGAATGGTGTGTGGGTGAGGGGGGGGGGGGAGGATGGTGAAGTCTGAGACAGCTCCCTCCCTGCATTACTAGTGAGAGGCTGGCTTCACAGACAGGGGGGAGCTGCCTGACCCTCACTCCTGACTTCCCCCATGTCCCAGCTAGTGAATGGTGTGTGGGTGAGGGGGGGGGGGGGAGGATGGTGAAGTCTGAGACAGCTCCCTCCCTGCATTACTAGTGAGAGGCTGGCTTCACAGACAGGGGGGAGCTGCCTGTCCCTCACTCCTGACTTCCCCCATGTCCCAGCTAGTGAATGGTGTGTGGGTGAGGGGGGGGGGTGGATGGTGAAGTCTGAGACAGCTCCCTCCCTGCATTACTAGTGAGAGGCTGGCTTCACAGACAGGGGGGAGCTGTCTGACCCTCACTCCTGACTTCCCCCATGTCCCAGCTAGTGAATGGTGTGTGGGTAAGGGGGGGGGGAGGATGGTGAAGTCTGAGACAGCTCCCTCCCTGCATTACTAGTGAGAGGCTGGCTTCACAGACAGGGGGGAGCTGCCTGACCCTCACTCCTCCGGGGTATTGTGATCTTCCTGCACACAGTGCCCTATCCCTGATACCAGGGGTGTTGTGATCTTCCTGCATGCAGTGCCCTATCCCTATTAATACCAGGAGTGTTGTGATCTTCCTGCATGCAGTGCCCTATCCCTATTAATACCAGGAGTGTTGTGATCTTCCTGCATGCAGTGCCCTATCCCTGATATCGGGATGTGTGCAAGAAGATCACAACACCCCCGGTATCAGGGATAGGGCACTGCGTGCAGGAAGATCACAACACCCCCAGTATCAGGAATAGGGCACTGTGTGCAGGAAGATCACAACACCCCTGGTATTAGGGATAGGGCACTGTGTGCAGGAAGATCACAACACTCCTGGTATTAATAGGGATAGGGCACTGTGTGCAGGAAGATCACAATACCCCTGGTATCAGGGTTAGGGCACAAGTTCTAGTCACATTGACTGATCACATTACTTGTTTTGTCAAGCTACCAACTGTTTCCATTTCCCATCCCCCATATACTGTCAGTAGGAAACTTGGTAACATGAATAAATAAGAGGGCAGCCAATAGGAATACATATTCATTCCTAAACTGACCTTAACTGACCTGAAAAGTGTCAAATTGTATCATTTTCAGTTAGTGCGCACTAACTCCCAGTTAGTGCGCACTAACTCGAGTTAGTGCGCACTAATCGGAAAAAAACGATTTTTAACGATTTTTTAACTAAAAAATCGTGCCTAAGACGATTTTCTTGCCCTGCCACACGATTTCTATCGTTAAGACGATATGGAAAACGATTCACATCCCTACTAACCAAAAGCTTATCTAAACAAGAGAGATTTCAATTGCTTCATGAAGACTAAAATCCAAAGGTCTCTGTGTGTCAGGAGGACTGTGGATGCTTATTCCTGAGAATGTGGCTTGCTATAGAAAAAGTTCTCTCATGGGTTTCTGCTAAATCTCACTACAGGAGCATCCAATAAATTCTTGCCAGAAAATCACAAAGATCTTACAGGTCTACACATTTTCAGCTATGTGCTAAAAGAAATTCAGGGGCATCACAATTCTGTGCCTTATGAATTAAAGTAATAATCTTAAAAGAAATGTGAGCCTGAATGGGAAGTCAATGGAAACAGGCAAGAATGGGGGATTTAGGATCCCTTATGTGTGTACTTTTTAGTATCTTGGCAGCATCATTTTGAACAGTGTGGAGTGCCTCATTGGTTGTGAAGAGTAAGTCCTGAGAAAGAGAGAGTGAGAACTGCAAGAGGGAGAACATAACTCTCTGTATATCTGCCATTGTAACAGGAGCATTATCAACTCAGGGTGGGTTGGGCAGGGGGCAGTGTTACATTGGTCTACCTATGATACTACAGACTCTTGCACTGGCCCTGTGCACCAGGATTTCAGGGGCTCGTGGTAAAGAATGCCTGTTGTTTGTTTGGGGAAGAAAGAGAGAAAGTGTGCTCTACCTGTTCTCCTCCCCACTGCTCTCCCTCCCCCGCTCCCCTCCCCCATTAATCTTGTCACATGGCCGGCTCCTACCATGGTAGGAGCACTGGAGCTCCTGGTCCATGGTAGGAGCCGGCCATCCAGGAGCACTGGATGGCCGGCACCATCTTTAAAGATGGAGCCGGCCATCCAGTGCTCCTACCATGTGACAAGGGCCGGCCAATGGCACAGATACCCTGTCACATAGTAAGGGCAAAGGGCCATCGGCGCCATTTATTTTAGCGCAGCTGATGACCTGGGAACGGGAGATCGCTCCCCGTGGCCCCCCTGGACCACCAGGTATGTGTAAAATGTTTTTTGGAGGGGTCCGGAGAGTGGGGGAGGCTAAGGGGGTCATTTTAAAGGGTCGGGGTGGGTTTTTTTTTATCGGCGCGGGCCTCACTAAAAAACAATTAGTGATGCGAATTGGAATCAGAACCGATCCCAATTCACATCTCTAACGATCAGATTCCCCCCCCCCCTCCCAGCCGAACCCGATCATTAAAACGATCGGGCACACGATTCACATCCCTATCCCATGCTACTGATGCTAGTAATAGCAGTGGCCATTTGGATTTTCAGATATATGAGGGATGTTTTGCCTAAGTTCTGCTGCCTTCAGAAATAACAGGTGCAACATACACAGGCATTTTGAAAACTGCCTAAAGGTCTGCAAGTAGTGTGAGTGTGTGGTATGTGTGTATGTATGTGTGTGTGTGTTTGTGTGTAGTGTGTGTATGTGTGTGTGTGTGTAGTGTGTGTGTATGTATGTGTGTATGTATGTATGTGTGTGTGTGTGTGTAGTGTGTGTGTGTGTAGTGTGTGTGTGTGTACATTTATCCCCACCTAATAACTTTGATCTTTGCTGTCCTATCCACACAAAATTTTAAGAGCATGTCAGAAAGTCCAAGAAGATCCTCACAGATGTATTTATTTTTCAGATTCATGTACACATGCGGAGCCTATCCCCAAATTTAGGCTCCATGAATTCTACCTGGAAGATTTTGATTCCCTTTGAAAATTTACTACAAGATCTACAGGTTCAAAAATAGCCATGCACTGTGCAACAACACCATGGGCTATTGAAAATTGCCCCAGAACTTATGAGGTTTGTATCCCAGCACCACTGACTCCTGTTTGCAGGCTTCCAAAACAAATATTAGATGTAATGTGGCAAATACTTATGTAAGATGTGTGCAAAAAACCCACCCAAAAAACCCCCATCAACTAGAAGTACTAAAATGCCTGCTTTTCCCAACTGCTGCCAATTTAATATTTGGGATTTGCCTGGAATTACCAGGACACCCACCGCATCAAAAGGAAGTGCCTACTACTGATTTCCAGCTTTTCCAAATGGTTAATATTAAATAGGCAACCTTATGCTTTTTTCATTACAAAAATAAATATGTAAAAGCTGAGTGAAGACAAACAATATATTTACTAGCTGTATTCAGCTTTCGGCAAATGTCTGTGGTACCTGGTCTAAATACATTTTTTCTTCAGCTTGAGAACCAGTACACCCGTTCATTTTGGCATTTTGATCAATGCTGATCTGTGAACTTTTAATAATAAATAAATATAGGAACTATGTTTTTTGAATTGTTTTACTTTCTGAAACATTGCATTTGAAAAACTCTCTTTGTAATGCTCTATAACATATTTTGCTCTGAATTTTTGTTTATTTAAGTCTGAAATTTATTCACACGTGTTTGTACTGCAAAACAACTGCAACACACAGCAATTTTGTTCCGGCTGGGATGTGAGAATACATCATTTTGACAGTGGAAATTGACGAAAACATCTCTCAGCCTCTTGCCATACTTGGCTGATAAACGAGGCATATCAGTTTCAGATTCCAATACCAAATAAAGCCCAGCTTAAAAGTGTTACACAATGCAGGAGCTGGCTCAGGAAAATATGCATGAAATGTTTGTTGGGGGAATAGACATTGATCCACTGATGATTGAACCGAAGAAGCAAACTGGGCACTGAACTTCCTTCCAGCTCAGTGCTGCATCTGATATTGTGCATGTAAATGAGGATTTCAAAACCTAAACTGTGTATCACAATATGGGTCAGAAAAATTTGAAGAGAAATCAAGGCGGTTTGCTTTTTTAATGGGCAAGCAGCAAGTTACATGGATGTATGTTTTGAACTAAACTATTCTAAAAATAATGGAATAAGCAATATAACATTTCCTGGCGTGTAGCCAGATGGACTCA
Source organism: Rhinatrema bivittatum (assembly GCF_901001135.1). Classification (NCBI taxonomy): domain Eukaryota; kingdom Metazoa; phylum Chordata; class Amphibia; order Gymnophiona; family Rhinatrematidae; genus Rhinatrema; species Rhinatrema bivittatum. The sequence goes on along the minus strand of NC_042615.1, from coordinate 248,677,180 downwards.
GAACGAATGGGTATAGTATCCACGTGCTAGCAATTGGAGACGGATCTGACGTCAGCACGGGGTATAAATACCCCCACAGGAAGCATAGCAACTTAGTAATTTCCGTCTCCAAAGCAGTTTGGAGAGCCTGCACGCTTGCTGAGCGTGTTTTCCAAATCTACTTTCTACTTTCTACTTACTACCCATGGCACCAATCCACATGCGACTACGATCCCTATTGTGTTGGATTTCCTGCAAGATGGACTTCAGAAGGGTCTCTCCCTCAGCTCCATCAAGGTTCAGGTGGCTGCGCTGTCTTGCTATGGTCCCAGGAGGGATGGCAAGACCATTGCCAAGCACCCAGATGTTTCTCGTTTCCTGAAAGGAGTCAAGCATATACGTCCGCCACTGAAGTGGCCTGTGCCCTTATGGAACCTCAACCTTGTTTTGGATTTCCTCGCGGGATCCACCTTCAGACCCCTTCGGGGCCTGTCTCTCCGTTCTCTAACCTTGAAGATGGTCTTCTTGCTGGCTGTCTGTTCAGCACGCCGCATATCAGAGCTACAGGCACTGTCCTGTCGCGATCCGTTTCTCCGAATCACTCCTGAGGCTATCCATCTTCGGACGGTTCCCTCCTTTCTACCGAAATTGGTTTCACAGTTTCATCTTAACCAAACCATATCCTTGCCTACTACGGCGGGTTTGAAGAAATCTGAAGAAGGGCGCTTATTGCGCCATCTCGACATTGGCAGATTACTGCCCAGATATCTGGAAGTGACACATGAACTACGAAAGATGGACCATCTGTTCGTCCTCCACAGCGGGAAGAAGCAAGGTGCAGCGGCCTCGCGGCCCACCATCGCCCGCTGGATTAAAGAAGTTATCAGAGCAGCTTATGTGGAGGCTGGGAAGTCTCCGCCTCTACAAGTCAAGGCTCATTCTACCAGAGCACAAGCGGCATCCTGGGCGGAATCCAGGATGCTGTCGCCTGCAGAAATATGTAAAGCGGCAACATGGTCCTCCCTCCATACCTTCTCCAGGTTCTACCGTTTGGATGTCCAGGCCAGGGAGGACTCAGCATTTGCAAGGGCGGTACTACATGGTCCTCAGGCAGCCTCCCACCCAGGCTGGGAGTAAAGCTTTTGTACATCCCATTCATTCTGAGTCCATCTGGCTACACGCCAGGAAATGTTGAGATTACTTACCTGATAATCTCCTTTTCCTTAGTGTAGACAGATGGACTCAGCATCCCGCCCAGCTGCCTGTGTACATGGGTTTCACCGATTCAAGGTAAGCCATGTCATCTGTTTCCATAAGAGCGTACACTCTACCAGGTGTTCACGCCTTCCGGTTGGGAATGCTGGCGGTCTCCAGCTACTATCAATCGGTTAGGGGAATCCTGTTTCACTTTTCACTGAACGTCAGTACACACATCCATAACAGCTTTTGCAAGGAAGATTACTAAGTTGCTACGCTTCCTGTGGGGGTATATATTCCCCGTGCTGATGTCAGATCCGTCTCCAACTGCTAGCACGCGGGTACTATACCCATTCGTTCTGAGTCCATCTGTCTACACTAAGGAAAAGGAGATTATCAGGTAAGTAATCTCAACATTGCAACTTAGTACTATGTTTCTTTGATTTGCATTTTTCAACATACACAGTTTAGAGGGTTTATAATATTCTAGAAAACTGTGATGGTGGAAGAGGCAAGGACAAGATGGCATGGGCCAGGCACAGGGGATCTCTGAGGGAGTGATCGGGATTCTAGAGCTGAGCCGTTGGTGTGGGTGGGCAGACAAGATGCACTGTATATGGTCCTTTTCTGCTGTCATGTTTCTCTGTTTCTGTGGTGATTCAGTGACTTTGGTTATTAGAATTAATAATGCAAATATCTTTTTTGCTCTCATGAAAATGATGTGCTGAATCTGGTTTATTAGTTGTACATATTTCCATCACTGTGTCAAACTCTATCATATAAGTCCCATAAATCAAACATGTCAAATATCTAGTAGAGTTTGGCAAGTTGTGAAAGACTTGAATCTAGCATCTGACTCTTGTTTGACTCATCATCATCATAAGATGACACATCAAAGACAAATAAAACAAGGTTTACTCCCCTCTCCTGCTTCCATCTCGTCCTTAGGCTCATTGCTTCCACCTCTACCATTTCTGGACTGTTTTTCCCACTCCAGGCAATAGCACAGGCTGCACAGATGCTGACAGCTGCATTCCTTGTCCTCATAATTGCTTCTCCTTCTCAATCCTTAGTGCTTCTGCTTTAAACAGAAGTGTACAGGCACAAGAGGAGAATTGTCTTGGGATCATCAAGCAGAACTGTGTCGCTGAATCCCTGCAGTCTTTCCTGGAAGTGGGGACAGGCTTGGTAATCTCTGGCTACGGAAGAAGACACTTTTTAATTCTGGCCAGTTGTACCCTGAGCTGAACAATCTCCATCTCAGTCCACAGAGATGGGTATAGATAGGGGAAAAACTGAAGCCTCCAGATGATTTCTCTGAAGACTGTTTCATAGTAATCAGTTACTCCTTTTATTTCCGTTTCATTAACAAGAAGGAAAAGCATGCAGAGGCATTGCTTTGGGAATGCTTTCCAATATAGATTTGTAGAAGATGTGTGTGTGTGTGTGTGTGGGAGGGGGGGGTGCAGTGTGTGAATATAGGGAGCATTGTGGTGGAGGTATGCTTGGGAAATATGGGGTTGGGATGCTTATGGAGGGTGTAGGTGGATTTATATGAGAGGATGTGTGTATATGCATGAGTTGGGGGGGCTGTATGTGCTGTTGTACATGATGGGTGTGTGGGTAGGAGTGTGTAGATTGTAGGTTTGTGTTGGGATATGTGTGGGGGTTTGTGAGTGTAGGTTTGGATGTGGAGTATGTGGGTGTGAGTGGTATGTGGGAATGTGTGGAATATGTATGTGTGTATTTGGAAAGTAGAGGGACTGGTGGGTGGAGGTGTGTAGAAGTATGTGCAAGATGTGTGTAGGGGGTAGCAGGTGAATGGAGATACTTGGGGAGCTGGGGGTAGATGTTTTATTTTGTATGAGGAGATGTGTAACTATGTGCAGGGTGGGTGCATGAGTGTGAAGGGTTTATGTGGGAGATGTGTGTGTGTGACTTAGAAGTCTTTGAAAGAACCTATTGGTGCCATCATCAACAGCTGCTTCAGTTATCGTTCCTTGTCTGTGTCTACTGTGTTGCTAAGGGTCAAAAAGTGCTGGAAGAATGAGGAATGGAGTGATAGCATTCTAACAGTTCTAACAAATTCTTACAGTTTGCCATAGAAATCAATGGAATATTTTGGTTTGGAGTCTTGGTTTTCTGAAAATACTGACCTAATACTGAGATAAATCAAGAGCAACTAAAAACTGCTCTGACGCTGCCAAACTGTGTATTACAGTAAATTATATAATGAACTTGTTTTATATAAATTCAAAAATTGCTCAGTTAACCTACACTCTGTGGAACTAAATTTCAGAAAAACTTTTCAAAAAAAGCTGAAAATATATTTATGGAGAGAGTGGAAGTTTCATATATAGTGTAGGTGACTCCGCACCAATGTATAATTGGTTATAATCATCAACCTACCACCACCTCCAAAAGAACAAAATTTTTTTTACAAATTTTTTTGTGAATTGAAAATATAATCCCAAACAATTCAAAAACATCCGTGGTAATGTTGGTGTTTACCTCACCTCGCAGAGAAAACTGATATAATCTTCAAAATTACCCTTTGATTTAAAGTGGGTACATGGCTGACTTCCCTGTTAATGTTGGTTATCTTCAAGCATTGAAATCCAATCCCGACACAAACAGTTCGTGTTTCAGATGCTGATCTTTCTTCAGGGGAGTATGATGTCAAATCTGAACCAACCTCATGGGATTCTGACCGCGCCAAGGGCTATTCTTCATATCTGCTGGAAACTGAAACTTTCTGTTCGCCACATCGTGCTGGCTGTGCTCCGCTCTGAGCCACCAGATGAATGCCTTGAAACTCACTTTTCCCTGTTAAATATGCAAACAGGGATGCTTCTGGAGCCAATCAAAAGAGACAGGGTTATAAAGAACCTATCAACAGTTTTGAACCATTGAGGGACGGCCGGTTTAAACTGCCCAATGTTTAGTTTGTTTCGCAAATGAAAGGCCGGTGCCTGATGATGTCAGGAGCCGACCTAACTGGGAACTATTCTCCAGCTTGTTCTATTAAAGTTACGGACCTGATAGAACCAATCAGGACTGTAAATGTCCTCCTGAACTACGTTACATTTCTGTGATAATTGTATACATTCCAAAACTCACAAAACCGCAAACTAAAAATAAACTGTAATTAACAAAACACGATGCATACTACACGCGCTCCTAGCATATTGTAAATGCCCGTGAATAACTCAAATAAATGGATTACAATAAATATTTAAGTTTAATTTGTCATTCATGCCCCAGTTATATTTTAAATTCACAAAAAAATAAAAATGTTGTTCTTTTGGAGGTGGTGGTAGGTTGATGATTATAACCAATTATACATTGGTACGGAGTCACCTACACTATATATGAAACTTCCACTCTCTCCATAAATATATTTTCAGCTTTTTTTGAATATTTTCTGAAATTTAGTTCCACAGAGTGTAGGTTAACTGAGCAGTTTTTGAATTTATATAAAACAAGTTCATTATATAATTTACTGTAATACACAGTTTGGCAGCGACAGAGCAGTTTTTAGTTGCTCTTGATTTATTTTTGATTATATTGGATCACTGTATACAGTGGTGATTTTTTAGATTTATCTAATACTGAGAAAGCCAGATTTTGTTCTTGCATACCAATCTTGGTGAATTTCAATCACTTTTTTTTTTTTTTTTAGAGTAATTGTGCCTATGGTCAGACAGACATCAATCCTTAAATAATTCTTTCCAAAATTCTATAAGTTATGAAATGATCTACCATTGTCAATTAGAGAGGAGAAAGATCTAATATGATTTTACTACTAAGCAAAGACATGGTTTATGGTGTCTGAGGTATGATCAATCCAAGCTTGTACCAACAGTGGAAGCTGAACATAAGACTTGCCAAACTGTGTCATACCAAAGGTCCATTAAACCCAGTATCCTGTTTCCAATAGTGGCCAATCCAGATCACAAGTATTTGGCAAGATCCCAAGGAGTAGATAGATTCTAAGTTTCTTATCCCAAGAATAAGTAGTGGATTTCTGCAACTCTACCTTCATAATGGTTAATGGACTTTTCTCCAGGAACTTGTCCAAACCTTTTTTGAAGACAGCTATACTGACAGCTTTCATCACATCATCTGGCAATGAATTCCAGAATTTAATTATGTATGGAGTAAAATAAATATTTTCCCTTACTGGTTCTAAAAATATTACCTAGTAAATATTGTGTGTCCCTTGTCTTTGTACTATTCATAAGAGTAAACAACTGATTAACGTTTACTCATTCCATTCCACTCATTATTTTATAGACCTCTATCATATCTCCCCTTAGCCATCTCTTCTCCAAGCTGAAGAGCTTAATCTTTTTAGCCTTTCTTCATAGGGGAATTGTTCCATCCCCTTTATCATTTTGGTTGCCCTTCTCTGTACCTTTTCTAATTCTGCTGTATCTTTTTTGAGATGTGGTGACCATAACTGCACGCAATACTCAAGATGAGGTTGCACCATGGAGTGATGCAGAGGCATTATGATATTCTCTGTTTTATTCTCCATTCCTCTGCTAATAATCCCTAGCATTTTATTTTCTTTCTTGGCTGCTGCTGCACACTGAGCAGAAGATTTCAACATATTTTCTACAATGATTCCTAGATCTTCTTTTAAATATATCTAAAGCAAGAAACTTGTGAGGGAATCAATGACAGAGGGGTTAAAGGGGCTCCTAGGGAAGATAAGGCCATTGCAGAAAGACTAAATTAATTCTTTGCTTCTGTGTTTAATAATGAGGATGTAGGGGAGATACTGGTTCTGGGGATGGTTTTCAAGGGTGATGAGTCAGATGAACTGAACCAAATCACTGGGAACCTGGAAGATGTAGTGGGCCAGATTGACAAAATAAAAAGTAGCAAATCATCTGGACTGGATGGTATGCATCCTAGGATTATGAAGGAACTCAAAAATGAAATTTAAGATCTGTTAGTTAAATTTTGTAACCTAGCATTAAAATCATCCATTGAACCTAGAGACTGGAGGGTGGCCAATATTTAAACAGGGCTCCAACGGCGATCCACAAAACTATAGACCAGTGAGTCTCACTTCAGTGCCAGGAAAAATATTGGAAACTATTCTAAAGATCAAAATCACAGAGCATATAGAAAGACATGGCTTAATGGAACACAATCAGCATGGATTTACCCAAGAGAAATCTTGCCTCACAGATCTGCTTCATTTTTTTTGAGGGGTTAATAAACATGTGGATAAAGGTGAACTGGTAGATGTAGTATATTTGGATTTTCAGAAGGCATTTGACAAAGTCACTCATGAGTGGCTTCTAAGAAAAATAAAAAGTCATGGGATAGGAGGTGATGTCCTTTTCTGGATTACAAACTAGTAAATAGACAGGAAACAGAGAGTAGAATTAAATGGTCAATTTTCTCAATGGAAAAGGGTAAACAGTGGAGTACCTCAGGGATCTGTATTTGAACCAGTGCTTTTCAATATATTTATAAATGATCTGGAAAGGAATATGATGAGTGAGGTAATCAAATTTGCAGATGATTCAAAAATATTCAGAGTAGTTAAAGCACAAGCAGATTGTGATAAATTGCAATGCAAGAGGACCTTGAGAAACTAGAAGATTGGGCATTCAAATGGCAGATGAAATTTAATGTGGACAAGTGCAAGCTGTTGCATATAGGGAAAAATAACCCTTGCTGACATTACACGATGTTAGGTTCCATATTAGCAGCTACCACCCAGGAAAAAGATCTAGGCAGCATATTGGATAACACATTTAAATTGTCGGGTCAGTGTGCTGCAGCATTCAAAAAAGCAAACAGTATGTTAAGAATTCTTAGGAAGGTAATGGTGAATAAAATGGAAAATGTCACAATTCCTCTGTATCACTCCACGGTGAGACCACACCTTGAGTATTGTGTACAATTCTGGATACTACATCTCAAAAAAGATATAATTGCGATGGAGAAGGTTCAGAGAAGGGCGACCAAAATGATAAAGGGGATGGAATAGCTCCCCTATGAGGAAAGGCTAAAGAGGTTAGGGTTGTTCAGCTTAGAGAAGAGACAGCTGAGGGGGGATATGATAGAGGTCTTTAAAATCATGAGAGGTCTTGAACGGGTAGATATGAATTGGTTATTTACTCTTTCAGATAATAGAAGGACTAGGGGGTACTCCATGAAGTTAGCAAGTAACACATTTAAAACTAATCAGAGAAAGTTCTTTTTCACTGAATGCACAATTAAGCTCTGGAATTTGTTGCCAGAGAATGTGGTTAGTGCAGTTAAGCCCAAATTTTAAAAGCCCTTCGTGCATAAAATCCAGGCTTTACATGCGTGGCTAGGCCTTGCGCGCGCCGAGCCAATTTTCAACGGGGCCAAGCCACACGCATAAAGCCCGGTATGTACACAAGTGCCAGGCTTCTTTGAAGGAATGAGCTGGAGGGTGGGGAGGGGCAGGGGGTGGGCCGGGACAGCACCATTGTTTGCTGTCTTGAAGACTTGTGCCGGCAGCCAGCCGGCGCGCACAACTTACTTCAGCTGCCGAGCTGAACTAAGTTGCAAAACAAAGAAACATTTTTTTAAAAGGTAGGGTTTAGGGGGTGGGGATTAGAGGAGAAGAGAGAGGGAGTATGGGTAGGAGGGTAGGGACGTTCCATCCCAGCCGGCTCCTTAATTGGAGTGGAATAGGAGGGAACTGGTGAAGGCCGGAATGCGTCGCTGCACGGAAATTGCTAAATTCCCCCCCCCCTTGTGCACGCTACCCACACATACACACGCGGATTATAGAATCTGCCGCACATGTGCGCCCGGCCCATGTATTTTATAAGATGCATGCCCCAGCACATGCATGTTATAAAATCAGAGCATCCATGTGTGCATGCCGGGAAGCTTGTGTACATGCATGCATGTGCGCGCACACATTATAAAATCTACCCCTTAGTATAGCTGGGTTTAAAAAAGGTTTGGAAAAGTTCTTGGAGGAGAAGTCCATTAACTGCTATTAATCAAGCTGACTTAAGGAATAGCCACTTCTATTACTGGCATCAGTAGCATGGGATTTACTTAGTGTCTGGGTACTTGCCAGGTACTTGTAGCCTGAATTTGCCACTGTTGGAAACAGGATGCTGGGCTTGATGGACCCTTGGTCTGACCCAGTTTGACAATTCCTTATGTTCTTATGTGGAACTTTGTATTATGGGTTACTCTTCCCTAAGTGCATCACTTTGCACTTGTCCACATTATATTTCATTTGCCATTTGCATTCCCAGTCTCCCAGTTTTGCAAGGTTCTCTTGCAATTTCTCGCAATCCTCTTGTGATTTAACAACTTTGAATACTTTTGTGTCATCAGCAAATCTGTTCACCTCACTTGTTCTTCCCATTTCTAGTCATTAGCTGGTTACATTAGCTGGATAGGTGTATCTGGCTAACTTAATTTGCAATTCTGTGGCTGAATATCAGCCCTTATGTTTTTTTTGGGATTTTATGAAGATTGCAAGAGCTTCACCAGTGGCCTCCATTATGGTGATGGGTAAATGATCTGGATGCTGTAATACCTGGGTCCAATTTCTTGAACATGTTTCCTTGTTATAAAACTCTTTTTTTCTATCCTCCCTCCATATATAGGAGTTTATTGTGAATTATCAGCCTCATATTAATTTTTCTTATTTTTTTGAATTATATTTGCTTTTGTATGGCCAGATATCTTGTATTGTGTCTTGTTCAGAAATCCTATAAATACAAAATTTTAAAAAGTGGTTCTGTTCAACATGAGATAAAGAAATTCCATGCTTTTACTAACATAGCTTCATCATTAAACAAGGTCTGGACTTATTCTGTTGGTCACTGCATGCATTCTAAGGCATCATATCATCTCCGTTTGTTACCTTCCATATATTAGTGGCGTGCATTCGTTTTCAAACTATTGGCAATCTGCAATGTATATGTCCCTATTCATTGTATTCGTGGGGTCACGAAACGTATGGCGAACCCCCACGAATACAATGTATCACTAACGAGTAAACCCCCACCCTCCTGACCCCCCAAGACTTGCCAAAAGTCCCTGGTGATCCAGCAGGGGTCCTGGAGCGATCTCCTGCATTCGGGCTGTCGGGGGGTCAGGAGGTTGGGGGTTTATTCGTTAGTGATAGGGATGAGCAGAGGGATGCCAAACATTGCATTCGTGATTCGGATTCGTCGGGGAGCAGATACGTTGCATTCGGCTGTATGGCGCCCTGATGTGTTAATACGGCAATTTCTATTCGTGTCCCAGCTAAAATTAAAATTAACTACAACCTCCACCCTCCTGACCCCCCCAACACTTACCAAAACTCCCTGGTGGTCCAGCGGTGAGTCCGGAAGCCATCCCCTGCACTCTCACACCCTCGGTGCCAGTTTCATCATGGCGCCGATAGCCTTTGTCACAGGGGCTACTGGTGCCATTGGTCAGCCCCTGTCACATGGTCATTGGTGCCATCTTTTGCTCCTACCATGTGACAGGGGCTGACCAATGGCACCGGTAGCCCCTGTGATATACTATGGGCAAAGGCTATCGGCGCCATTTTGAGTACTGGCATCGGATGGCCGGAGTGCAGGAGGTCGCTCCAGGACCCCCGTTGGACCCCCAGGGACTTTTGGCCAGCTTGGGGGGGCCTCCTGACCCCCACAAGACTTGCCAAAATTCCAGCAGGGGTCCGGGAGCGACCTCCTGCACGCCGGCTGTCTGATGCCAGTACTCAAAATGGCACCGATCGCCGTTGCCCTCACTATGTCACAGGTACCGACGGTCGGCCCCTGTGACATAGTGAGGGCAAAGGCAATCAGCTGCCAGTATTCAAAATGGCGCTGACGCCTTTGCCCTCACTATGTCACAGGGGCCGGTACCTGTGACATAGTGAGGGCAAAGGCAATCGGCGCCATTTTGAGTACTGGCATCGAACAGACGGCATGCAGGAGGTCGCTCACGGACCCTTGCTGGACTTTTGGCAAGTCTTGTGAGGGTCAGGAGGCCCCCCAAGCTGGCCAAAAATCCCTGGGGGTCCAATGGGGGTCCCGGAGCGACCTCCTGCACTCTGGCCATCCGATGCCAGTACTCCAAATGGCGCCAATAGCCTTTGCCCATATTATGTCACAGGGGCTATCGGTGCCATTGGTCAGCCCCTGTCACATGGTAGGAGCACAAGATGGTGCCGATGGCCATGTGACAGGGGCTGACCAATGGCACCGGTAGCCCCTGTGACAAAGGCTATCGGCACCATGATGAAACCGGCACCGAGGGTGTGAGTGCAGGGGCTGGCTCCCCGACCCCCCGCTGGACCACCAGGGAGTTTTGGTAAGTCTTGGGGGGTTCAGGAGGGTGGGGGGTTTGTTTAAATTTTTATTTAGGTTGCCGTATAATTCGACGAAGATTCGTGTATTCATGGGGAATCGTGATACGTTTCGCTTCCCCACGAATACTACGAATAGTGCAATATACATTACGGATCGCCAATACGGCAAAAACGAATGCACATCCCTAGTTAGTGATACATTGAGTTCCTTCATACAACCTAGCACACTAAAGCAATATCCTGGCAGTAGCAAGAAAGCTGCATACACTGTATGCCCAGGCTGCCGAACTGGAATAGTCAAACATAAGACTGTGTCCATGGTACACATGCTGGTTACCCATTTTCAAATTAACAGGGCAGGATGTGCCTTGGGTTACAGAACTGTGATATCTGGTAGGGATGTGCAGCAGGGACGGATTTGTCCCATTCGGTATTCGTATTCGTGGGGATACAAATCCGTTGCATACATTCTCGGGGGACTCCAATCCGTTCATTAGTTACATATGTATTTGTTTCCCAAAAAAACCCCATCCCAATCCTTTAAATTTAATTAACCACAACCCCCACCCTCCTGACCCTCCCCCCCCCCAAGACTTACCAAAAGTCCCTGGTGGTCCAGCGGGGGTCCTGGAGCAATCTCTTGCACTTAGGCCATAGGCTGCCGGTATTCAAAATGGCGCCGATAGCCTTTACCCTCACTATGTCGCAGGGGCTACCGGTGCCATTGGTCGGCCCCTGTCACATGATAGGAGCAATGGACAGCTAGTGCTATCTTGTGCTCCTACCATGTGACAGGGGCCGACCAATGGCACCGGTAGCATTTCCATAGTGCCTGCTTTATTCTCAGGTTCAAGATGGACCAAAGGGTGTTCATTTGGTGTTATAATGTCTAAGGTTATGCTACTTGCCAATATTTAACCCAAACAGATATCTGGTGGTGAGGACAGAGACAAGTGGGCTTCCACTTTCCAGATTTCAATTTAGGAGGGTTTGAGTAAAAGTATCTACCTATAATTGTCCATGATAAACAATTATATGGCTGACATTTCTTTCATATAGGTAGAGTAGAAACATTCCAGGTGGTGAAGTCTTGATGGAATTGAGACTTACATGCAAGAGTCCATCAAGCCCAGCATCCTGTTTCCAACAGTGACCAATCCAGGCTACAAGTACCTGACAAGTACCCTAAAACTAAATATAACCCATGCTACTGATGCCAGTAATAACAGTGGCTATTCCCTAAGAGGTAGATCTTAAATAAGTACGCGCGCATACTTTTGTTCGCGCAACAGGCGCGAACAAAGGTACGACGGATTTTATAAGATACGCGCATAGCCGAAATCGGAGCGGCCTCGGAGGGAACTTTCCTTCCGCGTCCCCCCACCTTCCCCTCCCTTCCCCTATCTACCCCACCTCCCAGCCCTACCTAAATCCCCCCTATCTTTTGTTGTGCAAGTTACGCCTGCTTGAAGCAGGCGTAACTTGCGAGCACCACCTCGGCATCCCCCGGCACAGGCTGCAGTGCCGGGGGACTCGGGACCGCCCTCCCGGCCCACCCCCGAACCATCGCCATGCCCCCGGACCCACCCCGGACTGCCCCCTGACCCCGGATATGCCACCAGGACATGCCCCCGGACTGCCGACATACCCCTGGACCCGCCCCCTCCTGCCCCTTTTACGAAGCCCCGGGACTTACGCGCATCCCGGGGCTTTGTGCGCACCGGCGGCCTATGCAAAATAGGTGCGCCGGCTTGCGAGTGCACTGCGTGCGTAAATCCGACAGGATCTACGCGCGCAGGGCTTTTAAAATCTAGCCCTCAGTCAACTTGATTAATAGTAGTTAATGGACATCTCCTCCAAGAACTTATCCAAACCTTTTTTAAACCTAGCTGCGCTAACTGTACTAACCACATCCTCTGGCAACAAATTCCCGAGCTCAATTGTTCGTTGAGTGAAAAAGAATTTTCTCCAATTAGTTTTAAATGTTCTAAAAGCTAACTTCATGGAGTGCCTCCTAGTCCTTTTATTATGTGAAAGAGTAAATAACCAATTTACATGTACCCATTCAAGACCTCTCATGATTTTAAACACCTCTATCATATTCCCCGTCAAACGTCTCTTCTCCAAACAGAACAGCCCTAACCTCTTTATCCTTTCCTCATATGGGAGCTGTTCCATTCCCTTTATCATTTTGTTTACCTTTCTCTGTACCATCTCCAGTGCAATTATATCTTTTTTGTGATGCGGCGACCAGAATTGTACACAGTAATCAAGGTGCAGTCTCACCATGGAGCGATACAGAGGCATTATGACATTTTCCGTTTTATTCACCATTTCCTTCCTAATAATTCCTAACATTCTCTTTACTTTTTTGACTGCCACAGCACACTGAGCCGACGATTTTAAAGTATTATCCACTATTATGCCAAATCTGTTTCCTAGGTGGTAACTCTTAATATGGAACCTAACATCGTGTAACTACAGCATGGGTTATTTTTCCTTATATGCATCACCTTGCACTTGTACTTATTAAATTTCCATTTGCCATTTGATTCCCACAATTTGGGCACATAGCCTATAAAAGAGAGATGTTTTTGGACAGGAACTCCTAAGGCCTTCATGCCTTCCATCATTGTAAACATTGTTTACAAGTACTGAAGGTAGGACATAGGGGGTCATTTATCAAAATGCGATAAGGCGTTTTCGCATGCGTTAAGGGCTTATCACATGTGATAGCACCATATCGTATGGTGTGATGCAAATTCAGAAAATAGGAGGAGTTAGGGGCGGAGAGTGGGCTGGGTTAGCCTGTCTGTGAAGAGCTATCGCACAGCCATAACGCCAATTTTAACAACACCTCTTTGAATTGCGTTAGACTGTGTGATAGCTGCCGTGACCATGCGGTAAAGTTTCATTGCCTTTTGCGATGTCTCCCATAAGGCCAATTTGGGGTGAATTAAAGGAGGGAGGGAGGGAGGGAGGGAGAGAGAGAGAGAGAGAGAGAGAGAGAGAGAGAGAGAGAGAGAGAGAGAGACTAGCCATATTGTCATCCCCATAGGTAGGTATTTGTATCCCTATGGTAGGCCCACCTAGTAACTCGAGGTGGGGTTTAGGTATGAGTGTAGGGGGTTAGGGGCCACTTTGACATTCTATGTGACACATACGAACAGAACAGTGGTCTCTTGTGAAGATTTGATGTCCTTTGGAGTGAGAAAACTCACTCCAAGATGAGATTTGGGCAATGTTAGTTAGGTGGAGAGAACATTGCCCAAATCTCATCTTGGAGTGAGTTTCCTCACTCCGAAGGTCATCAAATCTTCACATGAGACCACTGTTCTGTTCGTATGTGTCACATAGAATGTCAAAGTGACCCCTAACCCCCTACACTCATACCTAAACCCCACCTCGAGTTACTAGGTGGGCTCTCTCTCTCGTCCACCCAGTGGTCATATGCAGGAAATACAACAGGTCTGACACCTATCGCAAATTCAGATAATGTTATCGCAATGTGCACTTACTTAGCTCTTCGCATAGGTAATTAGCACAAATTGCGATAAACTGAATTTTTGCATAAACCACGCCCCTTTTGCAATCGCATGCGGTATTTACCGCATTTTGATAAATCCAGGCCATAGCCATTTACGGCTGGGTCCTACAAACACTTGAAATAAACCACTTAGGTTCTTCTCAAGTTTATTAACAAAAAGCATCTCACAGGACTATGGGTGGGCCTCTAAACATTTAGAAAGAGGGATTTGCTTGTTTGCCTAATCCATTACAATACAATGTTCTAAATTTTTAAAGGCTAAGGTATGTTAAAATAGCCAGTATCCCTGTGTGCCCATTTTAGGGTTGGGTCTATCCATTAAGGGTGTGCATGTTAAAAAATGTTTGTTTTGTTTCATTTGAGCAGTGTCTTTCTTTCTTTTCATGCTATTTTTCATGTTATTCGGTTTAGTTTCCCATTTTTAGTGCACACTATTTTTTAATAGTGAACACTAAAATATAGGGCATGATATTGGCAGTAAATATTAAAACTTGGTTGCCAGAATTTCTGTATGCCCTGCCCTGATCCCAGATACTTCCTCAGCATTGATGGAATCTAAAGGAGGTAGGAGCGATCCCCAGAAGCTTCTGCCCTGCTGATGCCATACTTCAAAATGGTAAGAGCAAAAACAGAGTCCAGTGACCACAATCAACAGGAAAAACAAGAGAGTGGCACACTCCAAAGACAGATATAAACAAACTGAACTAGAAATAATAGCAAAAACCTCTGCTAAGTAAAGAAGTTTTTTTTCATTTCTGTTATTTAATAATATTTTTATTTGATTTTTAGTTGTTTTATATATATATATATATATATATATATATATATATATATATATATATATATATTGACAATAGGGATAGCAATGTATCACTTAGAGAGATATGTTTACCTCGGGTTCTCCTTCTGTTCAGAGTTCTGTGTTAGATTCCTGTATAATATTGTTTTCAAAGTTTATTTGGCTTTTTAATGCCTTTTGTTGTTTCCTTTCTGGTTATTTCTGGTTGGTATTATATGTACCATTTATTTTGGGTTTGTAGGTGTCACACTTCTTATCACCACTGTATCTGATGTTGAATTCTTATATCCCCTGAAGCAGGTGTTGCCAAAACATGATCATTGTCAGGATTTTTTATCTTTAATTTTTATTATTTTTAATGTTTATTGCCTGTTGTATTTCTTACTACACATTTATATATTTGATATAATTTTATTTAAATGTATTTTACTTTGTGCAATATTGCATTTATTTTGTGGATTATTATTTTATTGATATATATGTCTTTTCATTTTCTTGTAATTTATTTATTTACAGTAGCTTTCATTATTATTATTCTTAGTTCAATGTTTTATATCTGTCTTTGAAGTACACTTCAAAATGGTGCCATCTTTGGTCAGATGAAGCCATTCTGAAATATGGCACTGATGTGGCAGGAGTGACTGAGTATTTCTCCTTCCCTCTTTGGACCCTGCAGATAAAATAAGATGCTGGGGGTTGGGGCCCTAGGCCAATGCAAAGTATTTTTGTTTCTTTTCTTTTTTTTTTTAATTTCAACACATTTAGTCAATGAAAGCAGGGTAGCTTTTGTTTGCAAAATGAAATTAAATAGGAAACGTCTTTACCATTTCAAATTTTGTCTAAAATGAAAACACAACTGCCCATAGGAATATAAGATGGATACGTATTTGCTTATATGAATATCTTTATGTCTTTGTGAATTATGCTGTGGTATGCATATCCAATATAAAATATGTTCCTCAAACTGTTTTATGTAAGATTATTAAGTGTGAGGCTAAAGAAAGGAATACAGGGGGCTGAGTGCCAGCTGCACACATAGATATCTTGTATGGGTTTCTTTCTCTATTTGACCTATAAAGGTCATTAAGCTTTGGTAATAGATGAACCCTACCAATGTAATTAAAGAAAGAACACATTTACCTTTAGAAATCACACAAAAGTGGAAAGAATACCTCTTGATTATGCACACAAATGCATTTTTGTGGTGCAACTACACAGCATTTGACAGTGCAAAATATCTTGGTTGCACTGAATAGAAATCTTGCTGGCTCTTTTTAGCACATAATGCTAGAGTGTGAATAAATGGGATAAGCAGGGCACTGAAATGTGAAAGTAAATATTATCAGAAAATAGAAAATGACTGTGTTCAAATACGATTAGATCAGAATGTTTTGTATGAAGCGTCAAAAGTTCAGCTCAACTGCAATTTCATTCTTCGCCTGTATTTAACATTTAAATTACGTGGTGTTATCTGATTAGGAAATGCAGAGCTAGTCATCTGTCCCTGACAGTGCTAAAAAATGACAACATTTCTATGGCATTTCTGTCAATAAAATGCTTAGTTTGTTGATGTGTTATCAATGAAGAGTTCTTAATCTACATTTATAATACGTAAAGGTTGGAAAATATTTTTGCATTATGAACTTGGCAGCCATATAGATGATTTTTTATTTAGCTTACATTATGGCAGAAGTGAATATTGCACATGTAAAGCTCATTTGAAACAAAGGTATAAAGCATGGAGGTGAAATGGAACGCTTTCTGAAGGAAACCAGTGACCTTGGATGTTGATGAAATTTTTAAAAGACCAAAAACATGTACTGTGTGTATCTCTTATCTGCCTCCTTGAGCCATCGGACTTTTCAGCATAAGCTGTGCTGCAGCTCCATAGCACCCATTCATGTCAATGAGACAACTTCAGGGGGTCATAGCAGAAGCTTTTTGTATTATTAATAGAGATGTGCTTCAGGATCAGATTTTGTATCAGGCTTCATTTCGGGGCCCCCACGCGGGAATTTCTTTTTTCCACACAGTTCGGGGTTTTTTTTTTTGGGGGCCCTGATTTTCGCTTTAGTGCGCACTAACGTGGCAGAATTAGTGCGCACTGACAGGGAATTAGGAGTAGATTTTAAAAGCCCTGTGCGCGTAAATCCTGCCAGATTTACGCTTGCAGGGCACTCGCGCAGCGGCGAGCCTATTTTGCATAGGCTGCTGGTGCGCGCCAAGCCCGGGACGCACATAAGTCCTGGGGCTTCATGGGAGGGGGCATGTCCAGGGGGCGTGTCGGCAGGCCGGGGGTGTGTCCGGAGTCAGGGGGCGGTCCAGGGCGGGGCCGGGGTGGGCCGGGAGGGTGGTCCCGAGTCCCTTGGCACTGCGGCCTGTGCCGGGGGATGCCGAGGCGGCGCACGCAAGTTATGCCTGCCTCAAACAGGCGTAACTTGCACAACAAAGGTAGGGGGGATTTAGGTAGGGCTGGGGGGTGGGTTAGATAGGGGAAGGGAGGGGAAGGTGGGCTGTGCGGAAGGAAAGATCCCTCCGAGGCCGCTCAGAGGGATCGGCAGGCTGTGCAGCTCGGCGTATGCAGGCTGCCGATTTTGCACAGTCTTGCGCGTGCCGACCCCTGATATTATAAGATACGCATGGCTACGCGCGTATCTTATAAAATCCGGCGTACTTTTGTTTGCAGCAGTGGTGCGAACAAAAGTACGCGCACGCGTACTTTTTTAAGATCTACCTCTATGTGCGCACTAACTCCCCATTACTGTGCTCTAATTCTGCCACATTAGTGCGCACTATTGGGGGAGTTAGCATGCACTAACTCCTGTTAGTGCGCACTAACGTGAAAATGAATTTTTTCTGAAATTTTGGAAAAATTTAAATCTGTTCTCGGTTCTCTCGAACCATTCCGAATTAGGAAATTTCGTTGAAATTGCCTAATTCAGGAAAAACAATTGCACATCCCTAGTGGGTAATCCTGCATTTACCCACATTGGAAACAGGGGATTATTTTTTTGCCCACCCTCCCTCTGTTGTAAAAATGCACATGCATATTTTCACCTGGCCAAAAAATGGGGATGGGTTTAGGTTGGGAGGGGGGGGCATTGTATGCGGAGATTGCATTATTAGATCTAAGCACCAATAGAGAAGGAAAGTCTCACGTTCCAAACTCTTATCAGCATTTTACCATGCTAAATATACTTTTTAGTGGCTAGTGCTACTCATCTTTAAAACAAAAGTTGGCTTCGTTAACATCTACACTCTCTCTCTCTCTTCACCTATCTAAAACTACATTTCCTTTCAGTCACAACCTTAATACCCTTTTTGCTGTCACACTAGACACATTTGAAACTACATATTTTCTGCATACAAACCCTCTGTTAAATGTCACCCTCTCACCTATTTTCAAGACAGCATAATCCTTTGGGATTATCCATATTACTATATAGATACTTAAATACAAGTATGAAACTGCTGGATCTAAGAAGGACTGCCACATACATTTATCACAGCAATTTCACTCATACGCTTTGTACAACCTATTACCAGATTCACAACTCATGTTTTTTTTTCAGGCATATCACAAATCACTTCATATAGGAACTCATATCATGTAAAGAAAACATAGAAATATTTATACATTTTATTTATAGAGCAAGTACACCTGAATCCTCTTTTGAGGACTAATGGTGAACATGTGGGCATAGCAACTCCCTTATCTACTTTTCCAACTTTTGCTACTTCTAAAGGACGGGCTATGGTTCTCCACCTACTTGGACAGCAGTAGCTTATGCTCCTGCTGCTACTGTCTTAGGAACAATACTAATCAAATAGAAATCTCCCCAAATGTTTACCTAATAATCCTCCCAAAAAACCCACCTGACGTGTATGATTTTTTTCAGGCACACTCTGTTGCTCACTCAAAATTAATGTACCATCGGCACACAAACATTTTTTTAAGAGGAAAGAGGATGGTTTCATAAGTTTTGTCAACAGGCAACCCTCCTTCGGTGCCTTCCCTTTTTAATCATTAACTCACCCTCCGTTCTCCCTTTCTTTTATTGAAAATGTGAATTTTAAAAATTTCAAATAGTGGGCAACAGATTACCTCTATTCTTTTTCCTTTTATTTTAACTTGTTTTAGCTTATGTCCATGTTATATCTTCATGTGATACCACACTTCTTACTTATTTGTTTAAACTATCAGACAAATAACTGAATTTTACTTAGCTTTGAAATGTCCCAATGTCTATTCTTGCTTCCATGTAAAGAATCCCATTTCAAGAATCCCGACTTGCGCAAGTTTCGACACCCAATGTCTTCATCAGGGATTGTTTATCCCCTTGTTGTTCTTTTCCTTTTCCTTTTTTATAAAATTCAAAGCAGTATTCCTCATATTCGACCACTTCATCCAAACTCAATTCGGTGCTCCACAAGCCTCCGTGTAATGCTGGCTCTGACGGTACTCTGACGGGAGTACCCGTCAGAGCCAGCATTACACAGAGGTGAAGATCCATTCGGATGCAGTTTTTGCAGGCCAACACAGAGAAGGAAGTGATGTCAGGGCAAGAGGCGATCAGGACAGGCAGCAGACAACAGGGTCAGGTTCAGGATGTGGTCAGAGGCAGGCAGTGTACTCGCAGACTCAAGGTTCAGGTAGTGATCTGGGCAGGCAGCGTTCAGTCAGAAGCAGAAGCAGGCATTGGTCAGGGACAGGCGGAGGTCAAGCAGAATCAAGGTCCAATCCAAATGAATGCCAGAAGCCCGAACCGAGGTCAGGCCAGAAGTCCAATCCAAAGAGATGAGGAGTGAGGAGGGGGAAGGAGAATGAGGAATCACCGGGCAAGACAAGAAGCTGAAGACAAATGAAGGAAAAGCAAACCACAAGGACATGAACTCAGGAGATAACCAGACTGCCAAGGAACCAAGAAGAAGACACAGGACACACAGCAGAAAACAGGAAGCAGGAATGCAGTAGGGGTGTGCATTCGTTTTGAACGCATATGTAAAACGCTACTTTTTTTTTTTAACTTAAAAAAGTGATGAGGCGCAACGATCGCGATTTCCAACTTATTCAACATAGCTATGTTGAATACATCAAACCTAAATAAACACTTAAACCCCCCACCCTCCTGACCCCCCCAAGACTTACCAAAACTCCCTGGTGGTCCAGCGGGGAGTCAGGAAGCCATTCCTGTATTCCTTTGCGAGGAGCACGTGACATCGGCGTCACGTCGGAGTGACGTGGACGTCACGTGATTCACCGTGCCTCCGCTCTGGGACCCCCGCTGGACCCAACCGGAACTTTTGGCCAGCTTGGGGGGGCCTCCTGACCCCCCCAAGCTGGCCAAAAGTTCCGGTCTTGGGGGGTGATTAAGGAGGGTGAGGGGTTTAAATTTTTATTTAGGGAACCGGTGAACGTATGGACATAGCCTCAACTTATCGAATTCTCCATATGTCCATATTGACCGAAATTGACCCTCACCTTCAACTTATGGACTTATCAACATAAATTTTTTGTCTGCACATCCCTAGAATGCAGTCAAAGCATTTCCCCAGGAGGAGTTGATATGCTGCAAAGGCAAGGAAGGGCTGCTGAGGCAGCCTCTTATTGGATTCTGCCAGTGATGTCATCTTACTGCACCTTCATATTTTCCCACCGTGGGCCTTTTAAGAGGGACAGAGACGGCCCACATGCAGACCTAGAAGGGGCCTGAGGCAGGAGCAGTGGTGGCGGCAAGGCCGGTGCAGTGCCTCCTGCATGACCAGAGAAAGTGGGCCTGGAGGTGGGGAGAGTAGCAGAGAAGGCAGGCTGAGTGCAGTAATGTGCTGCGTACCCACAAAGAGGCCTCGCCCCAGCAGCAAAGGCAGGTTTCCAGGGTCCAGGGCTGGGGTAAGAGTGGCTGTTCATGTGACGGGCCCACAGAATACCAATCGCAACACAAAGAAGAGAAATAACATAAGGATGATGTGCATAAACCCTTCCATTGGTCCTAATAATTAACTCCTATGAGTTTCCTAATCACCATACCTTTAGAGAAAGACAGAGAGCAGACAAATACTGAGAGCCAAGAAAGAAAACTATAGAAAGCAGACAAATACTGAGAACCAAGAAAGAAACTGCTTAGCTACGTGAGAAACGTAGGGCTCGGGTCACAGTAGGAGACTACTGTGACCTGAGCTGAAGAAAACCAGAATTATAAGGTACAACAAGGGTACAAGGCTTAGGGTTGAGGTGGAGGGAAAAGGGGAACCAGGAGGTAGACCGCACCTTGAGTCTGGTGTACAGTTCTGGTCACCGCATCTCAAAAAAGATATAGTTGCACTGGAGAAGGTACAGAGAAAGGCGACCAAAATGATAAAGGGGATGGAACATCTTCCTTAAGAGGAAAGGCTAAAGAGGTTAGGGCTGTTCAGCTTGGAGAAGAGATGGCTGAGGGCGGACATAATAGAGGTCTTTAAAATCTTGAGAAGTCTTGAAAGAGTAGATGTGAATCAGTTATTCACAGCTTTGGATAATAGAAGGACTAGGGGGCACTCCATGAAGTTAACATGTAGCACATTTTAAACTAATTGGAGAAAACTATTTTTCACTCAACGCACAATTAAGCTCTGGAATTTGTTGCCAGAGTATGTGGTTAGTGCAGTTAGTGTAGCTAGGTTTAAAAAAGGTTTGGATAAATTCTTGGAGGAGAAGTCCATTAACTGCTATTAATCAAGTTGACTTAGGGAATGGCCTCTGCTATTACTGGCATCAGTAGCATGGGATCTTCTTAGTGTTTGGGTACTTGCCAGGTTCTTGTAGTCTGGTTTGACCACTGTTGGAAACAGGATGCTGGGCTTGATAGACCCTTGGTCTGACCCTGAATGGCAATTTCTTATGTTCTTATGAACCAGGGAGCGAGGGGTGGGAGGAAGGGGAGAGACTGTCACAGACCCTAGCCTCTATTTTTAATAAATCAGGCAAGCAGGGCACTTTTAGCAACAGGTGGCAGGTCAGTCCTGCAAAGAGGGGGGCTGGTTGGGGCCTTTCAGGTCAAGTTTTTTATTCCATTAGCCAGGCCACTTAACCGGATATCTTTAGATGATATCCGGTTAAGTGGCAGGTTGTCAGGCCACACAAAACCAGCTAACTTTAGCAGGTCTAAAATTATCCGGCTAACTTTAGCAGGTCTAAAATTATCCGGCTAACTAGCCGGATATGATACAGATGTTCAGATACTTGAAAGGTTTTAAATATCCAAAGTCAATGACAAACCTTGTCCATTGGAACAAAATCAGCAGAACCAGGGGTCACGATTTAAAACTCCAGGGAGGAAGACTCAGAACCAATGTCAGGAAGTATTTCTTCACAGATAGGGTGGTGACATGCCTGGAATGCCCTTCCAGAGGACGTGGTGAAGATCAAAACTGTGAAGGATGTCAAAGGGGCATGGGATAAACACTGTGGATCCATAAAGCCTAGAGGATCATAAAGCCTAAGGATGGGAATGAAGAGAAAAGACATGGGGAATGACGGCTACAACCTGGTGATTAATACCCTTATTCAATAAACATTCACATGGTTAATGCGACTCCAACATTGCTCTATGCTTCAATAGCAAGAAGAAATGTGGAAAATCGGATTTGCGTTCAGGCAACAACCAACAAGGCTGCATAGTCTAGATAAACAAATAAGCATGGGAATAGCTTGCTTGTTGCAGCGGTTACTACCCCAAACCAATTAAGCCTGATACGTCACTTCAGTGCATATCCAGCATTGATCTCTGCTTCAATGGCAAGGGGGAATGAAGATAAGAGGATTTACATTCAGACAACAATCAACAAGGACTGAATTGCACAGTCTGGGTAAACAAATAAGCGTGGGAGTAGCTTGCTTATTGCGGTGGTTACTACCCCTAACTAATTAAACCGGATACTTCACTTTGAATGAATATCCAGCACAGCTCACTGTTTCAACGGCAGGGGGGGATGAAGAAATATGATTTACATTCAGACAACAACCAACACGGACTGAATTGCACAGTCTGGTTAAACAAATACACGTGGGAGTAGCTTGCTTGTTGAGGCAGTTACTACCCTAAACTAATCAAGCCTGATACTTCACTTTGAATGCACATCCAACATGGCTCTCTGCTTCAGCGGCAGAAGGAGAATGAGGAGAAGAGGATTTACATCCAGACAACATCTAACAAGGCATTGATCTGAGCAGTATGAGTATGCAAACATCGGGGTAACTTCTCGTTACAAAGGCTACTACCCTCAAACATTAAGTCTTATACTTCACTTTGATGCAGCTCCAACACTGCTCTCTTCATCAATGGCAGGGGTGGAAGGAAATTGGAATCAAAAAGTTACCAATAAGGGCCCTGAATTTAGCGGTCAGGATAACAGAAAGGTATTGTTGCAGTTGGGTACTGCAGGCAGGGTAGTGGACCCTTGGGCCGGCCCACCTAGGATGACAGGGTAGGCCGGGAGGTGGAGCCACAGGCTGGCGGTGTTCACCCCGGAACCAGGAACCCCCCCAGGAGAAGCCCGTAGGGTCCTGGAACCTTGGGACTTGGGGTATATGCTCAAAGTCCAATAGGAGGTAAGCCTGGGCTGGGAGTGTAGTATGGAAAGTCCAGAGTGAAAGATAGTCCGTGTACCGGCAGTACAGGTCGAGGGCCATCTGATGACAGGGCAGCGGGCGGCAGCGATACCTGTAGCAAACCGGACAGTGAGGCAGGGTCTGTAGAATGCTGGGCCTGGAGCAAGCTGAAGGCTTAGATGGACTCGGTAGCAGACTGTGGACTGGAACAGGCTGTAGACTGGAATGGAGTCTGCCGCTGGCTGTGGACGGAAGCTGGCTGTGGACGGAAGCAGGCTGTGGACGGAAGCAGGCTGTAGACTGAAGCAGGCTGTAGACTGGAACAGAGTCTGCCGCTGGCTGTGGACGGAAGCAGGCTGTGGACTGAAGCAGGCTGTAGACTGAAGCAGGCTGTAGTGAAGTCGGGAACGGACCAAGGTCTGAGGCAGGCGACAGGCTGAAGCGAAGTCAGGAATGGACCAAGGTCTGAGGCAGGCGGCAGGCTGAAGCGGAGTCAGGAACGGACCAAGGTTTGAGGCAGGCGGCAGGCTGAAGCGAAGTCAGGAACGGACCAAGGTCTGAGGCAGGCGGCAGGCTGAAGCGAAGTCAGGAACAGACCAAGGTCTGAGGCAGGCGGCAGGCTGAAGCGGAGTCAGGAACGGTCCAAGGTCGGAGGCAGGCTGCAAGCTGAAGCGAAGTCAAAGGTAATCCAAAGGTCAAGTCAGGAACGAGGAACAGACGAAGCGCAACTCAGAACTACTAGGCAGTAGTGAACCTCGTTGCAAGGCAAGGAGAAGGAGTCTGGACGCCGGTTATATCAGGCTTAGGGTGTGGCGTCATTAGCACAGGCGGAGCCAGACTTCCGGGAGCTGTGCGCACAAAGTGGGCGTCCTCACGCGCGCGCGAGGCAGCGGGGAGACGGGCAAGCAATGGCGGCCGCCACGTGTAACTGGCAGAGTATTCGGAGTCCCGGCACTGCGGGACGCGGCGTTTCCAGCAGCGGAGGTAGGCACTGTTCAGGGCTAGAGAAGGGGAAGCGGCAGAGACCGCAACAGGTATGGGAAAATAAGTGTGAGAGTTTGCTGGGCAGACTGGATGGGCCTGTTGGTCTTCTTCTGCCGTCATTTCTATGTTTGTATATAGCCTTTAGTTTCCTTCCTCTATGCCACTGGAAGGGGTACTTGTTTCCAGCTAGACTCCTCCACACTTCAGATTCTTTCAGGATGAATGACACCATTGTCCAAAAGATTTGGTTACTAAGTCCCAGGTACCAAGTGCCATCAGGTCAGAGTGGAACAAAAATAGTCTCTGAGCCCATAGCGGGGAAAAATCACCCTTTGTAGGGTGTTTAATGTCCCAGGGCACACAAACATATTTATTATCTTTGGGGCTTCTCCATCTAGCATTTCTCCCTTGTCCTGAGCTCTCTATCCCAGAGTTGGATTCTTTTTATGGGGGAAGACTCTCATCTATGGCTCATACAGTAATGTGAACATCCTATGTGTGCTGGTATCTGTGGCATCCCCTGGAGGGAGATGCTGTGACAGAACAGGCAGGACCAGGCACTGGGTATTAAATAATAAGTTTATTGTTTAAAGATGGACTTTAATTTGACTTTTAATAAGTGTGCAGTTGCAGTTGATTTTTGTCAGATAGGGTGGCTTATCTTGGGTAGGTGTCCTTTACTTCAGCAAACTGGTAGAGCTTCCCAAGGTGGTGTAACATGTGCTCAAAACCTCTCCTAGCCACATACCGGGATTCCTCTGACAGGGTTCCTTTATAACACGACAGAAGAAATCCTACCTGAGACTATAGCTTCTTCCCAAATACCCAGCCCTGTGTCCTAGTCCCAGTATAGGTGGAGATCCAGATGGCGTCTCCATGCTCGTTATTGATTCCTTTAGTTGTTCTGAAAGGTGACTCCTCGGATTGAAAAGTCTATGGTCTCAGGAACCCACTATTCCAGCCTGACTCCCAGTGAGGAGGGGTGGCTTAAAAAAAAAAAATCTCCTCCCAACAAAAAGAGAAACATACTTTTTTAGTCAAAAATCTTTCTAGACTGGTGTTCTGCCTTCAAAGGTGCTTGCCTCATTCATGGAGTGAATGGGTTCAGCCCCTGCCCTCTGAGTCCAGCCGGTGAAGATGACCTTGCCCAAAGGAGCAGAGTTTAAATGCAGTCCCTTTTCAAAATGGGTTTCTACTGGCCATCAAGCATCTCACAAGCCAAGCCTGTCACAGGTGCTTGCAACATTCAGGGAGTGAATGGGCTCACTGGTCTTCAGCCCCGGAGTGGAAGTCCCGCAGTGTTTCTGGAAAAAAAAAGAACTTCCTCACTCCAATCCTCTGGCAGGGTGCGCACAGCGTGGATTCCCTTCTAAAAGTAAAGGCCTGATGAGGCAGGGAGGCCTCACCAAGGAGGGAAAAACAGACATCCTGACTCTTGAGTGTCTGACTTGTAAACGTTTTGAGACGCATCTGTCCAGGAAGAAGTACCCTGTTATAACAATTTACACTCCTCAAGAAGCCACTGACGGGTCGCGAAACACTGGCCGCTGTCGGGTCTAATATCAAATCAGTGTTTACGGGAACAGATGGACTACTTACATATATTTTTTAATTGTTCCTTAAATCGTATTTCAAAGCATTGTGCCTTCAAAAAAAGATACACCACAAATGAGCATCAGACCGGACAGCTGTATAGACACATACTGCCGTTGTCAGGCTTGCTGACGTGGTTTTATCATATAAGGAAAATTCCTTTGAGATTTATACAGTGTCACAGCATTGAAAATCAAATACAGTGTCCTTTTGTTGGTTTTTTTTGTTTTTTGAACTAACTATAGCCACTCTTTAAACGTGCAAAATGGCTGGAGTGACCAATCCCAGCTCTCCTAGGTGGGAGGAGGGCAAGAGGAATGGAAAGCTCAGAATGTTTACTATCTAGAATAGAAACTAAAGGCATATAGGGGGTGGACTGGAGAGCCCTGCCACACAAGTAAGAGACAGGAAGGATGGAAAAACATCCTTACCTCACAACATAGTCCAAAATAGTTGCAATAAACTCCTCTGCACTGGGTCACTACCTGAAGGAGAGAGAGCACCCTGCAGGTCTCCCCTATCCAGCTTGAACACAGGGATGCCCCAATCCACTGAAAGAAGGGGAACCAGGCTCTCACGGGGCATTCTCCAAAGACGGATTAAAAGAGTAAAATCGAGCAGAATCAGGTCAGGTGGCAGGCTGGCTCCATCAGAGAAAGTTGCTTACTTCTTTCCCAAAAATAAGAGAAAAATTATATAGCAGGCGACAACAAGCTCACGGCTGCAAGAAAATCCAACTCAGTATCCATGAGGATCGATGATGCTTGTGGGTATAATGGACAGCTAATATGCATGCAGCTCCCACAAAGGGGAGAAAACCCTACATCTCTGTTCATTACATCTGCACTGGACCTTCCCCAGGAAATTTAGTATATTCTTTTTAGGGAGGGAAACCACAGGTTCCCTCCACTTCCCGAAAAGCTCCTTCACTTTGGGCAATCTGTGGGGGTAGGATGCTTCAAATGGGAATATTGATGAATTTGGGAGATACAGGGATGGGGCATCTAATGGATAACATTTTGGGGGGCTTTACAGTCAGTGAGGTGTTGGGGAGTCATAATAGGGAGACACTGATCACCAGGGATTTTAATTAACATGTTGGAGGGTTGAGGGTGCCAGACTTCCCGCAGGTCATGCTGCCCCTTTAAAAGCACAGTTCCTGAAAATCCAGGACCACCTTAACATGTTACTGTGGCCGGAAATGGGCAAACATTCCCAGCGGTGATAACATATGAAACTTTTCTTCTACAAGTTTGCTACAGATGCTGTGGATGCTAATGAGGCTCCTAGCTCATTAGCATCCACAGCAAAACTGCATGAAAATGAGCCTTCAAGCCATGGATAATACTGCAGCTTAGTACAGCAGCTAATAAGAGTCTTATATTTCCTTTCCTTGTTAAAGCCCGATCAATATAAATTATTATTTTTTTATTGCTGTCTATAGAAATGTTTAATTTTTTTTGATGGGAGTCATTCTTTATGGGCTCATTTTACCTATAATCACTATGTCCCCAGGTGGATGAACAGTGGAAAATAAATTTGAATAGCAACAATTTCTGGCTTTTTTGAGATAGCTACAAAAACGAAAATATTACTCAAGAAGAGCTGAAAAAAGATTTTCAAACTACATGGGCACAGAGGGTCTTTTAATGCCATCCACTCTGCCCCCAAAGATTTACTCACCCGAATACATGTGCACCTTTATTCTTTTTTTTTACTTCTGACATCTCTCAGACTTGAATACATTTACTCCTGCCTGAGGCTGGCTTAACTCTGACAAGCCCATGAACCTACACTGCTCCCATTCTAATTTATGGCTCTTTTCAGCGCTTGTAAATCTTCATTCTCATTTCTCACACAGTAGAAATAATGCTTCATTTGAGTCTATTCTGATTGCATGTGAAACAGTAAACTCACGACTTTTGCCACTTTCCATGAATTTTAAAAATAAATGCTCAAATCTTGCATCTATAGGTGCTGCTTGGGCTCAGGCTTCTCACATGGATCTGGGTTGTATTCTGATGTTCTGTTGATGAAGTGGACTTCACATAGTGGCTCATTATGCAGGGAACCCTTCCCTTTCATTGTCTGAATCACAGTTCCAGGCAGTTTAAATAATCGCACAGTGCACCAAAAGAGAGGTTCCAGTACTGTCTGTACTATTTTGTATTTTCTGTAATTCCTTTGCACTGGCTTACAGTCCATAGGTAACAATGAGTGTTCATTTCTAACTTGAATTCAGGTAGAACTCTTGAACTGTTTATACATATGAAAATGGGAAGTTTTTATCAAGTATTATTCCAGTACTTATTTCCCTCCCTTAACGGATGGGACCCCATTGGTATCCACATATTAAGGACTAATAAATAGTGTATCTCTTGAATGGAGACTAAACAGAAGAAGTGTCATGCTGGGCAGACCAAGGTCCATTGAGCTAAGTCTTCTATTTTCGACAGTAGCCAGTCCAGGTCACAAGTACCCAGCCGTAGGGATGTGCAGGTGAAAAATATTCATTTTTGTTTTCAGTTTGTTTTGGGAGGATTTTTCCCCACAAATTCTGGTTCATGGATTGCTTGATTTGTTTCATTCGTGTGAAAAAATGAATCAAACAATAAAAAAAAGGACAAAAAGTGAAAACTGGACCTCCCTTCCACCCTTCCGGGAAAATCCTGGGCCCTGGATCCTCCCCAGCCCCCACTTACCCAGTCTGGTAGGGATTTGTCAGCTAGGACTAGGCTGAAGCCTAAGACTTGCATAGGCCAAGGCTGCGGTAATCGCTGTGACCTCGGCCTACTCAAGGCCAACACCTTGGCCTAGGCCAAAGTCTTGACCTAGGCCTGATACCTTGGCCTGACCTGGAGGCCAGGTCCCGATGCCAAGAACTCAACCTGGCCCAGAGGCCAGGTCCTGATGCCTGGGCCTCGGCCTAGGCCAGATTCCAAGCCCAAGTCCAATGCCACAACCCGACCCAAAGGCTGGGTCCCGACACCGGGGCCTCTGCCTGGAACCAGGCCTAATGATGCAACCCACCCTGGATACCAGGTCCCAAAGCCTGGGCCTCGGCCTAAGCCAGAGCTCAAACCCAGGCCTCATGCCGCACCCGATTCGGAGGCTGAGTCCCAAAGCTAAGGCCTCGGCCTGGACCCAGGCCCAATGCTGCAACCTGCCCTGGAGGCTGGGTCCTGAAGCCTGGGCCTCAGCCTAGGCTGGAGCCCAAGCCCAGGCCCAACACCATGACCCAACCGGGAGGTTGGGGCCTGACACCGGGGCCTCAACTCAGAGTCAGTCCCAAGCCTTGGAGCCCAGGCCTAGGATCTCCTCTTCCTGAGTTCTCTTCTTTCTTCAGTGCTTCAATGCCAGGTAGTGGCGTCCACAGGGGTAATACCAGAGTTAACTCCTGGTGCATTCACCCCAGAGGGTGGTGCCATTTTGATGTACAGCACATTGCATCACCAGCTCTCTCCATCATACACCCTCTTATCATTCCTTCTGGCTCTCACATACCCTCTTTATTTAGCCCTCTCTCGCTTTCTTTTCATCCTTCCAATCACAACTTCTGGCTCTCTATCTTACCCAATCCATCATACTTCTGCTTTCTCTCACCTCCTATTTCTCTGTTACCATCCTCTACTTCTCCACCTCTGGTTCTGTTACTCTAACCATCCCTTTACCATCTCTGGTTCTTTCTGCCCCAGCTCCACCCCAACACCATTTCTGGCTCTCTTCACCTCCACGACCACCTCTGGCTTACTTTCACATATGCCTTTCTCCTATAGCTTTGCCTTGTATCCCCACTGTATTTCCCCTAGCTCTGTTGCATCCCTCCCCAGGTCTTGTGCCTGTGCAATCCCCCCACAAACATCTTCTTTCTCTCATCAGCTCACAAAGCCTGATTTTACATTGCTGATTTCAGGCAGATGGGGATGAAACTGCATTCATCTCCGCTTCTTTTGCTCATGCATCCCCAGCATTTAACCCTCTCCTCCCTAACATTCACTCGCATTTGTGCCACCCTTTCCTCATTTCCCAAACACTTTCCCAAATATTGACCTCCTCATGCACCATTTTCCTCAAGCATTCACCCCTCCTCACTTCCCTCAACATTCATCCCCTCTCACTCCACCACCCTTCTCGCCACACTAGCATTTACTCTTATTTTCATCTCACCTACCATTCATTTAACTCCTCTCCCTTCCCATAGATAACTTACTCTGATGTGTGCTCCAAGATACTTCCTTCCTCTTCTCCTACTCTGCCCTCAGCTAATTTCAGAGTCCTGGGATCGCAGGCTGTGTCTTTGTCTTCTCCAGCCTCTCACCTCTTCTCGTGATTCCTATTGAAACAATGGGACATGGCTTGGAGGGGATGAGAATAGAATGGACATAGTAGAGCAGAGAACAATTGCTTTGCTCCCTTCTCACTCCTTCCACTCCTGTTTCTCCCCCATTGCTGCCTGCAGTGCCTGCTCCAATCCTACCCTCCCCCACGCCCCCCTTGGTAATAGGATACGGAGGGGGTAAAACAGAACAGATATTGCAGAAAAGGAAACAATTGCTCTGCTCCCTTCTCCAGCCCCCCCCCCCCCCTCCTGTTCCCTGCAGGGCATTAGGGATTGGACTAGTAAACAAAACAGATGTTTTCTGCTGCCTGAGATTTGGAGCACTGTGGCCAATAGATTCAGGGCATCAACCCTGTGTGCTCATGGCTAGCAGCTCCCCAGGCTATCAGAATGTATGTGAGTTTCATGTTCAGCACATATAAGTCTACTTTAAAAATTATCCCAGCAAAGCTAAACACATACAATCACAGCTTGCCAGGCCTGAGGACTCCTGCAGCACACAGATTCAGGAATATGTTGGCAAGTGGTTTTAGTAGAGAAAAGAACATAAACAGCTCCTTTCTTAGAGTGCTGCAGGTATACTTAAATGTGAAACTCAGTAGGAGCAGGCTTATACATCTTTCCACCAGATAATACAAGACTTTTTGCTTCACAGATAATACAATATCACATAAGTACACACTTGGTTGGTAACTCATGGGTCACCTCTGGAATCCCACACATTGTAATGGCCACCGTGCCTTCTAAATGCTAGGAAAGGGTGTCCCAGCAGACCTTTTGAGTCCCCTGAGGACCAATCTGGATCCTCAGGGGTGGGACCACACAGTAGGTTCTCTTTATAATGGAAATGGCTTTGTCTGAGCCATTCTGTGGCTCAGTAATCAAAACCAGGCAGACCCCAGTTCAAAACCTGAGATTACCTTTCTCCCCAACCCACTATTTGGTGAATATAGTTTTGCTGAGAGAATTTACACACATGCTTTCTAAAATCAAATAGTGTGCACATAAGTCCCAAACCCACCCAGACTCCATCCCCAAAGTACCTATCCTCTGTGTAAAAATGCATGCGTAGAGTGGGCCAGTGGGCCAGATATTAAAACATACACGAGTGCGCGCAACCCGGTGTGCACAAATCTACGCCGGATTTTATAACATGCGCGCTCCGGCCCCGCCCCCAGACCACCCCCGGACCACCCCGCCCACTCCCCACCCCCTTTTTCAAGCCCCGGGACATATGCGCGTTCCGGGGCTTCCGCATATCGCCGAGCCTATGTGCGTAACCCTTTTAAAATCCACCCCAGTGTGTATGTACATCATTTTACATGTGTGTCAATTACACACTTTTCTAAAGGGCCATTTGTATGGTTAAAGCACTAATTTGCCTGTATAAAACCCTTTGAAAATGACCCTCCCTATGTTTATTTTAATATAGTTGGAGATGCCATTGCCTATATGAAGCAGAAAATCAAGTATGACAATAAAGTTAAGTAGTCAACAGTCTATAAAATTAATGAAAGTGTTAATGTTTTTTAAGATGCAAATGATTTCTTAATAAAGCAAATTTAGAAAATGTTTGTTTATGTGCTGCATGGTACTTATCACCTTATTGACATTTTTTTAAAAGAGATGCCTGACTAGTTTTTATATGAACACAATTATTAAAGAAAGATGTTCCTTACACAGTTGCTTGACTTCACTAATTAAGTTTGTACTTCTCTTCAAGTCTTCAGATAAAAGTGAACATTTTAGCGATGTCTAGAAAGCATCTGTGAATATTAGAAAAGTGATAAATAAGGGTTATTCATACTAAGGGCTTCTGATTCTAGGTTTTAACTAAGAAATCCCAAAAAAACACTCCCGACGTGAAAAAAATAAAATAGGTATTTATTAAACAGCGGAAAAATACCACTTCCCCAAGTATTTTCTCACTCCTTCATTGCCTACTCTGGCTCCTCCACTTTTTTCTGTGCCTTTTCTATGCTAACAACTCCTCAACTACGTAAATGTATGTATTTGATTTAACTAAAAAAGATATCTAACAATAATACCTGCACCACAAATATACCGATAAACACCAATGTTTGATATCCACGAAGAATCCCTAATTAGTTGAAAATTATATACCTAAATTTACCATTTATAAACACCTAAAACCAGAAGCCCTATTTATATTTTAATGAAGCTGAAAATCTATTATATGATTCCGAGCAAGGATGATCCAAAAAGGTGAATAAAAGGCATTCATTTCAAGATATGCAGGGCCTCTTAGACTCATTTCTGTAACATAAGATTTGAATATTTTTACTCGCTAAAATAAAAAAATAACATTTCACGATACATTTCTCTTAAGTCATAGATTTGGCTGAATCTAGCTCATTAAATATAGGGAGAATCATATACTAATATGAATCCTGTCATAATCCCTATAAAACACAGAAATAAAAAAGATGTCATCAAACATGAACATTTCGTCCATCCAATATGCCCATTTGTGCCTGCTAAATGTGTTGCTTCTTAAACTGCCCTTCCTTTACCACTAAGGTCCCTTTGGGGATCATTTTCAAAAGCGATCGCACGCGAAAAGTCCCTTTTCGCGTGCGATCACTAAATGGGGGCGGAGTCGGCCCTGGAAGAGGAGGAGTCGGGGCGGCACCGAGGCCGACGCTGCGGACACATCTCTGGCGGCGAAAGGTAAGGACCCTTATCACCGCCAGTTTCGCGCCGAATAACTACACCTTTTATGATGTAGTTATTCGGTATGAAAGGCGGCAGCCAGCGCACCGCAGTGGTGAGATGGCTGCCGGCTTTTGCAGGCCCGCCCCCTGCTTGGCCCCCCCGCCCCCTGTTACCGCCGGATTTTCTAAGGTCTGCAACCTTAGAAAATCCAGGCCTTTGTGTCTGTTCCAAGCATTCTTGAATTCTGCTCTGATTTTGGCTCCTACCACCTCCATTGCAAATATATTTCAGGTGTTCATCACCTTCTCAGTTAAAAACAAATTCATTTTCACATTCCTTTTGAGCCTCCTATCTATCTTTATATGATATCTTTTTGTCCTTGATCCTCGGTTGTTTAAAGAAGTACTTAAAAGATTCAGACTAGGAAAAATACCAGTGATATTTGTTAAGCTCTGAAAGAAAGTTCCATTCGAAGAATTATTGAAAGATTTTTATTCACTTCTACCAAATATTTTCTGCTGCCTCCGAACAATTCCCTATGAAGTGAAATATGATGAAGTAGAAATAGAGCAGTTGACTTTGAACTTAGTACTAACATGAAGGATAGGGCTGAGATAGACATTAAAAAAGATCAGAGAAATCACAGTCTTGAGGGACCACACAACCAGCTTTTATGGGTTCTAACTGTATATCTCTCCAGTTTGATCTTTCAGTAAAAAAAAAAAAATCAATACAATTTCAGACTCTTCCTGGAACTCTGTTTACTTCCTGATGTCATAAGAACAAAATATGATCATTGTGCCTTGCGTGCTTATGTACAGTTACCTATGTACAGCTTAACTCAGTCTTTACTTCTTCAAATCCAAACATTATTAAAAGGTAAAACAGGTAAAGTCTTTCTATGAATAAACTGGAGAAAATAGCATCTGAAACAGTCTGGATCACAGAAAGTAAAGGCAGGTAAAAGTGGATGCTTCTGCAGGGCTAGGGTAGGTTAGCTGTTGAAGCACACAGGCCGAGCAGAGCTGACTGAACCCACAGAGGAAAAATCCTCAAGGTTTCCCTACTTTCAAGTCAAAAGTTAATGCTTTTGAGCCAGCTGCCACTTTATGCAGCAGAAGCATTGGATACGCAGGCCGATCACTAGTTGGCAGTTTAATAGAAAACAAAAACACTTTTTTGTAGAATAAAAACCTGAAAAACAGAATTAGCAAGCAAAAACAGAAAAAGCTGCTGTGAAAGCAGGACACTGCTGCGGACAAGTGCTGGAAAGCTAAAAGTGAATCCTGGCCCTTATCTGCAGCCATGTGAATCCCATTCACAAGACTTATAATACTGTATGTATGCTATTAGCTTTCCCAGTGATTTGTCATACTTTGTAAGAGATGATAACCTCCAAAGCTCTTTCCTGTTTGGTGACCGCTAGTGCTTGCCCTCCCATATAATGTATAGTCTTTGTGTAGAGATCATCTAGGTTTCCACTAGATGGCCTTAGTCCAATCCTGGGCTTTGTGAGTCAGGAGCAGGGGTGGATTGGCCTATCGGGGCTTCGGGCATGCCCTGGTTGGCTGGTCAGGCCAGTCACATGACTGGCATTGATTGGAGCAATCTCATACCCACAGAGCTGCTGGGATCAATACCAGGCCCCGCAGCAGCTCTCCTGGTAGAGCAGGAACCTCTTTGTTCACTTTTGTTTTTTTTTTCCTTGCAGCACCATGAGCCTGTCTTTTGTTTCTTCGGCGGGGCGGGGTGGGGAGGGGGCGGAGTCGGCAGTGTCTTTGCTGCCGGCAATAATGTTACTAACATTATCATCAGCAGTAGAGTGCCGAATAGCGCCACCTTTCACAGGCCCGCCCCCCTCTTTCACAGGATTCATCATTCTGCGAAGAATGATGAATCCTGGCCTTAGCCGGCTAGAATTTAGCCAGATAAGTGCCCAAATATTAATTTAGCTGGCTAACTGCTTTTGAATATGGACCTCTTTGTATTTTCTGAATACTAGTGTTTTGGATCTTGCGTTTTCTCCTGTTTCTTTAGTGATTTGTTGTGTTATCCCTTCACCTTGCTTACATATGTAGCACACAGATTATTTGCATGCCACTGCTTCTTTATATTTCTGTCTATAGTTTCTCTATACCTTTGAAACCCCAGTCTCTACAAATCTCCCATAGTAATAATTTTTATATATTTTGTTTTAATTGGGTCCTTTTGAAGTCCATAACTCTTGTTCTAGTAGTGTTTGCATCTTGTCCAGTGTTTGCAATGAAGCACATGATACAATAGTTACTGGACTGCTGGTTGTCACTTGGTGTAATCTCCATGCCACTGACTCCTTTATACATTTCAAAAACTCTACTCTTTGGAAATGTTTGTTTGTTCAGTTTAAATGTCTTAATATAGACAAAGATGGTTTGAAGCCATAATAATAGTATTATTGTTTCAAGTTTCAATCCTTTTCTGTGCTATTAAAGTTCTAATATCATACGTGCAATTTTCTGGGTTTATTATTTCATTTAATTCCCTGCTTCATTAATATCTTTCTTTTTTTTTTGTTCATCACTTGTCTTAAACAATGGCAAAAAAAAAAAAAAGCTTTAAAATGCAAGTGGCATCACAACACAGCTACTATCGGTTTCCTATCAATTTATACAACAACATGCAATTCTGTTGAAACAGTTTAAATATCTTGTTTTTGTGATGCATCAACACAATGCATATCAATGGTAAAAGTCTAATTATGTTAATATCACGGATGGTGCTATTATGAAATACAATTGTATTTGAGGTGAATGGAGAACTTCTTGATGAGTGTCATTATCTCCAAAGAGATTTTCACCAGTTCATCTGTTGCATAAGCCCTTTGGCTATTTTGTTCCAATACCTGAACCCTTGCTAATTAATACTTTTCCAAAATTTGGAATCGTGCTACTAAATTTGATGTGAATTCTGGCTGTCTGGCTCACATGAGCTGTCCAGATCATGATGTTGAATATCACTGAAATACCCCTATCTGTTTGGAAACGGGAAGGGGTTGCAAATGCTGCTTTGTTTGTTTTTTTTTTTGTTTTTTCAGTTTGAAAGATAAATTAATCAAAGAAGAAACTGAATCCCTATTTTTGTGTCCATGCAAGACATCATTTGAAATTTAGGGCTGTTTTGAAAACAAATAATAATATAAAAAATGCATTATTCTGCAGGAGTTTCCACCAAACTGTTACGATTTTGTACACTGTAGAAAAGACGACAACTCCAAAGTATGTATTGCTTAGAGCAGTGGTTCCCAAACCTGTCCTGGAGGACCCCCAGCCAGTCATGTTTTCAGGATATCCAATATGAATATGTATGAGATTAATGTGCATGCAAATATGGAAACAGTGCATGCAAATCTCCCTGGACTGGCTGAGGGTTCTCCAGGACAGGTTTGGGAACCATTGGCTTGGAGTATTATTTTTATTTAGATTGGAACAAGAATAAAGAACCTCCTTTAGATTTATCTAAATTCACTAATGTGTTTATTAAATGTAATTGATCATTTTACAGTTTCATAACATGAGTAATACTTCGAAAAATTTAGTTATTTTGCAATGTGTATGGTGACTTAGTAGATCAATCAATTGAAAGTCTGCACATATTTCACAAATCTTACCTTACTAATCCCAGTTTACTTAGGATCAATTCTCAGAGCTTTTCAACATGAATAGGTGTTAAGGTCTGTTTTATTATCACAGTGATAAACAGTGATTGAATCTCAGTGCAGTCTCCCTCTCTCAGTTGGCATTGAGCCTCTGTGCTGCACAGGATGAAGAATTTCAGGGTCAGCAGGTGTAGGCTTGTTGCAGAAACAAGCAGAGATTCTGGTTTGTAGAAATCATCAGCTTCGTGATTTAATATAGGATTCTCTGGTATCATTAAACACAAAGGGGTAAATATTCAGCTGCTAAGTGGCTAGTTAAGTTAACCAGATACCCATATCTGCTACTGAATATACCCGGATACGTTACAGTTAGCCGGATGTGTGGTATCTGGCTAATTTTAGACCTGCCCTAGGGTGCATCTAGAGTTAGCCAATTAAATTAACTTACCTGGCTAATTTCCAGCCAGATAATTCTTTATCTGGCTAGAATTTAGCTGGGTAAGTCATGTAAATATGCGGCTATGCCATTTAGATGGATAACTTTCCCGTTATTCGTCTAAATGGCTTTTTAAATATGTACCTCAAAAGTTTCTATGTTTGAGTACTAGCAGTGGCAATGCTGGTCTCAAACTTCTGTTTGTTGACTAGCTGGACTCCAGGATGATAACAGGTTCTTGATGGTGGTAGGCTCTGATACTAGCAACAGCCAGAGTTGTACTTACTTCATAGGTAGCAAACAGCATTGGGCATACATATGGATGAGGGCCAAGCACAACCTTTAATTAGAGGATTCTCATTTTTTGGAGAAGTGAAGAATTCATCTTTGCCTAGATGACCTCATGGTCTTAGGAATACTTATTTATTTATTTGTTCGCTTTTATATACCGTCGTTCGGTTTAGCCATCACAATGGTTTACAGAATCAAAACAACAATCAGATAAATTATACATAGTTGCAAAAGAAGAAAACAATAACAATAGTGAAATGATAGGTAGAGGAGGATGGTGGGGTGAAAGATGGGGAGAAGGGAAAGATGTAAAAAAGGAAAGTAACAAAAATAGTATTAATTCATCTTAAAGGAGGGCTTCATATTAAATTTCTGAAATTGTAATACTTAAGGTTGATGCCAGTTGTAGTTACTGTTTTTTCTTGTTTGGGTTTGAATGGTTGAATTGATTGTAGAAGGATTGTTGTTAAAGATGATCATTGATGTAGACTGTAGGGAAGAGGAAAGTTTTTAGGTCCTTCTTGAACTTTTTGATGTTAGATTGAGTTCTTAAATAAGGCAGTAGAAAGTTCCATTTTTTTGGGGAAGCAATGGAGAATGCTCTGTTTCTAGTAGTTGATAGTCGAGCATCTTTAATGGGAGGAATTTTTAGACAAGACGTGTTGTTAGATCGAAGATTTGTTCTGGTAATTTGTGGAGTGATTTTTAAACCAGTATGTTTATGATGATCGGCATGTATTAATTTGTGAGAGATGATCAGGATCTTATAATCTACTCGAGATTTAATAGGAAGCCAATGAAGCGACATTAGTATTGGGGTGATGTGAACATATTTTTTTGTTCCTGTTAAAATTCTAGCTGCTGAATTCTGAAGAATCTGCAGAGGTTTAATGCTTGTTGATGGGAGGCCAATCAGAAGAGAATTACAATAGTCTATTGTTGAGAAAATTATAAGTTGCAAGACGGTTCTGAAGTCCGTTGAATTTAAAAAAGGTTTTAAACGCCTGAGAACTAAGAGCTTATGATATCCTTCTTTGATTTTAGTTGTTATGTGTATATTGTAGTATAGGTTCCTATCCATGATAACTCCAAGATTTCTGGCGTGATTGACAGGGGTAATAAAGTTGATTTGATTGTTAGTGGTGAATTGAGGTGGTGGAATTAAGTTGGGTTTTTGTTAATGATAATTAATTCAGTTTTATCAATATTGATTATTAATTTTAAATTTGAAAGGAGTTGTTTTAGTGCATCAAGAATCATGGAAGTATCTTTGTATGTTTCATCAATGGATTGTTTTATAGGAATAAGAAGTTGTATATCATCTGCATAGAGGTAGTATGTTATTTGAAGATCATCTAGTAGTTGGCAGATTGGTAAAAGGTAAATATTAAAGAGAGTAGCAGATAATGCAGATCCTTGTGGTACTCCAGTTTTGAGGTCAATTTTCTTTGATATGTTATTATTGAATGAAACTTGGTAGCTCCTGTTGTTAAGAAATGATGTGAACCATTGTAGAGTATTGCCAGCTAGACCAATTTCTGATAATCGGTCTAGAATAGGGATATGAATCGTTTTTTGACGATTTAAAATATCGTCCGATATATTTTAAATCGTCAAAAATTGTTAGAAGCGCGATACAATAGGAATTCCCCCGATTTATCATCAAAAATCGTAAATCGGGGGGAGGGGAAGGGGGAGGGCGGAAAAACTGGCACACTAAAACAACCCTAAAACCCACCCCGACCCTTTAAAATAAATCCCCCACCCTCCCGAACCCCCCCAAAATGCCTTAAATTACCTGGGGTCCAGAGCGGGGGTCCTGGTGTGATCTTTTACTCTTGGGCCTGCGGTGCGTTGTAGAAATGGCGCCGGCGCTACCTTTGCCCTGTCATATGACCGGTCAAAGGTAGCACCGGCGCCATTTTGTTTTTTGTCCCCCGACGTCAGGAGCGTAGGAGATCACTCCCGGACCCCCGCTGGACCCCCAGGGACTTTTTGCCAGCTTGGGGGGGGCCTCCTGACCCCCAGAAGACTTGCCAAAAGTCCAGCGGGGGTCCGGGAGTGACCTCCTGCACTCGAATCGTTTTGCCGTACAAAATGGCGCCGGCCATACGGCGTATGACCGGCGCCATTTTGTATGGCAAAACGACGTCAGGAGCGTAGGAGATCGCTCCCGGACCCCCGCTGGACCCCAGGGACTTTTGGCCAGCTTGGGGGGGCCTCCTGACCCCCACAAGACTTGCCAAAAGTCCAGCGGGGGTCCGGGAATGACCTCCTGCACTCGAATCGTTTTGCCGTACGGCTGGCGCCATTTTGCACAAAATGGCGCCGGCCGTACGGCAAAACGATTCAAGAGCAGGAGAAGACATTTCTTATTTCATTTCATTTCATTTCATTTCATTCTCAAGTAAAACAACTGAAAATCTGACAAAGTTTTGTTGGTTTTCACATTTCATTTTGAAAACAAAAAAATTGATCTATCGGGCCTAAGCCCGGGGTTGAAACTGGGACCTCACCTAGGGAATAGGTGTCTGGGACTCCTGACGCAGGAGCTATGGCCTAGATCCAAGTGCGATGGCAGGGTCTCAGAAGAGGCCCTATGCAGAGGCCTCAGCTGAGACCCCAAAAATTGATAAAACTTACCTGCTCCATAGGGGATTCAGCATCACCGGTGCTGTCGTACATCAAAATGGTGCTCTCCACTGAGGAGGAAGCGCTGGATTTAATTAACTGTGGTTGGCATCATTTCATTGAAAAAGAAAGAAGACAGAAGTCCTGGAATTGGGACCTGGCTTCCGGGTAAAGCCCTTGCCTTGGGCCTGGATCTGGGCTGAGGCTCTGGATTTGGGACTTGTTCTCTGGACCGGGCTTTGGCTTCAGGCCTGGGCCAAGGCCCAGGCATTGGGACCTGGCCTCTGGGTTGGGCTCCTGCATCGGGCTTGGGTCTAGGCCGAGGCTCCAGAATCAGGACCCTATTTCCGGACCCAGCTCCAGCATCAGACCTGGGCCCTGACCTAGGCTGACACCCAGGCATTGGGTCCAGACCTCAAAACCTGGGCCTTGCTTAGGGCCTAGGTAAAAGTCTAGGGAACCTACTGTGGCCTAGACCTATGCAAGGATGATGCTTCGGTCTGGGTGTAGGCCTCAGGACCTGGCCCCAAAGTTTGGTCCTGATGTCTAGGCCCATTTTGAAGCCTCGGGCTTGCATAGGCCTAGGGCACTGTAGGTTGCATGTTCTTGGCCTAGGCTATACGCAATACCCAGGCTTCAGATTGGGCCTAGTTCTCAACATCAGAACTCCACTCAGACTGAGTAAGTGGGGGTCAATGAGAATCCTGGCCCCAGCATTTTTTGGGGTATGAAAAATTGGTGGGGGGCATTGGAGGTCTCAGGAGGCCCTTTCTTTATTTTTTTTTTTAATATTTATTTTGTCTGGAATTTATGGGATCCAGGGATGGGGTATGTAAATAAATGAAATAAACATTTAGAAGTAACTAAATTTGTGGGAAACCAAACCCCCAAAATCATAACGAAAAACAAAATGAATTTTTTTTTTCACACCCCTGGTATCCAGTTAGATCCAAGCTCTTTCTTTCAGACAAGGCAAGAGGTAGATAGTTTGGGGCCTTGTCAAATAAAGTTTATAAACTAAATTGTTTTTCTGTAATGCCTGCATTTTTCAGTTTTGAGGCATAGTAGACAATACAAAGTCCTTTCTGTTCTTCCATCGGAATTTGGTTCCGTGAAAATGGATCTTGACTTAACTCAAATTTATGAGATATTGTGCCTACAATCTGGAGGATGAGAGACAGTGAATAGTGAATATGACAGTGACAGGTTGTGTGAGTTCTGTGATGTCACTGAGAAGGTGGACTCACTGTATCTCATTCTTTCACAAGGAAATACTGTTCCCTCAGTGAAGTAGGCAATAGCCCCACGGATGTATAGCTATCAATGCCTCAAACCTTCCACTGCTCAAGATACATGCTTTAATAATCTCATAATTTTATTGGTTATACTTCCTTTTCCTTTCCTTATTTTTGCTTTTCACTGATTATTTTTTTTGTTGTATCTGTCAGCCCATCTTTGTCAGAATTCCTATAGAAAATAGAATAAAACAAGCATAAATAAAAAGTTATTCATTCTTCTGATTAAACCACCAGAAAGAAGAACTAAATAATTATTCCCAAGGTAATTCAGAGCTGACTCTCTTTCTCTTGTCTGAAATGTTTTCTGTTAACAGGAGCGGAGCAGATTACTGCAAGTAATAAGATATTAAGCTGTAACCATTCTGGTTATATTAACTTGGTCCCTCCCCTCTTTTGGAGAATCTCTCTTCTAAGAGAGAAAATGTAACTTCATTTTTTTTTTTTTTTTTTGCTTTTTCTTGCCTATTGTTATATCACTTGGCTGTACCATGCTAATTCTGAAAGCGCAAAGAAACCATAGATGTGTATATTGTATCTGTCTTGAAAGCAGTTAGAGTAGACCTAAACTGGTGAATCTTTGACAGCCAGCATTGTTTGTTGTGTGTTTTGCTTTAAAGAGAATGTCATGGCTAAATCTCTCTTAATTGTGTTCTGCAAATTTGTTTAAAGTTGATCTTAGTGACTGTAACAGGTATTGATATATTTTGTCAAATGAGAAATATGTGGTGTGACTTGGAGTGCAAATCCAATCATTTACAGCAGATGTGCTGAGGATAAAAATGTAATTTGGCTTTACATGGTGAATATGGACTTTCTTTGGAATGTGTAAAAACAAAAACTTATTTTTAGTTTGAATTTAAAGCAGTCAGGAAGTGAAAGCTTACTATTTTGCATGTTTATAAATGCAATTGTGACAAATGCAAATATTTCTAAAATGTATCTAGAAATAAAAGATGGTGAGCGGTGAGCGGACAAGCTGAATATACTCAACTAAACATTCAGATAAAGCTACCCAGCTAACTTTAAACCTGCCCGGCTATCTTCTGAATGTATCCAGATAAGTTTACCTGATGATATTCAGAATATAGCCTGGTACCTAAAAAAAAAACAAAACCCAACAACTTCCAGGGGTGCAGACCCAACCCCCAAGAGTGCTACCTCCCGAAATATTTTAAGATAACTGAGGGCTAGTTATACTTTAGTTCCCGTAACCCCCAAAATGTAAAAAAATTAGGAGGGCCATAGATAGCCAAGGTTGATTCCCCACTCCCTCCATGATATTTAATGGAAATGAACCAAGTCCCTTCCTGTCCCCATTCCCTTCCGCACCCCACCTGAAACGTCAGCTCCACCCTCCCCTCCCCTCCTCCCCAAATGCCAGCTGGGAACACAGTACAGTCTGGCCTACTCCCAGATGTTTCCATTGTTGCTCTGATAGCAATGCTGAAGCGTATACTTGCCACGCTGCTGTCTACATCGGACAGCATCACTGAGAGATTGCGGAATATACATTTCATAAACAAATAGATAAATACAAGAGCAATGCTGGGAATTGTTAAAAGTGTATGGTGCTCCCCAACTGGGATGGGGGTGTGTAAGTAATGTCTGTGGTAGGATGAGGATCAGGATGGGACTTTGCTGCATTTCCATAAAAAGATTGTGAGGGAGGGGAGTCCTTGTTGGCTATGGCCCACCTGTCCTATTTGGATTATTATTAATATTGCTGGGTTTTATTTGGGGGGGGGGAGGGTTAGAGGAGGGATCAGGCACTAGCTCACCTTTATCTTAAAGAATTTGGGAATGCAGGGGGAGGGGCTGGAGGATCAAGCCAGAAGGCCCAAAAGAGCCTTCTGGCTTGATCCTCTGTTTTTTTGTTTTCTTTTTTCTTAACCAGCTATATTCTGAATCTGGCTGGTTATGCATGAAGTTATCTGGTACACCTAGCCCGGATAACTTTAGTACTGCGCTGAGGGCAGTCTTATTTACTAAGCATTTGTCCCGCAGAATGGGAGAAAAGTCCTAGTATATGAGGCCCTGGGCTGAATATAGGATACTTTAGCTGGATAAATTTATTTCACCCTGGAACGGCCCCAGCCAACCATTGATTTTTCCGGTTGTTTTTAGCTGGAAAACTACTTTGCCGGATATGCAGGGGCACAGAAGCAGAAGGATTTTCAAAATCCATTGTTTGTCTGGCTAAGTCCCAAACTTTGCAAGACAAATACTTTGAATAAGGCCCCCTAAATATTGAATTATTATCTGTTTTGACTTTTTAATAGTATTCAGGCTTCTAATAAACTTAAATAGTGATGTTTTAGGATTGTTTTTGGCTCATCAGTTTCCCCTTGCTCTTTTGGGGTTTCAGTTCAATCAGACCATGGCACCATGAGATTTGATGCAAGACTACACAGGTATTTTTTTCCCCCGTTTAATAATCTCCTTGCCAGTGCTGCCATCCAGCTCAGCTGTTATCATCAACCATCTTTGATCAGGGATCATAGACCATAAATTTCTTGAAGCTGCCATGTATTGACCTTGACTCTAGCCACTAGGCACCACCACCACCATTTGAGTTTGCTGAGTTTTTCTCCCCTGCTGGGACTGTGCCTCTGTGGCATCCCTAGATCTGGATTTATACACAGGCCCACTAAGCCTGTACCTAGAATGACAAATCTCCTGCTGATTTGCAATCCTCCCCACCCGCCGCCACCACTGCCTCCACTGCCCTCCCCTGGACCTCGGTTCTCAGCTCCAGTGATGATCCTCATAGGAATTACTGGTCCATTTCCACAATATACAAAGAGCATGCACAGATTTTTTTTTCCACTAAAGTCCATGCAAAATTATAATAAAAAACGAGGTGCAGGTAAGTTTTTTGTGTATACTTTTGCCATGCCAAAATCACGAGCTGATGTGCATCATTCTTCTACTTGTTAATGACATTCATCAGTTTTGCGAACAGCTTTGCAAATGCAAAATTCTGCTTCAAAATGTTATTAGAGCAGCAGAGAGGCTGAGCTGATAGGACAGAAGAGCAAATCCTCCTGTTGGCTCCACTGAGGTAACTTTGGGGTTACCACTTTGCATTCTCTTCCTATAGACCCAGTCCTCTCCCTCCCGCACAACCCCATTAACACCACTCCCTCCCCTCAAAACCTAGAGCTTGAAGGTGGGGTGCTGGTGACATCATGAGAAAGACGGTGTCTGCAATACATTTATGGGATAATTTTCAACCCTAAACACATAGGTGCACAGTCCATGGCATACTTTCCCTTTCAAAACTGCCACAGGAATAAGTACCCACATAGATTTATTTGCACCTGCATTTTGTGCAGTACTTTTATCATAGGGAAACAGCATGGGGTTACAA
This sequence comes from Rhinatrema bivittatum, assembly GCF_901001135.1. Classification (NCBI taxonomy): domain Eukaryota; kingdom Metazoa; phylum Chordata; class Amphibia; order Gymnophiona; family Rhinatrematidae; genus Rhinatrema; species Rhinatrema bivittatum. The sequence continues at coordinate 248,632,488 of NC_042615.1, read as the reverse complement.
AATTCAGAACTGCACACATTTTTGCTTTTCTGGACCTAATCTCACCCTGATCCCACCTATTTCTACCCTGCGAGAAGTGCATGCACTGTTGGACCCCATGCACTCTTTTACCGGGGGAAAGGATGGCCAGTTTTCAGACCGTTCCCTTTACCTGGGGAAATAGGCACTTGCTCCAGAGAGTGGCTTTTGGAAATTGTCCTGTTTCTCAGCATGTGTGGCCTTCCCATGCCAGAGGCACAGCAGATCCTTGCCCTTTAAGTGACCAACCCAAGAGTAAAACAGAGCAGCAGAACAGCAATGCAAAAGATGAAAAAAAAATAGTCTTCTAAATTGTAGTCCTTCAGGGGCAACAATTAAACTTTCTACATTGGTACAAGCTCTGTAAGTAGCTTTGACCTACAGAGTTTGCACAAAACATCAAAGCAAAAGTATGCATGGTATTTGGTGCCTGCTTGATCTGCAGGCACTGTTTCCAGGCAAAATGATATGGTTCTGAAATTTCAAAGCTGTGTGCATTGTTGTCTTTCCCAGCCCAACCCCTCCTGTGGGAATGCCTCCAAACAAAACTCTTTTACCCACAGGAATGACTTTGAGAATTGACCTTGAAGGGCTTGATTTTAAAAACAACTCACATGTGTAAAACCTTCTTTTATACAATCAGTTGGAATTTTGAAAATCAATCAGGGGCCAGTGCATGTGAAAATACTCATATAGGTTTTGCTTGTACTGCTATGCGCACTGAAGAAAGGTGTTCCGGGAGGGGTAGAGGGTGCAGAGTTGCAAATTATGCACACATTTTTTGATTAGCCATAAATGGGCTCAGCTGGCACATGATGAGAGGTGGAGATTTGACCCTTGCACTTCCAGAAACTCCATTAACAGGGATCCTTTTGTTTCTTCTGTGCAGTTTTAATTAATGAACTAGCGAAAAGTGCCCAGCATTGCTTGGGTAGTTTGATCTACAGCCAGTGTGTACCTGTGCCTGTCTTTCTGTGTGGATAACTCTGCCAGTCTGTGTGGGTGCCTGTGCCTGTGTGTGTGTGTGTGGGGGGGGGGAGGGAGCCTCAGCCTCTGTGTGTATATGGAGGCCTGTGTATGTGTCTGCCTGTGTGCATGCGTAAGTGAGCCTGTGTGCATGTGTGAGCCAGTGTGTACACGTGTGGATGCCTATATGTGCTTTTGTGAACTTTACATGCTTGCATGAGCTTGTGTGCACTTGTGCAGGCTTGTGTGGGCTTGAATGAGCTTTTATTCATACTTGTGCAAGCTAGTGTACACTTATGTGTGTGTGCCTATATCTTTCCGTACCTGTGTATGGGAGTGTGAGAGCGGGGCGTCGCAGACAGAACATATTAGCAAACATTACCGAACATTGCTTGGGTTGTCTGGACAATACAGCAAGCCTATGTTTGTGTGCACCTGTGGGTGTGGGTGCTTCTTCCTGTGTGTATGGGAAACATTTACTTTTGTGTGTATGGTGGGGTACATGTGCCTGTGTGTATGTTTTGGGGTGCCTGTGTATGTGTATCTGTATGATTGTGTGTTCTGCCTGTGTATGTGTGTGTGTGTCTCTTCTTGTGTGTGCCTGTATGTGTGTCTGCCTGCATGATCATGCCTGTGGCTGTATGGTGTGTGTGTGTGTGCACGTGCGCACGTTTGTGACATTGCTTTCTAGACAGAGCATATTTTCTTTGCACACCGCACCTTCCACTGTTCTGGGTGCCACCTGGTGGCCCCAGTCACTCAGACCCAACAGTGTGACCGACTGACCTACACAAACCTTTTATGTACATTGATTATAAATATTTAAAAAAAAGACTTGGATTTGGATGAATGATGATTATACAGTATCTAAGGACATCAACTGCATTACATTTGTCAGTGGGTAGTCTTTCATGACTGACACAAGCCTTTTGTATATATAGATAGATAGATGATAGCTATCCCTGCATATTCTCCATGGGCCTGGGCTACTACATCTTCTGGGTATAACTCTTGCAGCTCTCCTGTGAGTGACAGAGACCCTATCACAACCAGAATTTCATTTGGAATTTCTTCCTCCTTTGAGTTCTTTGTTTTTATTTTCTCTAATTCTATTATGAATTAATTACTATGAAATATGTTACTGCTTTTGTTTCTATAATTTATCAGTTCTTGTTAAGCTCATAGTACCGGCCATGCGATCTAGAGCCTGAAATCTTTGTTTTCAGTACTTTGATTTCTATATGATCCCTATATTTGATATTCTTTTTTTTTTTTAAACCTACATATCTGTTTGGATGTTGTGAAACCAGTACAAATTCTTTTATCTAGAGCGGACTGTATTTTTCTCAGATTGGGAATTGGTCTAAGTAAATGGATTTCCTTTACCTTCCCTTTCTTTGATTTTCAGCAATGACTGAGGTGCAGGTGCATATGCCAATATATTATGTTTCAGCAGTGTTATTACGATAATCAATCTGGTGTCAGAGCCTGCTTCAATTTCTTTTAGAAAGATAATGAGGTGATGCTTCATCATTTAGGACCCTTGAGTGGGTGTAAGAGTAAATAATGTTTGACACTAACGGTATCACTGCTCTTAATAACTTTCAGCAGGAAATCCTGTAATGACTGGTCATGAGGTCTGCCAGTCCGGAAACAAGAGAAAGCATTTTGCAATGAAGATAACCCTATTTATGAAATGATAGTAAGATATCAAGAGAGGAATGATGACAGCTAGGAAGCAGATAACTTTAATTTTGTTTCTTCTACAGGCGAATATAACCACAAAGAGAGAACAAATAATGAATGTAATATACAAAAAAAGAAAAAGAAGAGCTTATCGTACTTGAAAAATATTTTTGATAAATACTTGAGATATAGCTGTGTATACAGGGGTAAAATAGAGCCATGGAGTATGACAGCAGGTAATTGCAAGGTCCATCTCTGCTATCTAATGTACACCCTCTCCAGGAAGGGAAAGGGGAAAGAATTAATGGACATAAGGTTTTACCCTCACTTTTCCATCACTAAGCATCTTTGTTTCTTGGCCTGTGCCTTCTGGGATTCTGTTAAAATTTAAGCACTCTCCCTTGTCAATCAGACTTAAAATGGCTTTATCAGTTGCCATACAGACTAGGTCCTATCTCCGTGTGAGCTCTGTTAGAATTGTGCCCAACGTGATTCTACAGTATAAGGAGTTATTCAGCATGAAAAAAAAACATTTCTGCACTGTAGACTTTTGTTTGAGCTGTGAATGTTTACTCTGTGAGCCACCATGATTATTGGAGTGTGTGGCCAATAAATATCGCTAAACAATTAAACAAATAACTAAATAGGCTTCAGCTGAACTGTTTGCAGCTAAGTTGAGTTTAATGAAAATTGTATCAGAACTAAGTAACTATCACTGACTAACTGTATCCAAATAGCTAAAATGAAATTAGTAGTTATGTTTCTAACTTTAGAGTAACAATGTTTCAAGCCAGAGTTAGCTGGCACAATATATTTATTTTGTAGTATAATGTGACTTATAAGTATAATCTGGCCCAGCAAAAACATCAGTGGGTTATAATCAACATAAAACACATAAATCAGTCCATAAATGTTCCCCCAGCTAAAATATACTCCAGTCAGAAACAATACATTAACAACAAACAGTCCACTTCATCACTAAGATTTCTCATCCTCAAATTTGCCTCAAAAATTATCCTAACTAGCTATTAATAATTCAAAGTACCCATTACTTGGCAAATGTCAGAGTGAGTGAATAGCTATTCCTTCATTAATTTCCTAAATCTTAAATAATTTCTCTCTCTGCAAATATACCATGGAACCTTTTTCCAAATTCCTGGGGCATAGCAACTAAGGGCTATAGTTCTTGTTACTAACAACCATGCTAGCCCCACAGAGGGAGTAGATAACAGTAACTGGGTAGATTATTGCAGCGTATGGACAATTTATACCAAGATAGAGCATTCATTAAATATTGAGGACCAGTTCCATGTAAACATTTGAATATTAACTGTCACAATTCCACCTGCTTCACAGCCTCCCTGCCAGTAGATGGCATCAGCGAACCTCACTCACAGCTGTTCTAGCTGTCCTCTCACTGGTTATATGATGCAGGTGTTCCAGGCCTACTTAACCCAGCCTGTCCTGTCCCTCCTTCCTCATCAGTGATTCACCTCGACTCTTTGACCTGGCCATATATGCTTTCTTGTATTGTTTTCAAGCCGTGTGGCCTGCCTGGGCCTACTGCCTTGACTTGTGGCTAACCTTGGCTTCCTACCTTGCCTTGAGGCCTATTTAGACCTTCTACTTTGCCTTGTGGCCTATCTTGGACTCCTGCCTTGTTCAATGGCCTTTCAGGCCTCCTTCCCTTGCTCTGTGGCCTCTTGAGCTTCCTGCCTTTCTCAGTGACCTCCTGGCTCTCTGTCCTGCTTGTGGCCTTCAGGCCTTCTAGATTCACCTATCCAGCCTTGCGTTCTGTTTGGACTTTCTTGTTTACTATAGATTGTCCTGTGCTTGTTCAGTCCAATTCTTGTTTTGTAATTGCCCTGTCCAGTCCTAGAACTATCTAGTTCAGTCCACCCTGCCTTGCCTCCAGGCCAGTTAGCCTTGCCTCTGATTCCAGACTGGTATCCATTCCTTGTGTGTCTTCAGCTCTAGTGTGGTCCCTGCCTCCAACTGGTGCCACCAGCCTAGGCCTGTATCCAGCTCTCAGCTTGTACTTGTATCCAGCCCCCAGCCTATGTCTGTATCCAACTCTTAGCCTGTACTGTGATGTTCTCTAGAAAGAAAATACTATTGGCACCCAGAACCCAAGGGCTCAACCTGCAGGGAAGGAGGATCCCCCTGGAGCAGAGCTGTAGGAGCCAGTTCCCCCTGGAATGGAGCTGTAGGAAAGGGTTCCCCAATAGACTCTGGTCCAGCCCAGCACATCAGCACCAGAGAGAGACACTGATCAAGCAACCCAGCACCAGATAGACTCTGGTCTATCAATCTAGCACCTGAGAAACTTTGGTCCAGCAATTCAGCGCCCAAGAGACGCTGGATTGTGGGACCAAGAGACTCTGGTCCCACAACCCAGCACCAGAGAGACTGTCCCAGTACCTCAGCTTCAGAGAGCTTCTGTCCCAGTACCTTAGCTTCATAAAGACTCTACTGCAGTACCTGTTGGCCAGATACCTAAAGTTTCTGCCTTTGCTTTGCACAACCAACCTATTGGCCACAAAACCTATGACAAATGGGACCCAGGAGGAGGGGTCTTAAAAGGGGGGATTCTGTTAAGTTTCTGCCTGCTATGCAGCCTCCCTTCTAGCAAATGGCATCAGTGAGCCTTGCTCATAGCTGCTCTAGCCTACCTCTTGCTGATCACATGACATGCCAGTTCCAGCCCTACTTAACCCCAGCCTATCCAATCTCTCCATGCCTCTTCATCAAGTCACCTTGATTCCTTGACCTAGTCATTTGTGTTGCCTTGCCTTGTGGCCTGCTTAGGCCTTCTGCCTTGCCTTGTGGCCAGGGCCAGCTGAATCACTAAGTGAGCTAGGCAGGGGCCTAGGGTGCCAGTGTCCCAAGGGCACAACAGCAAGAGAGAAGAAACAGTTGCTGCCATGGTGGAAGTACTGGCAGCTCAGCAGCTGCCTGCAAGTTATTTCACCGATGACCAATGAGCTACCATCCATCATGCCGCCCCCTACCAGCTCAAGTCAAAAAATAATATAAATAAATAAATAAATAAATAAATAAATAAGTCAAACTAATTTGATTTGAGTGGGTAGTCGGGTTGGGTGAAGACGGATGAGTCACTCATCTGTCCTCAGCTGACTACCAGCTCGAGTCAAACTAGTTTGATTCGAGCCAGTAGGGGTGGCATGATGGAGGGGGGGGGGGGCGGAAGGCAGAAGGTTCATCTAGGGCACCTAATACCCTTGCACCAACCCTGCTTGTGGCTTACCTTGGCCTCCTGCCTTGATCTTTGGCTTTCCAGGCATCCTTGCCTTGCTCTGTGGCCTCTTGGGCTTTCTTGCTTTGCTCAGTGATTTTCTGGGCCTCACTGTCCTGCCTTGAGGCCTTCAGGTCTTCTAACTTCACCTAGCCAGCCTTGTGCTCTATTTGAGCTTTATTGTTTACTCTTGTTTTGCCAGTCCAGTTTTTGTCTTGTCCTGTCCTCTAGACCAGTGCTTGTTTGTCCTGTCTATTTCAGTCCTTGCCCTGTCCAGTCCTTGTCCTGTCTAGTTCAGTCGAGCCTTCTTTGCATCCAGGCCAGTCAGCCTTGCCTCCACTTCCAGACTCTATCCATTCCCTGCGTGTCTCCAGCCCTAGCCTGGTCCCTGCCTCTAACTGGTGCCCCCAAGCCTGTGCTTCTGTCCAGCTCCCAGCCTGTGTCTGCATCCTGCTCCCAGCCAGTGCCTGACCATGATATTCTCTAGAAGGAATGTCCTACTGGTCCCCAGAATCCAAGGACTCAACCTGCTGGGGAGGGGGCTGGTTAAGTAGAAGACCATCTCTAGTCCTGCCTAGCAGTCCTGTGTCACCTTTGCATGGGGTGATCCCAGATTCCAGCCTGCCTGACCATGACATTTTACACTGCAATCTTAAGCTGCATTTTAAATTGGACTGGTAACCAATGTCCAAAACAGAACTAATGTGGTCTCACTTCTTCATCCCTGTTATTAGCCATACAGCTATATTCTCTATAAGCTGTAAAGGTTTAAGGCTTACCAGTTTTACCCCAGTATACAGAGGAGTAATAATTAACATGGCTCCATACCAGAGTATGGATGGATCAAAGTAGCTGGCTGCATCATGCCGAGATAAAAATAATAACAATTGTTGAACTGACTTTAGATTAAAAAAAAAAAAAAAGGAAAATCTAGCTACTACAGAAATCTGGTTTTGCATTATTAATTTACCATCAAGCCATACATGCAATCTATGCACACAGCTTTAGGGTATATATAAATCCCTTCCAATTTAGGTAGTACATCCAAAGATCTGTTGCGCTTGGGGGTGGACCCTTGTCCTGGGACAGTGAAAGAATGTCTCCTGAAAGGGAACAGGATGTAACTGCCCCCAGGGGGCAAAACACTGGAGGAGACAGAGGCTGAGAAGAGCTTCACCACTGGAAGCCCGAGGTCCCCCCGGGAGGAGCCCGTAGGGACCCGGGCCGCTTGGACTGAGGTGGGCCTCGCAGGGTCTCCTGAGAGAATGAAAGTCTGGCGTGCCCACGGACACAGGGGGAGCGCGATCGGGTTTGAAGTTGGAGGCTGGTTGGAACAAGGAGAACCAGAACAGAGTTGGTGATGACAAGGCAAGGAACAGAGCCAGAATCTGGAGACAAGATCAGACAGGCAAAGGTCAAGATCCAGAGGTCAGTCCAAGGAATAGTCAGTAAAGCAGGGGTCAGATACCGGAGATCAGACGAGGTCAAAAGCAGGCTGAGGTCTTGAGGCATGCGGCAGGCAGGTCAGGAACAAACTGAGGTCTTTGAGGCAGGCGACAGGCAGGCAGGCAGGTCAGGAGCAAGCTGAGGTCAGTACCAGTAAGACAGTCCAAGGGTACTACCTGGGTAGACAGACAAACACAGGAACAAGCAGGACTCAGGAACTAGGAGGCAGGAACAGGTCAGGAACAGAACTGGAACAGAAGGATCCTGGAACGAGACTAGGAACAGGCAAGAGCAGGAACAAACGCAGAAGCAATCTTAGAACAAACCGACCCAATTGCCAAGGCAAGGAAGCATAGACAGGAACTTCCTTATATCAAGGGATCAGTCAGGGTGTGCCGCAGAGCTAAGACCTGCCCTTGGCCCTACATGAGTCCGGGCGGTCCACGCGCGCACACGTAGGGGCGTGGCTAACATGGCAGAGGACGCCGAGCCTCGGCATGAGGCCTGGCACTCAGTGGAAGGCCCAGTGACCGCCACCGCGGGACACCGGGGCCTGGTAGGGCTGGCAACTACCATGAGGGAGGTCGTCCCGGGACCCGATGTGGAGCCATGAAGGTGAGCAGGCCCGTGCGTGGGACGGCTGCGGGCAGAGCACATAACAAGATCTCCCTCCTCTTGATAGCCAGAGAGCTTCAGTTTTTGTTTGAATTTATGTTCAGAAGTAATTAACCAACAAGCTACTACATCAAGGCAGGCATTCAACTTAGCTATCATCTCCAACTGATCTCTCCAAAGTATATAATCAGCTATATATCATCTGCAAACAAATAGCATTCAGTATGAAAGCTTTCAAAGAGAGAGGCCACAGGAATCATCTACACATTAAAAAGTAGAGGCAATAGTACCAACCCTTGGGGAACACCACACTACAATGGGTAGAAAGAATAGTCTAAATCTCCTTAATGCTAGAAACAACAACTGATCTAGTAGAATAGTGTGATCAACAGAACCAAAAGCTGCCATCAACTCCAGCACAATAACCAAGGCCCTTATCAACCTGTAGCCAGATTCTGTATATCTATTTAGCCATGCCCCCGAAATACCTCCCCAACAATTACCCTATAGTGCTTCTTTTTATCCAATTAAAATTTAGCTAGGTAATATTTCACCCAGCTATAATTTAACCGGTGAATATGGAGGTGGGCAAGATTTTTAAATGTTATTTATCTGAATTATTCCAATAGTTAGTTAGACAAATGCTTGGAATATGGACCTCAAAGGTTGTGCTCATTGATAATATTGTACAAATAATACAGAATTAACATTATAACATATAATTTTGGATCACAAATGATACCTAGACTTTGATCAGAAGAGAAAACTAAAAGATAAGATTCAATGAGATGGAGAGAGTATGCATAATAATCTTTAATGCAAAACTTCATGACTCAATTTCAGTTTTTGAGATGTATATCTGCAGGTAATCATGTCAAAGTCACGCACTCCTTGAAAATACGTACATGAAATATAAAATAAAATATTATAATTCCAATATATATATAACTTTACAAATATGAAAGAACCTGGGAAAAACATATCGGCCTCTTGTCCACCCAGAAGATTATGGTTTGAAAGAATAAAAGTAAAACTGCAACTTTAAGAAAAGCATTATTTCTAAGAAATTGAAATGACTTCCTTCAAAATTTAGCTTGCCTCTGAAGCAGAGGCCTGTAATGTCTCCAGTGTTCATCCACTACAACATTTTTTGTTAGTTCGTCGAAAAGCATCGCTAAAGCTGCATGCTATTTTCAAAATCTGGGGCAGGTTTGGGTGCGGTGGGAAGGTTCCTTGGGTAGCAATGGCCCACAACTTATTTTAATACCTTTAGAGTCTTGGGGGTCATCAGGTGCTATGCCTATCATAATTTTTACTGTTTTTTAGGGGTGGGAGATTGGGCCTGCTGGCCCAGAATTAATTTTTCTGATATATAACCAGCTATATTTTGAATATATCCAGTTAAGGTTATAGTCATCTGGATATACCTACCTGGATAACATTGACTGCTCTGAGGCATTATCCATCTAAGTCATATGGCTAACTTTGCTCTCCCTTGGAATAACCCTAGACCACTCCAACTTATCAAGTTAAGTTGTTATCTGGCTAATGACGCACAGGCCGATACAGTACAGTGCACTCCAGCAGAGTGCACTGTTAACCCGCTTTTGGACGTGCATTTTTGACGTGCTAGCTTTACCCCTTATTCAGTAATGGGTAATAGCGCATCGAAAACACATGTCCAACCCCCCCAAAACTAATAGCGCCCGCAACATGCAAATGCATGTTGATGGCCCTATTAGTTAATCCTGCGTGATTCAGTAAGTAAAATGTGCAGCCAAGCCGCACATTTTACTTTCATAAATTAGCGCCTACCCAAATTTCTGCCGGCAAAGGGAAAGTGCACAGAAAAGCAGTACACCCTCCGACTTAGTATCATGGTGATATAAAGTCGGAGGTCCCAAAAGTTAAAAATAATTAAAAATAAAAAAATTTAAAATTAGCCTGCAGCTCATGGGTTGAAAACCGGATGCTCAATTTTGCCGGCGTCCGATTTCCAAAATCGTGGCTGTCAGCGGGTTTGAGAACCAACGCCTGCAAAATTGAGCGTCGGCTATCAAACTCGCTGACAGCCGCCGCTCCTGTCAAAAAAGAGGCACTAGGGATGCGCTGGTGTCCCTAGCGCCTCTTTTTACTGCAGGCCCTAATTTGAATATTTTTTTTAGTGAATTGTGCACACATAAGAGTGGCCTATGCGCGCACCGGGAGAGCGGGCGCTCGCCCGCTCTCCCACAAATTTTACTGTATCGACCTGTCAGTTGGATATGCTGGGAGTGGACAAAGAAGCAGGAATCTCAACATTCTAGGGTTTGTCCATCTAAGTGCCAACTTAGCTGGACAAAGCCTTTTGAATATCACCCCATAACAGTTTATTTCTCAGTGTCTTCTTTAGATTCAATATTCAAAATTAAAAATTCTTTTGTTTGTCAAGATCTAGTAACTAAGGTTTTATTTAACACAATTCATCAAAGTTTCCAAGAGAGTAGTACACATTTAACAAGTGTTTCAATAGCTATATGCAATTATTTCATGAGCTATAAAGAAGCATGACAGATCAATTAACTAAAATTTGAAAAACCCACAGATATTACAGGCAAATTTACCCCTGAGATTAATTAAAATTAACTCTCAGACCTTATCAGTATGCTGGAGAGGAGTGTCTCATCTGTTGTTCTCTGAGAAGAAATCAGTGTCTGTTGTGCTTTTCAAGAAAGTAGACAGCTTTGTGGATCATAGATTTTCCAACAGAGGGCAGATAAAACTCAGTAGTAGCCTCCAGGGTCACAATGACTTAGACCAATATTGGTAGATGATAGGGGTGTGCATCCATTTTCCACGTAGTTGTAATCTGCAACTTATTTTGTCCTATCTGTTAAATAGGTGGGGAGGTGAAACGCATCGCGACTCCCCACCTATTTAACAGATTTCTGTTTTATTTGGCCTCCTAAATAAAACTTTAAACACCCCACCCTCCTGACCCCCCCAGGACTTACCAAAACTCCCTGGTGGTCCAGCGTTAATCCAGAAGCCATCCCTGCACTCGTTTGCCGGTTTCATCATGGCGCCGATAGCCTGTGTCACAGGGGCTACCGGTGCCATTGGTCACATGGTCACCGGCGCCATCTTGTGCTCCTACCATGTGACAGGGGCTGACCAATGGCACCGGTAGCCCCTGTGACATAGTATGGGCAAAGGCTATCGGCGCCATTTTTAGTCCTGGCATCGGCCGGCCGGCGTGCTCCGGGATCCCCGTTGGACCCACAGGGACTTTTGGCCAGCTTGGGGGGGCCTCCTGACCCCCACAAGTCTTGCCAAAAGTGCAGCGGGGGTCCAGGAGCGACCTCCTGCATGCCGGCCATCCAATGCCAATACTCAAAATGGCTCCTGGGATCATTAAAAATTGTCCCCCTAGTGGTTGAATGCAGGAAATACAACAGGTCTGGCACTTATTGCAGATTCTGAAAATGGTATCTCAATTTGCACTAACTAGCATAAAACACACACCCCTTTTGCTACGGTACTTACCGCATTTTGATAAATCCAGGCCTAAGGAAGGGCAGTTTTCAGATTGATTATTTGTATAGATAAATCCCTTTGTACCCACATAAATGGCTTTGAAAATTACCCTCTTTTGCTATACAATGCACTTGGGCAGACAACAACAGACTTTATTGTACAGTAGGTGCCTATAAGCCTAAGTGAATTCTTACCATATGTTTTGACATTCAAGGTCCTATGCACTAAAATTCTGTCTAAAAATGATTTTTCATGCACATTGATAAAAAAAAGGGGGAGAGATATTTTCAAAGCTATCAGCGTGAGTGAAAACTTTATTTACTTCTTCAGAGCTAAAAATATAAGCACAGGATTCAGAATGTGCATGCTTTTAGCCTCATTAAAAAAGGTGAGTTTATTGAGGAAAATTTAAGTAAAAGCACGCATACGTGGCATTTTAAAAAGTATGCCCACAAATTTACAACTCCTCCACCACCTGCACAAATAGCAAATGCAAAATATACGTGTGCTTTTTACCCAGATCCTTTATACTAGTTAATATTTTCTTTTTCCTTTAAAAAATATCTGCAAGGTACACATTATAGAAGTACCTGCCTACTTTGTAACTATTTACAATATAAAAATTGACCCTTAATATACATGCTATCACCCTTTAATGGACCTGTGTTCAACATATATGTACAAAAAAATCCTGCATAGTTGGTGAATGCTATTAGCATGCACACTGACCCATAAAACTTTAGCTTTTATACCTGCAATTAACTAACCATTATCTGTTTATTGTAAGAGAAAGTTTTTACTTTAATGATTGCTTCTTTTATATTTTTATGATATATTTGGTAACAACTAGTTTTTTATGCCTTTTATAATTTTATTTTTATACTAATTCATAATTATTTACTATTTATAATGTTAATGAATTATTGTATTTTCCTTGCTTCCATGTTATTGTATTGTAAACCGTTGTGAAGGTTTTCACTGATGCAACGGTATATAAAAAAAATCAATAAACATAAACATAATATGTATTTCAATGCATTGAACATTCATATTTTACCCAGCTTTTTAAAAATATACATACATATAGTTTACGTGAGAAAATAAAGGACTTATTCATATGAGTCAGTATTTGCATGCCTAATCAGTGTATTTTAAAACATATGTGTGTGTGAGTGAAATTACCAGTTTATCTAGTCCACCAGTTTTCTCAGTCCTTCCCCAAGTCAAGACCTTCCTGATTCTTCAGCCTTGACTCCCCCAGTTCATCCAGACCTCCCACCCAATCAGTACTACATAATAAACATGTTTATTATCACTTACACCAGATAATTAGCAGGTGTAAAAATATTTAAGTTGGAAAATATACATGGGTAAATGACTTCTAAAATAGCAACATCTGTGCATAACTGTTGGATCCACCCAGGAAAGCCCCTAGATCGCCCCTTTATTTGCATATGTATATATGTATGCAAAAGTGAAAATAAGCAAGTATTTTGGACTTTTATAAAATATGGAATATGCGAGTAGTGGCTATTTACATGCATATGTCACATTTTTATACCTTTTAGGGTAGTGTACACCAATACTGCAAGAAGAATTTTACAGTAACAACTAGGGATGTGAAACGTGTGCCTGATCGTCTTAACGATCGAAATCGTCTGGCAGGAGAAGAAAATCGAGTTTGGCACGATTTTTTAGTTAAAAAATCAGTTTTTCCGATTAGTGCGCGCTAACAGGAAGTTATGTATATGTATTCCTATTGGCTGCCCTCTTATTTATTCATGTTACCAAGGTTCCCACTGACAGTTATATGGGGGATGGGAAATGGAAACAGTTGGTAGCTTGACAAAAAAAGTAATGTGATCAGTCAATGTGACTAGAACTTGTGCCTATCCCTGATACCGGGAGTGTTGTGATCTTCCTGCATGCAGTGCCCTATCCCTGATACCCGGGGTGTTTTGATCTTCCTGCACACAGTGCCCTATCCCTGATACCAGGGGTGTTGTGATCTTCCTGCACACAGTGCCCTAACCCTGACACCAGGGGTGTTGTGATCTTCCTGCACGCAGTGCCCTATCCCTGATACCAGGGGTGTTGTGATCTTCCTGCACACAGTGCCCTAACCCTGATACCGGGAGTGTTGTGATCTTCCTGCACACAGTGCCCTAACCCTGATACCGGGAGTGTTGTGATCTTCCTGCATGTAGTGCCCTATCCCTGATACCAGGGGTGTTGTGATCTTCCTGCACTCAGTGCCATATCCCTGATACTGGGAGTGTTGTGATCTTCCTGCACACAGTGCCCTAACCCTGATACCAGGGGTGTTGTGATCTTCCTGCACACAGTGCCCTAACCTTGATACCGGGAGTGTTGTGATCTTCCTGCACGCAGTGCCCTATCCCTGATACCAGGGGTGTTGTGATCTTCCTGCACTCAGTGCCATATCCCTGATACTGGGAGTGTTGTGATCTTCCTGCACGCAGTGCCCTATCCCTGATACCAGGGGTGTTGTGATCTTCCTGCACTCAGTGCCATATCCCTGATACTGGGAGTGTTGTGATCTTCCTGCACTCAGTGCCCTAACCCTGATACCGGGAGTGTTGTGATCTTCCTGCATGCAGTGCCCTATCCCTGATACCGGGGGTGTTGTGATCTTCCTGCACTCAGTGCCCTATCCCTGATACCGGGAGTGTTGTGATCTTCCTGCATGCAGTGCTGTATCCCTGATACTGGGAGTGTTGTGATCTTCCTGCACACAGTGCCCTAACCCTGATACCGGGAGTGTTGTGATCTTCCTGCATGCAGTGCCGTATCCCTGCTCAGTGCAGGAAGATCACAACATCCCCGGTATCAGGGTTAGGGCACTGTGTGCAGGAAGATCACAACACCCCCGGTATCAGGGATAGGGCACTGCATGCAGGAAGATCACAACACTCCCGGTATCAGGGATAGGCACAAGTTCTAGTCACATTGACTGATCACATTACTTTTTTTGTCAAGCTATCAACCATTTCCATTTCCCATCCCCTTAACCATCACCTCAGTGGGAACCTTAGTAACATCAATAAATAAGAGGGTAGCCAGCCAATAGGAATACATATTCATTCCTAACTGACCTGAAAAGTGTCAATTTGTATCATTTTCTGTTAGTGTGCACTAACCCGATTAACGATTTTTTTAACGATAAATCGTTAGAATTCCTATTGTATCGTGTTCTTTAATGATTTAAGACTATTTTAAAATTATCGGACGATAATTTTAATCGTTGAAAAACGATTCACATCCCTAGTAACAACACAAAATCACAGTATCTTTCCAGCTCTCCCTCCCTCCCTCAGTGGTGTTTCCTCCCTAACACACTAACTCTCTCTCACATCACCAAAGGAAGATGTCTATTGAGATTCCAGACACACTGATGGCATTCAGACCAGCTTGTATGCTTGTAAAAGACAGGGGCATTTTCTTAGGGGCAGAAAATGGCATGCCCTCTATACTATGTTGATGTTATATTACATAAATCATAAGTACCAAGCTGGGTCAGACCCAAAGACCCATTGAGCCCCAGCATCCTGTTTCTGAAAGTTGCCAATCTGGGTCACAAGTACTCATTAGATCCCAAAGGATAGCTCTATTCCTTGTTTCCGATTCATATGGAGAAACATTAGTTTTCCCGAGTTTTCCTGTCTCATAATTGTTTAAAGTATTTTCCTACATGAACTTGTCCAACTGTGTTAAATCATCATCATCATTGTTCATTGGTGTCAAGCTTTTCCACTATGAGAGGTTAAAGAGTGTACATCCAATTATGATAAAGTAAATAAGTATAAGGGATATCAGTACATCAAGTGATTACACTTTGCAAGCTATAGCAGACATAACATTTTGAGAAGTAGTCAAATGGGAGAGTACAAGAAAATTTATTACATGTAAACACAAGAATAACATGAGAAGCATTTACAGTGGACTGGGTTTCACGGTAGGAAGAGACAATGGAACCTAGATTTGGCAGCTGTCTAGTTTGTGTAATCCCAGTAGGACTAAGATTATGGATTGGGGAGCCATGCAAAACATTGTGGCTCAGGTTGTGGGCCAAAGAATGTAATGAATAACCAGGTTTCCAGGCATTTCCTAATGATTAGGAGACCTGGATCAAGTCTGAGTTTAGGTGGTAGAGAATTCCAGAGAGTGGGAGTTGACCCTCAAAAGTTCATTTTCTGGTATATGATAGTCTAATTTCTGTTTTTCTCAAGGACCCTTGGGCTGAGATGGGGGTTGATGCAACCTTCAGGGAGGAGCCTTGCAGGTCCCCTCTGACTGCAGGTGGACCTGGATGAGGCAGTGGTCCAACTGGACCTCACCTTCATCAGCCCACATTCCCCTTGAGTTGAGCCCTTGGGAGTCAGGATCAGCAGGTCTTAGGTGTGTGTGTGTGTAGGGGGGGGGGGGCTCTGTTGATGACAGTGGGGTCCATTGAGGTAGCTGAGTTAGCATAGGCATCTGAGGCTTTATGATGGCATGCAGAGATTCGTGGCAGATGACGGTTAAGAGTATCCAGGAGTCTCGCTGTGGTCAGTGGTAGGCAGCGATCAAGAGTATGCAGGAATCAAGCTGTGATCCATCTGAAGAGAATGGCAAGACAGATAGGCAGGGCAGGAAAGCATGGAGAAAAATAGGCAGCAGCAAGGGTGGCAAAGACGTAATGAAGAACTGAAGCTGAGGGACAAAGAAACTGAATAACTAAGACAAGGATCACTGGATCTGTAGATGAGGAATGCTGGAGCAACACGCACTACTGGAAAGTAGGGAGACCTGTTATCAAGGCAAGGAAGTGGAGGTCTGAAGGGCCTTCTATAGATTCGCTGTGTGATGTCATCAGAGTGTGCTGTAGGACCTTTCCCGTTGTGGGCTCTTTAAATTGGGCAATGTTGGCCAATTGCACGGCCTAGAGAAGGCATAGTAGTATAGAGTCAGCATCATCCTGCCATGAGGCAAGCTGGTGGCACATTGCTGTGAAGGAGAGTAGAGCTTAGCATGGAGTTGGCAGCATCCTGCTGTGAGGCCAGTTGTGACCGGGGCCTGGACTAAGAGATGAGAGAGCTGTGGTTCATGGGGTTAGCTCGCAAACTACTGAACACAACAATTTCTTTAGAGGCTGGTACCACTAAATAGGCCTGAGTACAATGGGTGGGGAAAAATGCCTTGACTGCATCCTCCAGCAACAACTTCCAAAGCTCAACTGTGAATTAAGAGAAAAATACTTTGTCCAATTTGTTTTAAATCTTCTACCTTTTACTCCATTAAACTATTCTCTAGACTTAGTATTATTTGAAAGGGTAAGTAACCGTTCCTTATTTAACTCTTCCACCCCATTGATCAATTTATAAATTTTTATCATATCCCCTCTCAGTCATCTTCCAAGCTGAAGGAACCTTTTTTTTAACAGTTCTGGTTAAATACCCCTATTCAGGGATTCATTTACAATTAAAACCAGCCTAGTTAATAGCTCAACTGGTATATTCCGAACCAAAAAAGGACAAGGGTCCATATAATATGTAGTGGGATTACAGTTCCTTAAAATTTACTCAATTTGAGTCTCTCCACTTCCTCAGTTCAGCATCTGTTAATTGATGAAGCCAAATATCAGCCAAAAACTTGTGCTTCTGTTCCTCATTTTTAAATTCTTTACTATATAATTCTTGATAAAAGTTTTTAAAGATAATTCCAATATCAGCTATGGATGGTAATACTAAACCTCTAGCATCTTTTATGCCACTAATAAACGTTGGAGTGCAGTATTTGCTCCTCTACTGTGCTTGTGGGCTAATAAACATTGACCATATCTGGGCTTTAGCCAATTTGGCTAATATATGCCCTGATTTGTTGCCATATTGAAATAGTTTGTGTTTAAATGCAAACATTGTTCCTGTTGCCTTCTGGTGCAAGAGGTCATTTAATTATATCTGTGCAGATCGAAAATTGATCTTCCATTCTTCTGATTGTAAGCGATTCATTTGATTTTTATAATATGTCATTCTCTTTTCCAATTCTAAAATTTACATATTACACTTGCATACCTTACTAGCTGTTGCAAAGCTAATAATTTCACCTCTCCATACTACTTTTGCAATTTCTCAAAATAGTATGGAATTGGATTAATGCTGTATATTATCTTTCTTAATCTGCTTCCATTTGTCAATTAAGAATGTTTTAAATACAGGGTCATTATTTAGCCAAAATGGCAACCAGTTCTTAAACCACTGTTGTTGGTCCTTCTGAGATAGAAAACTGTACATTATAGGGCATGAGTCAGAGATAATTAGAGCACCAATGTCAGCTTCCCTAACTAGACTAAACAATTCTTCAGATAAAAATAATATAATCTATCCTGGACTTAGATAAATGTGCTCTTGCATAATGGCCATAGTCCTGTTCCTCTGAGTGCAAAATTCTCCATATATCAAATAAAACTAAATTGTCATGAAGAAATTGTATCCCTTTGCCCCTACTCAGCTTATGAAGTTTAGCTTTGGAGCATTTAAAAATCCTCCCCCATAATACTGGTGCAGGACTTATTTCTGAAACGTGAGTCATCAAATTAGTGAAAAAATGATAGCCATATTTAGTTTATTAGGGGCAAAGACCATGGTTATAAATTTCACATAATTGTTATCACTAAAACACACTGACTATATCCTCATTTTCCTTAATCCGTATCAAATGAGGTTCTAGTGTAAGTAAGAATAACTAAGGGGAAAGAGGCTATCCTTGAAGTATACCTTATTTCAGTTGAAAATCTATTGATATTATGCCATTAACTATGATAGTCACTATGGGGCTATTATAAAAAAAAAAAGTTTAATTACTGATGCAAAAAGTATCTAAAATGCCAAAAATATTTAAGGGCAGATTTTAAAAGCCCTACGTGCATAAATGCAGCTGGATTTACGCACATAGGGGAGTTACACACCCCGAGCCTATTTTGCATAGGTTCAGCAACGCGCGCAAGCCCCGGATGCGTGTAAGTCCTGGGGCTTGAAAAAAGGGGCGGGGCAGGGGCAGTCCAGGACATGGCAGGGTGTGGCCAGAGGCCTCCTTAGGGCCTCTAGGCCGGGGGATTGTGCGCCGGCACTTGGCAGGCGCAACTTGAAAAATAAAGGTCGGGGGGGTTTTGGTAGGGCTGGGGGGTGGGTTAGGTAGGGGAAGGGAGGGGAAGGTGGGGGGGGGGGGGGGACAGAAGGGAAGTTTCCTCCGAGGCCGCTTCGATTTTGGAACGGCCTCGGAGGGGAACAGGGAAAGCCATCGGGGCTCCCCTAGGGCTCGGCACACGCAAGGTGCACAATGTGCATGCCCTTGCTTGCACTGACCCCGGATTTTATAACATGCCCATGGCTGCACACGCATGTTATAAAATCGGGCACAGATTTGTGCGCATCGTGTTGTGCGCACAAATCTACACCCACGCATAGGTACTAAAATATGGCCCTTAATGTTGCAGAAAGAAATGACCAAGGTACATAGTCAATTGCTTTTTTTGCATCAAAACTTACCAACAAAGAGAGTGTATGTTGCTTCTTACAGTATTCTATAAATGCCAAAATGTTCCAAATATTCAAAACAGGATATTTACCATGCAGAAATCCAACCTATTCCTCACCTATTAAGTCTGGTAAGATTAAGGCCAATCTGTACATCATTATCTTTGCCAGCAGGTTCATGCTAACATTTAATAAAGAAATACGCCTATAAAATTCCAGTATAAGAACATAAGAACATAAGAAATTGCCATACTATTTCAGACCAATGGTCCATCAAATCCAAAATACTGTTTCCAACAGTGGCCAATCCTGGCTAAAGTACCTGGCAAGTACCCCAAAACTTGCCAGTATGATGGAATCTTGGTTACTTTTAGGTGATACTGTAAAAAGAACTTTGGGGAAGATTTTCAAAATGGTGCACAGACGTTCATGTGCGCTACGCGCAGGCGCACGCATGTTATAAAATAGGGAGTTGGCGCATGCAAGGGGGTGCACAATAGTGTACCTTGCACATGCCGAGCCGTGCTGCCTTCCGCCCAGGCCTTCCTCCCTCCCAGGCCGCTCCAAAATCTGAGCGGCCTTGGAGGGAACTTTGCTACCCTCCACCCCACCTTCCCTTCCCTTCCCTTTCCCTGTCCCCCAGCCCTAAGCTAAACCCCCCAAAACAATTATCCTACCCTATTGCATCTTCCTTGGACAGGCACAAATTGCGTGCACCAGCCAACTGCCGGCATGCGATACCCCAGCACAGTGGCAAATGGCCGCTGTGCTGGGAGCCTCTGACCCCGCCCCACCCCAGCCACCCCACTCCCCTTTTTGAAAGCCCCGGGACTTAGACATGTCCCGGGCTTTATGTGCGTTGCCAGGCTTAAAATAGGCCTGGTGCACGTAGTCCAGTTACGCACGTAAATCCAGAAGATTTACATGCGTGACATTTTGAAAATCTGACCCTTTATTTGGAGATAGCAGAATGTGACCCAAATCAATTAACTGCTCAAACATAATACAAAATGGAGCACAAAAATGGGTTTTCAAGATCTTATAAAACTCTCCTTAAATCCATCAATTCCAGGAGCTTTCAGTAATTTAGCATTTTGAATTGCAGATTGAATTTCTGTGAGTTAAATAAGTTTATTTATCTCCAAAAATTGGTATGTAAGCTTAATTTAATATGGCACTTACCCATAGCTGCTTCATCTCTCATCTCCAAAATATACTGGATGTCCTAAAATGTCCTAAAAATCCCACAGACCTTCTTGTTGGAGCTCACAACTACTTCTTTTGTACTCATAATATCACCTCTCAACGCCACTTTGCCAATTTCCCAGAACAATATAGAATCATTGTTGTGTTGAAGATTATGACTAACAAACTCCTCTTATCAAGGTGTCCAAAAGCAAACTCCATCTTTTTTGCTTAAATTCTTCTAGGTCTATCCAAATGTTGCATGATCAAAACTTTTAAAGGGACGTATGTCCACTCTAAGTACTTTCGAGAAATGCTTCTGGGGCATCAATAGACAATCAAAGTGAGAAAGAGATTTATGAGCACTAGATATGTGGGTATACATTCTTACAAGAGGATGAAGTACTCTCAACATATCTAGAAGGTGCAATTGCTGACATAGGTGAAGCCTTAGTCTGCACATAAGATTATCCAAAAATTGGTCATGCATCCAGTTAAAGTCATCCTCTTAAACCAGTAAGGAATGTGAATACCCCAGCAACAACTTCACTAAGAAAGAAAAAAGTCTAAGGTCATGTGTACTGGGAGCACACACATTTCATAAAACTACTGATTGTCCAAAAAGAGTGCCCTCAACAACTAGATATCTCCCATTTGGGTCCTTAGTAACCTTACATTACTGAAATGAATTGTTTTTTCAATTAAGATAGCTACTCCTGCCCTCTTTATGCCTGAAGATGCATAAAACACCTTCCCTGCCCAATGTCTTTGCAATTTTTGCTATCCACCATCATCTAAATATGTTTCTTGCATAAATGCAGTGTTCACCTAAAATCTCTTCAAGACTTAAATAATCTTATATATTTCAAACATAGATCTTAAACCTGAAAGATTCTATGTAACATATCGTACACCTTTAACCGATGCCATATATAAAAATGAGAAGATGAACCAAGATGAACTCCATCATCTCCATTCCTTGCTCCACCCAGTCTAAACTCAGGAATAGCAGCTTGCCAAAAATTGTGTCACTGCAAAAGTATGTTCCCTATAAGAATCCCTCCTAATGTTCCTCTGATGACAGACCAAGGTCAGTTTCTAGAGGTTGTATATTGCCCCAATCTGTGGGCCTGTTCTATTCTCAGGGGACCATGGGTTTCAGGCAATCAGAGAGGACATGGAAGCCATGTTTCCAGAATGTCCAGCAGCTGAACGTCCACAAGCTTTTCTAGCAAGCTGTGAAAACATAGGTGATTTTTTTCTCTGCCTATTTTCTAGGTCATCAATTTTATCTCCATACTAAGTGACTTTCTTTAAGCGCTTGCAAATCTGTTTCTAGCTATTATATGCAATGCTGATTGTCCCCGAGACAGGCCTCGGTATCCTGCAGTTGCTTTTGAAAATCCACAAAATAATTGTTGAACTCACTGAATTTCTTATATATTTTTCTAAATTTTTCATCTAAAGCCAACACAACTATATTTGCCACCTCACTTACTGCAAATTCTCCAGGCACCGGGGAAGAGACCTTATCCAGTGTTTCCGCCATCTTAGAATCAAGCAGCTTGGCCTTGTCTTTTTTTTTTCACAGTGTTCTTGCCAACATATGGCCAAAACTAGGAATATTACCTACAGTAGGTTCATCTAATGCTTATGATCAACAGGATAGTACTTAAAGAATTCTTAAGAAACTGATTATTTTGCAAGATTATAAAATAGAGGTGAGGACCTGGAAATGAGTGAGAAATAATTTTGCTCATTCATCACATGACCAAAATATTTCTTTATTATTAAAATGAGATTGTCCATCTTAGTGGATACAAATACATTTCTAGGGTCAAAATAATAAATGAAAAGAAAATAAAAATAGAAAAAAAACTGAAAGGAGCAGCTACAAAGGTAAAAAGTGTGCAAGAGGCATGGTCATTGTTAAAAAATACCATCCTAGAAGCTCAGTCCAGATGTATTCCACACATTAAGAAAGGTGGAAAGACGGCAAAACGATTACTGGTATGGTTAAAAGGGGAGGTGAAAGAAGCTATATTAGCCAAAAAATCTTCATTCAAAAATTGGAAGAAGGATCCAACAGAAGAAAATAGGATAATGCATAAGCATTGGCAAGTTAAATGTAAGACATTGATAGGACAGGCTAAGAGAGAATGTGAAAAGAAGTTGGCCATAGAGGCAAAAACTCACAGTAAAATCTTTTTTAAATATATACAAAGCAGAAAGCCTGTGAGGGAGTCAGTTGCACCGTTAGATGATCGAGGGCTTAAAGGGGCACTTAGAGAAGATAAGGCCATCAGGGAAAGATTAAACAATTTCTTTGCTTCGGTGTTTACTGAAGAGGATGTTGGAGAAATACCCATACCGGAGAAGGTTTTCATGGGTAATAATTCAGATGGACTGTACCAAATCATGGTAAACCTAGAAGATGTGGTAGGCCTGATTGACAAACTGAAGAGTAGTAAATCACCTGGACCGGGTGGTATACACTGGAGCACTCTGAAGGAACTCAAATGAAGTTTCAAACCTTTTAGTAAAAATTTGTAACCTATCATTACAATCATCCATTGTACCTGAAGACTGGAGGGTGGCTAATGTTACCCCAATATTTAAAAAGGGCTCCAGGGGCAATCCAGGAAACTACAGACCGGTTAGCCTGATTTCAGTGCCAGGAAAAATAGTGGAAAATGTTCTAAATATCAAAATCGCAGAACATATGGAAAGGCATGGTTTAATGGAACAAAGTCAGCATGGCTTTACCCAAGGCAAGTCTTGCCTTACAAATCTGCTTCAGTTTTTTGGAGGACTTAATAAACATGTAGATAAAGGTGAACTGGTAGATGTAGTGTATTTGGATTTTCAGAAGGCGTTTGACAAAGTTCCTGATGAGAGGCTTCTAGGAAAAGGTGGTGATGTCCTTTCATGGATTACAAACTGGCTAAAAGACAGGAAACAGAGAGGAGGATTAAATGGACAATTTTCTTATTGGAAGGGAGTGGGCAGTGGAGTGCCTCATGGATCTATATTGGGACCCTTACTTTTCAATATATTTATAAATGATCTGGAAAGAAATACAACAAGTGAGGTAATCAAATTTGCAGATGATACAAAATTGTTCAGAGTAGTTAAATCACAAGCAGATTGTGATAAATTGCCTGAAGATCTTGTGAGACTGGAAAATTGGGCATCGAAATGGTAGATGAAATTTAATGTGGATAGGTGCAAGGTGATGCATATAGGGAAAAATAATCCATGCTATAGTTACACAATGTTACGTTCCATATTAGGTACTACCACCCAAGAAAGAGATCTAGGCGTCATAGTGGATAACATATTAAAATCATCGGTTCAGTGTGCTGTGGCAGTCAAAAAAGCAAACAGAATGTTGGGAATTATTAGAAAGGGAATGGTGAATAAAACAGAAAATGTCATAATGCCTCTGTATCGCTCCATGGTGAGACCACACTTTGAATACTGTGTACAATTCTGATCAACGCATCTCAAAAAAGATATAGTTGCGATGGAGAAGGTACAGAGAAGGGCTACCAAAATGATAAAGGGGATGGAACTGCTCCTCTATGAGGAAAGACTAAAGAGGTTAGGAATTTTCAGCTTGGAGAAAAGACGGCTGAAGTGGGATATGATAGAGGTGTTTAAAATCATGAGAGGTCTAGAACAGGTAGATGTGAATCGGTTATTTACTCTTTCGGATAATAGAAAGACTAGGGGACACTCCATGAAGTTAGCATGTGGCACATTTAAAACTAATTGGAGAAAGTTCTTTTTCACTCAACATGCAATTAAACTCTGGAATTTGTTGCCAGAGGATGTGGTTAGTGCAGTTAGTGTAGCTGTGTTTAAAAAAGGTTTGGATAAATTCTTGGAGGAGAAGTCCACTACCTGCTATTAATTAAGTTGACTTAGAAAATAGCCACTGCCATTAGCAACGGTAACATGGAATGGACTTAGTTTTTGGGTACTTGCCAGGTTCTTATGGCCTGGATTGGCCACTTTTGGAAACAGGATGCTGGGCTTGATGGACCCTTGGTCCGACCCAGTACGGAATGTTCTTATGTTCTTATCTGCAAATGAATGTGTCTAACCCAAGTGGTCAATTCAAAACTAAATAATTCAAAAATGTCAAGTCCCTGTTCCTGAAAGATGACAGTAGTCTAATTTTTGGTACAATAACTCGAGGCCAAGTCAGTCAGACATTTTGTTTTATTTGGTTATCTTTTTTTTTTTTTTTTATCATCTCTCTTACCAGTCCCTATTATTTGATGGTATCCTTTCACCACATCCACTTCAGCAATATCCTTTACATTTTATCCTATTGCAATATTTCCCTTCTTCTTATTTATGTCATGTATTCCTTCAGTTAACAATCTACTTATATATTTATGCAGTTAAACACAACTTTTCTTTTTGTATTCAAGTTAATTTATTATAGAGTTATCCCCTTTCTGTGACTATGAGAAAACTTATGTGAAAAATGGGGTTCATTTTCCCTGTTATCACTGGTTATTACGATAATTCACAAAATAAAGCACAGAAGCATACTGTACCAGCCTGCAATAAAATCCACAGGTGGAAGATAATTGTTCTTGGCAACCTTTTTTATAGTAGCACTAACTATATTTTGAAATATTTCTTTTTCCTGTCACCTGTGCACTTACAGCGTTGTCTGAATTTTGGAACAGCTCATTCTTCTGTGGCTCTAAGAGTTTAATTATGATGATAAGAACAGGTGGAGCTTTCTAAAGTGCTCAGCTCAGTACTGTGAGTATAGATATAGCACAATGGTAATAAAAATAGAACTGTAAAGGTAGTGAAAAGACAGGGAAAAACAGAGCTTTATTACACTTGCTGGTCTCCTGTAACTTCACTTAAATCTCATTAGCAGTAAAGCATTTTAAAATTTCACTGCGTCTTTATATAATCTTTGCCTAATTCATAACCAGACACTTCCCAGCACATTTTCTCTTGTGGGCAAGCAGCTATGTAGCTAATATCACTTTTGATATTTTTCTGGCCTTCACCCTTAATATGATAGGCATTTTTATCCCAAAGGTCCCACAAACCTGAGGCTTGAAATTTTAAATTGGTCTTAAAAGTTGAAATCCAATTATTTGAAAGCAGTACCTTCCTGATGCAGAATTTGAACTCAGTATAGAAGAAATGAATGCAGTAATAAATATACATCATTCTTTTGTATGTATTTCTAATATAATAAAATACATGTATTGGGGCATGCATGGAAAAACAATAATTCAGTTTAGATTCTTGGTTTGGTTTCCTAATTAATTTTGTTCATTTGAATCTATAGCTCATTTATTTCCATTAAAGACAATAAGGGAATCAATGCATCCTATGTTGCAGTCTAACATTAGGGTTTTGTCTTCAAGTTTTTTGAAACTTGCTGGCAGGCATTAGCAACAGAGGAAATAGCAGCCCAAGACACTGAGGGGGTCATTTATCAAAATGCGGTAAGGTGTTTTTGCATGCGAAAAGCCCAGTTAACGCATGTGATAAGCCCTTACTGCATGCGAAAATGTCTTTAATGCACGCAATAGCATCATATCGTATGATGCGATGCAAATTTGAAAAGAGGAGGAGTTAAGAGTGGGCTTGCCAGTCTGTGAAGTGCTATCGCACAGAGTTAACACTGATTTTAACTTTACCTTTTTCAGTAGCATTAAGCTGTGTGATAGCTTGTGTTATGGTTTTAGTGCATTTTCTGATGACTCCTGAAAGGCCTGTTTTAATAGATTGGAAGCTCCTGGAGCACCAGCCTAGTGAGAGAGAGAGAGAGAGACCTCACACTAGATAGGTATTTGTATCCGTATGGGAGGCCCACCTAGTAACTCGAGGTGAAGTTTAGGTATTAGTGTAGGGGGTTAGGGGCCACTTTGACATTCAACGTGAGATGTACGAACAGAACAGTGGTCTCTTGTGAAGATTTGGTAACCTTCGGAGGAAACTCACTCCAAGATGATATTTGTGCAAGGTTCTCTCAACCTAGCTTGATGGGCACTCTACCTGGGTAACATCAAGCTAGGTGGAGAGAACATTGCACAAATCTCATCTTTGGGTGAGTTTCCTCACTCCGTAGGTCCTCATATCTTCACAAGAGAGCACTGTTCTGTTCGTACATGTCACGTTGAATGTTAAAGTGGCCCCTAACCCCCTACACTAATACCTAAACCTCACCTCGAGTTACTAGGTGGGCCTCCCATAGGGATACAATTACCTATCTAGGAAGAGGACATTATGGCTAGTCTCTCTCTCTCTCTCTCTCTCTCTCTCCCTCTCCCCCGCTCCTTGGGACCATTAACAATGGTCCCCCAGTGGTTGAATGCAGGAACTACAACAGGTCTAGCATTTATCACAAAGTCTGAAAATGTGCACTAACTTAGCTCTTTGCATAGGTAATTAGCACAAAGTGTGATAAACTGTATATTAGCATAAAACATGCCACTATTGCTTTTTGATAAATCTAGGCCTAAGAGTGGTATGAATACCTCAAAGTATACAAAGAGAGACAAATGACTCCAACGGTATGATAAAAACTCAAAAGCATAGACTGATAGGTACAGTGGTAAGCACAGTGGCATCAATACCCCAAGGAATGCTTGCTGACATATGCACACTAAGAACTTAATGGAAGAATCACACAGAGAAGAATTATTTGACTCACTGACTACACAGAAAAAGCAAGTGGCTTCATCATAGTCGGTCACTGGACATTCTTCACAAGCTGCAAAAGAAAATCAAATTCTCACTCTCTATATATGTTTCTTACAGATACTGACACTTGCTGCCTGTGTACTATAGATGAGGTTTGCAGTAAAGCCAGCTGTGCTTTAGAATGCATTTGCCATACTAGAAAGGTCAGTAATCAAACCTATGGATGGTATGTCTTCCCTTTTAGTTAATGCTCATCTCCAGTTGCAGCAACTAGACAATGTGGTGAAACAACACACTCAGAAATTTCTGGAATTACACTAGCAGTAGGAAGTCTTGCAAAAGATCAATAACACCTTGATCTAGGACAAAGCCTTTATATTCCAAAATCTGAGAATACTGGAGAATCAAGCAAGCATTTGAACTTGAAGATTCTTTATTTCTATGAGGATTCTTTTTCCCCACCTACAGAATTACTTACAATATATTTTCATAAAATGTATTTATTTATGTATAAATTTATGTGTTGCTTATCATAGTTTCTAAGTGATTTACAAAGTAAGAACATAAGAACATGCCATACTGGGTCAGACCAAGGGTCCATCAAGCCCAGCATCCTGTTTCCAACAGTGGCCAATCCAGGCCATAAGAACCTGGCAAGTACCCAAAAACTAAGTCTATTCCATGTTACCGTTGCTAATAATAGAGGTGGTTATTATCTAAGTCAACTTAATTTAATAATAGCAGGTAATGGACTTCTCCTCCAAGAACTTATCCAATCCTTTTTTAAACACACCTATACTAACTGCACTAACCACATCTTCTGGCAACAAATTCCAGAGTTTAATTGTGCATTGAGTAAAAAAGAACTTTCTCCGATTAGTTTTAATTGTGCCACATGCTAACTTCATGGAGTGCCCCCTAGTCTTTCTATTATCTGAAAGAGTAAATAACCGATTCAGATCTACCTGTTCTATACCTCTCATGATTTTAAACACCTCTATCATACCCCCCCTCAGCCGTCTCTTCTCTAAGCTGAAAAGTCCTAACCTCTTTAGTCTTTCCTCATAGTGGAGCTGTTCCATTCCCCTTATCATTTTGGTAGCCCTTTTCTGTACCTTCTCCATCGCAATTATATCTTTTTTGAGATGCGGTAACCAGAATTGTACACAGTATTCAAGGTGTGGTCTCACCATGGAGTGATACAGAGGCATTATGACATTTTCTGTTTTATTCACCATTCCCTTTCTAATAATTCCCAAATTTCTGTTTGCTTTTTTGACTGCCACAGCACACTGAACCAACAATTTCAATGTGTTTATCCACTATGACATCTAGATCTCTTTCTTGGGTTGTAGTACCTAATATGGAACCTAACATTGTGTAACTATAGCATGGGTTATTTTTCCCTATATGCATCACCTTGCACTTATCCACATTAAATTTCATCTGCCATTTTGATGCCCAATTTTCCAGTCTCACAAGGTCTTCCTGCAATTTATCACAATCTGCTTGTGATTTAACTACTCTGAACAATTTTGTATCGTCTGCAAATCTGATTATCTCACTCGTCATATTTCTTTCCAGATCATTTATAAATAAATTGAAAAGCAAGGGTCCCAAATACAGATCCCTGAGGCACTCCACTGCCCACTCCCTTCCACTGAGAAAATTGTCCATTTAATCCTACTCTCTGTTTCCTGTCTTTTAGCCGGTTTGCAATCCACGAAAGGACATCACCACCAATCCCATGACTTTTTACTTTCCCTAGAAGCCTCTCATCAGGAACTTTGTCAAATGCCTTCTGAAAATCCAAGTATACTACATCTACCGGTTCACCTTTATCCACATGTTTATTAACTCCTTCAAAAAAGTGAAGCAGATTTGTGAGGCAAGATTTGCCTTGGGTAAAGCCATACTGACTTTGTTCCATTAATCCATGTCTTTCTATATGTTCTGTGATTTTGATGTTTAGAACACTTTCCTGTATTTTTCCTTGCACTGAAGTCAGGCTAACTGGTCTGTAGTTTCCCAGATCATCCCTGGGGCCCTTTTTAAATATTGGGGTTACATAAGCTATCCTCCAGTCTTCAGGTACAATGGATGATTTTAATGATAGGTTACAAATTTTTACTAATAGGTCTGAAATTTCATTTTTTAGTTCCTTCAGAACTCTGGGGTATATACCATCCAGTCCAGGTGATTTACTACTCTTCAGTTTTTCAATCAGGTCTACCACATCTAGGTTCACCATGATTTGATTCAGTCCATCTGAATCATTGCCCATGAAAACCTTCTCCAGTACGGGTACCTCCCCAACATCCTCTTCAGTAAACACCGAAGCAAAGAAATCATTTAATCTTTCTGCGATGGCTTTATCTTCTCTAAGTGCCCCTTTAACCCCTCGATCATCTAACGGTCCAACTGACTCCCTCACAGGCTTTCTGCTTCGGATATATTGTAAATCAAAATTGTCAATCCAACAACAAACAATGAAATCATAAACATAAAAACATAGTAACGCAGTTCAACTGGCACTTTATTGATGCTGAGAAAATTGTGTCCTGCTGAAGGCTAACTGTTAAATATATGAACTGAAAACCTGCTCAAATAGGAATGCCTTCACCATTTCCCTAAATGTTGTTAGCAGTACTTCACTCTTTATTTGTATCAGAAGAGTATTTCAGAAAGTTGGCCCTGTATGTAAAATAGATGTTCTCTTGACTTATCTAAGTGGACTTGCTTAAATGAAGGAATGTCTAGAAGCATTTGAGAATTCTTAAGATTCCCTCTGAGGCCACACCTATAGTAGTCAAGGCTTACTAACTTCCTGCAGTATAGAGAAATTTGCAGGTAAGGTTGTGAGTGAAGATAAACTTGATGCAAATTCTCTAGATTTGATCCAGGTCAAATCCAGTGAATGTGCATCTAGTGATGAGACCACCAGGGAAAACTTGATGGCCACATTTACCTTTGAACAAGATGATAACTGGGTCTTGTGACTATATTTAAAAAAAATTGTGGTTATTTTCATTGGCGCCAAAATATGGATTCACCCAGACTTCAAAAGCTTCTCAGGAAAGAAGGAAAACGTAAATATCCATGTATAATGCGGCTATATTTAGTTTGTTTTCTTTTCAAATGCTGTATGAAGTTTAATAATAGATACATATTCTATGACCTCATTGTCTAATTATTTTTCTTAATTCTATTAACCTCTTAGTTGTGGGACGTAGTTTCAAGGCTGTATCTCAAGTCACATATGGTAATGCTGGTTCATGAGATATGTGGTTATACTAATGTTAATCACGTTTGCTGTAATTTTTTTCTTTGCTAGGAAGAAACAAAAAACTACTGTATCAGGTAAATTTTAAAAGCCCTATACATGCCAAAAGCAGGAGATACGCACACAAGTTGTGCCAGTCCGTGACAAGCATATTTAAAAGTTGCCCGTGTACCCACATATCTTCCGCTATGCACACAAGTCAAACTTTGGAAAAGGGGCAGGGCATGGGCACGAGTATGGTCTGGGCAGGGTGTGTGCTTGTCAGGAGAAAGCCAAGAGATGTGCTCATAAATACTTACGAGCATCGGCGCGAGTGCCAGGGTCCCCTGCCATGCTAAGCTTGTCAGTGGGGTTTTAAGGGTTGGTGCTATTAAATTGAGGTGGATTGGAATTCTGATCCCTTGCCTGAGCGAACTGGGAATGAACTGGTGAAACTGGCAATGGCACGAAGGCACACCCATTTTAAAATCCCCCCACTTACACGATGGAAGCGGGATTTGCGTGCACACTAGATTTATCAGAGCATCTACACGTTTTTACTTTTTTTAGATTCTCAATATTTTATGGTATATATCAGAGCCACTATATATATATATATTTATTTGACCAGTGAGTTCAACTAAACTAAATATATTATAAAAGAGTTCATTTTTACAATTCTCCTTCCATTTTTATTTCAATACACTGTATTCATATACCCAATGGGTCTTCACAGCGATTGCACGGTGTTATTGTTAGCTTTTATTTTTGAGTTTTGCACTTAAATAAAATATATACCGATCAATGACATCATATATTGAGCTACACAATTTTCATGTTTTTAACACTGCACAATAAAGTTTGTTCATTCAAAGTTTTTTCACCACGGTTGCGCAGTAGAAGCACTTAACTTACTTTGGCGGGTCTTTTGAAGCAACGCTATGGACAAGTATTTAAATACCCCATATAGAGTCAGTCATACTTTTTCACTCAAAGACGTGCTGGAGGTAAGCTTTTACTATGAGCCATTACTTCTTTTAAACACTTAGGGGTAGATTTTATAAATGTACGCGCGAGCATACTTTTGTTCGTGCACCAGGCGCAAACAAAAGTACGCTGGATTTTATAAGATACGCGCGTATCTTATAAAATCCGGGGTCAGCGCGCGCCAAGCCCAGTGCGCGCTGCCTGTTCGCTCCGAGGCCGCTCCCAAATTGGAGCAGCCTCGGAGGGAACTTTCCTTCTGCCTTCCCTCACCTTCCCCTCCCTTCCCCTACCTAACCCCTCCCCCCGACCCTATCTAAACCCCCCCTACCTTTGTTGGCAGATTTACGCCTGCGGAAAGCAGGCGTAAATCTGCGCGAGCCAGCGGGCTGCTGGCGCGCCATCACGCGACCCGGGGGCTGGTCCGGAGGCCTCGACCACACCCCCGGGCCGGCACCCCCGACATTCCCCGACATGCAAGCCCTGGGACTTATGCGCATCCCAGGGCTTGCGCGTGCCGCCGAGCCTATGCAAAATAGGCTCGGCGCGTGCAGGGGGGGTTTGGGGTAGGTTTTCGGGGGGTACACACGTATCGTACGCGCGTACCCCTTTGAAAATCTACCCCTTAGTATTTCAGCATTGCTCGGCTTGCAGCCTGTGTAAATTAGCTTTAGTCTTTAGACATTTTGTATCGATCTGAAATTGTTGCTAATGTTGGCGATTCAGTATGCCGAAACTCACACAAGCATTTAGATACTTTGTATCACTCTGCCTTTGCAGCCGGTGCTGGTGACTTCTTTGCCTGATATGATGCAGTTTTTATATCTTTTTTACTCATTACAAAGCATATTTAATTTTAAAATGTCTTTATTTTTATAATCGTTTGTTGATGAGTATTTTTTTTTATTGTTTTATGTACAGTATCGATTGACTCCCATTTATATTTTTTACTTTGCAGTTTTTTAAAATATGTCCCACTGCCTGTCCGGGTAAAATTCTTTTTAGTACTCTTATTTTCAGCCCAGTTAGTTTTTAATACATTGTCTTTAAGTCATTATTTATTGCTATGACATACATTGATTTTGTTTATTTTAGCAGAATTTGCACACATTCAATACATGTTCCCATCATGTGTGTACAATAACATAGAGTAATTTTTGAACACACACATAGTGAGTCCTTACCACGGCTTCATAAGGATTTCATCGCACCAGTTTGGCAGAATACATATGGTAAGATATTTCATTCCATCTGGTTTTAAAGATACATGCTGAAGATACATTATTAGTTAAGATTTTTGCCCACATTAATTATATACTGTACAAGTCCCTTACTGATGTATTGTACTTTAATTTATCCATTCATAGTTTTTATCGAGGTTTGACTTTTTTACAATATATATGCATTTGTTGACCAGTTTTAGAGAAAATTTATATGAAATTTATTTTAACATCATATTTTCTAACATTTGAAGTTTTAATGACTATTTATCTGCAATTTCCATCATCACTACTTTATTTTTTATTTTTCATTTTTTCCTTTGTATTCTCATATCTTTATTTATGACTATATTTTTAATCTTTATTAGTTTACTACACCAA
Source organism: Rhinatrema bivittatum (assembly GCF_901001135.1). Lineage (NCBI taxonomy): Eukaryota > Metazoa > Chordata > Amphibia > Gymnophiona > Rhinatrematidae > Rhinatrema > Rhinatrema bivittatum. Next base: position 248,599,725 of record NC_042615.1, on the reverse strand, counting down.
GTTGCCCAGCCTGGATCAAATGAATTTGATGTATGCTCAATCACATTGAAGACACCCTTTAACAATAGGTAGTTACAAATTTTTCTTTGACCATGTTCACCTTCATAATGGGGCGGATTTTAAAAGCCCTGCTCGCGTAAATCCTGGCGGATTTACGCGAGCAGGGCCTTGCGCGCCAGTGCACCTATTTTCCATAGGCCTGCCGGCGCGTGCAGAGCCCCGGGACTCGCGTAAGTCCAGGGGTTTTTTGTCGGGGGCGTGTCGGGGGTGGGGCCGATCGATGCGGCGTTTCGGGGGCAGGCCCGGGGGCGTGGTTTCGGGCCGGGGCGGTCCAGGGGCATGGCCGCGCCCTCCGGAACCGCCCCCGGATCGCGTCTCGGCACGCTAGTGACCCGCTGGCGCGCGGGGATTTACTTCTCCCTCCGGGAGGCGTAAATCCCCGGACAAAGGTAGGGGGGGTTTAGATAGGGCCGGGGGGGTGGGTTAGATAGAGGAAGGGAGGGGAAGGTGAGGGGAGGGCGAAAGCGAGTTCCCTCCGAGGCCGCTCCGATTTCGGAGCGGCCTTGGAGGGAACGGAGGCAGGCTGCGCGGCTCGGCGCGCGCCGGCTGCACAAAATCGGCAGCCTTGCGCGCACCAATCCTGGATTTTAGCAGATACGCGCGGCTGCGCGCGTATCTACTAAAATCCAGCGTACTTTTGTTTGCGACTGGTGCGCCAACAAAAGTACTGGAGGAGGAGGGGGAGAAAATGCCAAATCAGATTTGGACTAAAGTCTTACAAAGGCCTGTGTGTGACCACTTCATGCAGCAAAAGTATAACAGATGTTTGCAGTTGATACACAAAAACTTCTCTATACTGTTTAATGAGACATCATTAAAAAGATATGGCAACTAAAGAGTATGGTTGGTGAGGAATAGACACTAACGTGAGTAGCTTTGGAATACCATCCAAGACCATCGATACACAGCAAACATTGCTATCAAGACATCAAGAGGGGAAGCCAGGAAAAGTCTTCCAAGATGTATGTTTTGCTGAAGGATGGGTGGCCAATTGTCATGAAACACTGCTTGCTCCAGCACCCTAAACTCGCAAGATCACACAAAACAACAAAGTCTGGCCATGTATGTCAGCAAAAAGACTTTTTAGTTTTCTTTTATCATCTGTTCTTTCACAAACAATAACACACATCCTGGCTGCTCTCACAGACTTTCTCTTAAAAATAATGTATGCCCTTGGATAAGGTCCCAAGCTAGGAGGTACTCTAAGAATTGATTGTAGTAATGGTTTTTCTGTTGCATCCACTATGCCAGATAATTTAATTTTAATTTAAAAGATTTTTAAACCACCGTTCCAACCTTCAGAAGGCCACCCAAGATAGTGTAAAGAGCTAACATGGATATAAAATATAGATAAAACAATACAGCACATCCTCTGCAGTGATCAATCTCATAGATGCATGGCTGTCTTTCTGCTCAGATATACAGTAAGTATTAAAGAAAGGGTTATAATTTGTCCCCTTAATAGCTTATCAGTCTTTTCAGATGCAGAAAGATTTATTTTGATTGAAACATCTTTTAAATTATTTTTCTCAACAGCAATATAATTTAGATACTAAGTCCTTATTATCTCACAAATCATTTTGGTTACAATCTGGCCCTGTTGACCCAGTGATACATTTTCCTTCAACTAGTACATTAAGGTATAAAGTCAACAGAAGCACCTTGTCAGAAATGCTACATGACTATAAATTAGGGATGTGCAGAGGGACGCCATACGTTGCATTTGGGATTCATATTCATTGGGGGGCAGATACAATGCATTCGGCAAGGGGGGCCCCGATACATTTATATGTTAATTCTTATTTGTTTCCCAGCTAAAATTAAATTAACTACAACCCTCCACCCTCCTGACCCCCCCCCAAGACTTACCACAACTCCCTGATGGTCCAGCGGGGTGTCCAGGAGCCATATCCTGCACTCACACCCTCGGCTGCCGGTATTCAAAATGGTGCCGATAGCCTTTGACCTATTATGTCACAGGGGCTACCGGTGCCATTGCCGGTGGCAATCGATGGCACCAGCAACGGCCATCCATTGCTCCTACCATGTGACAGGAGCTGACCAATGGCACCAGTAGCCCCTGTGACATAATAGGTCAAAGGCTATTGGCGCCATTTTGAATACCAGCAGCCGAGGGTGTGAGTGCAGGAGATGGCTCCCGGACCCCCCGCTGGACCATCAGGGGTTTTTGGTAAGTCTTGGGGGGGGGGGGTCAGGAGGGTGGGGGTTTTGTTTAAATTAGCTCCTTTAGACGGCTGAATAATTCGGCGAAGATTCATTGTATTCGTGGGGAATAAAAATGCATTTCGCTTCCCCATGAATACAACGAATATGGCCCTATAGGTTGCGGATTTCCAATTCGTAGGGAACAAATACTCACCCCTACTATAAATGATTTAGCAAAATTAGCAGAGAAGGAAGCAAAAGAGAATGTTAATTTGGTGATTTAACCTGCAGACAAGGATGGTTCCATAGTGATAGTAGACAAGATCAAATATATATATCTGAGAAGTCCTGCACCAGATATTGAATATTATCTATTAGTATAGACTCTCATGCAACTCCATTACATGAATCAGGGTCAATTTTTAAGGTGTTTTGGAACCTAACTTTGGGAGTTTGGCATCTAAATTGGCTCCTTTGAAAAATGATTAAGGCTCTGTATCTAAATTTATGACCTATTTTAACTAGACCCAACTTTATGTAACCCCCCTTTCTACTGGGAGTCATCTTTGGTGACTGCAATGTTGTAGATAAACCTTTTAACAAAAAATACAACAGAATTCAAATCCACAGGGACTAGCAAAGCTGGGAGGCCCATGGGGAGACTTGCACTCAAAAAATAAAGAGAAGTCAACACCAAAGTGATGTTCCAAAACAGAGAAAAAATCTATTAAAAAATCCAAGAAGTAATCAAAGTCCAGACAAGATGGAATAATTAAAATAATCATATATTCCAAGCAGAAAAAAACACAGAGGTCAGCTTCTTACATACAAATCTCCAGATCCAGAACAGATGTAACTCACAGTTTTTTGTACTTGGAGAATTATCCCAAACTGTGGGCTTTAGGGATGTGCAAGGGAAATAAATTCTTGTTTATTTTTGGGAAGTATTTTTGCCACAAATTTTGGTTTATGGCTTGTTTGATTTGTTTCATTCAAGAGAAAAAAATGAATAAAAAACCCCCACCAAACACAGCCAAAAAATGAAAATGAGGCCTCCCAGGGCCTCCCGCCAGTCTGCCAGAAAAATGTTGGGGCCAGGATCCCCCCGGCCACTACTTGCTCAGTCCAGAGGGGATCTGCCAGCGAGGCCTAGGACCAGGCCAAAGCCTTGGCTTTGCATAGGCTAAGGGCATGGTAGGTCACTGCAAGCTCGGCTTTGGCCTATTATGGCTCACATCTGGCTGGACCCAGGCCTGATGCCAGGGCCTGCCCGTGGAGTCATGACTCCTGGACCTTGGCCTGGACTGGAGCATGGGCCCAGGCTGATACTGCGACCTGGCCCATAGGCCAAGTTCCAATGCTGGGGCCTAGGCCCTAACCCAGGCCCGATGCCGCAACCCAATATGGAAGCTGGGTCTTGACACCTGGTCCTCAGCCTAGTCCAGTTCCCATGCCCAATGCTGCGACCCGGCCCTGAGGCCAGTTCCTGATGCCTGGACCTCAGCCTAGGCCAGAGACCAGATGCAGGCCTGATGCCACTACCTGGTTCAGAGGCCCAACTCCACGAACTGGGCCGAATGCTGGGTCCTGACCTTGGGGAATCAGCCTGGAGCAGGCTCAATGCCATGACCCTACCCGGAGGCCGGGTCTAAATACTGGGTGTGCCCAGATTGGATGCACATTTTTTATGTGTACTTTAGTGCATCAGCATGAAATTGGGGTTCATCTATCCATATATGATCCAACAGTAAGGAGTCAATAATCTCCTCTGTATGCAAATACAAAATATACCCTATAACAGAGGTATTCAAGGTTACAACAATCAAGAAAATCAGTTATTAATCTGCATACTGTATAATTATAAAAATCAATGTTTTATTCACAATATCACATTGTATCCATATATCAAACCATTACATTGTATCATATTAATATAGCACAATATGACATCACACTCAACCATCTTACAAAAATATACAATTATTACCCTCTCAAAATCCCACATCCAGTACCCATATTAAAAATACCCATGTAAAAAATCCCTATCCCAAAAATCAACAATTTAGAAGTCTTCCATCTATCCATGCCTTGCAAGGTGCCCATTAATTCCCAGACCCCAGGGCTCTTGCTATAGCTAGGAAGGAGAGGCAAAATATGCTCAGAGAGAATTTCCTGCATGCTTAAAAGCTACCAAATAGAAAGGAGGACATTAAGATGATCCAACAGATGGGGCAGATGATCCACAAAATGATAACTGAATCCACAGGAAAACAGAGGTGATCCAGAAGATGAGACAAAAGATCCAGATGAGACAGAAGGCAGCAGGGAATCCACAGATAAGATGATCTGAATGAGCTACCATTTGAAAAATAAAACATATTTTAAAAGTTTTATTTTTGGTTATTATTTTCCTATAGGAATGCGTCTCCAGTTTTTGTCAATGGGAAAATAGGTATTGATACACAAAATGTATAATATGGAAAAAAATGTCAACAACCTTTTTTTTTTTTTTTATCTATTGATTCCTGTTTGCGTCCATATTTGTTGAATGAAGCCAGTTATTGGTTGATCCTTCATTTGATTAGCATAGCTATAAACTTGTGATTACTATGGAGGGCAATGTTGCAATGGTATTAACTGGCTTGATCAGAAATCTAAATATGAACTGAATTTATATAACCTATTGTTTGCTATGTGAGGTTGCTGAGAGAATCGGAAAAGAAGGCTTCGTAATATTATGTGTTTATCTCAGACATACGTATATGGTATAGAAAGTATGGAGGTGTATGATAACAGATGTCAAGTGACAAAGCTACAATAAATTAAATGTTTGATATTCACTCTTAAAATCAGTTGTGACCTTAAATATGGTGAAGGCATTAGTTATTTTAATGGATAGCCATATGGTGTTTGGTTCTTTCAATGAATCTCAATGCAAATAAGTTGAGAGCAGAAGCATTTCTTCACTGACATTGAAAGCAGAGACAGTCATTATACTAGTTTCACCTTACTGTCAATCAAAAGTATCACTTAAAAAGAGTGTGAGGATTTTCTCTGGGCTTACTGCCTTCAAACAGTTCAAACAATATGAATTTGGATTGTTTGAGGAGCTTTGCTAGTGAACAGATTCTCTCCAGGAAGATTAAAGAATAAACCTGAAAGAGAAAAACAATGAAAGCAGGAGCCTTGCTCCAAAACACTGGTTAGCTGTTGTCAAGAGCCATCTGGATGATATCTTCCTATTTTTCAGATTGTGTGGATAAGACTCAGGTCAATATTCAAAAGATTTAGCCAGCTAAAAGCTAGGAGGCTAAATCTTAACAGTTCAATATTAACCAATTTAACCAGCTAAATGTGTGTGGGCAAAATTGCTACTCACACAAATGTATCTGGGAGAGAAAACAGCTGGATCAAGATCTTTCCAGAGTGTTTTTTTTAAATTTTGCTAGGTAGCATGATATTCAACACTAACCAGTTAAATCTATGCTATCAGCTTGCTCCACAAAAATACCTGCCCTAAACCTACCTGCATAGAATTTGCATGGGTAGATTTAGTCAGATATTCCGTGGCACTTTTGACTGGAATAAATGCTGCTGAATATTCAGATACGGATAATCACCTAAATTTACTCATTTATCTTCCCAACTCAGTGGACTTACAGAATTGACCAGCAAGTGGTTATTCCCATCTTTTAAGGATTTGATTAAAATTATGGGGGCAGATAGTTACTATTAGCCAGCCCCATGTTTTTGTGCTGTAGCTGGTGTTTGTATGATCCCCCTTTCCCATTTAAAGATTTTCTTCATAAGAACATTCCATGGGTGCTCCTTTCCAATTGTTTTAGTATATACTTGTGGTCTCTGCTTATTGTCCACTATTTTTTCTTCACTGGTTGATGTATGGGGTCAGATTGTGCCCCTCTCTGACTGCTTTGTGACATAATGTCACAGTTTTCACACAGTAGAAAACTAATTCCTAGGTGTGATAAGAAATGTTACTCTCTTACATAGTACACAATTGAGTAGTAACTGGAATCTACAGCAAAACTTTTAACCCTAGCCACTTGTTTTTTTCTTTTTATGGGGGGAGGCAGGATCTAGATTAAAGAGTATACAAGACTGATATAGAAGATGCCAAAGGGCTATTTGGGATTACTGGCACAACACCAACAGGAAAAAATTAAATCCATGAACAAGGTTATTTACAAGAAAAAAAAAAAAATACAGACAGTTAAAAAGTAAACAAGAACTACATTTTCAATAGGCCACCTAGTTTAAGGTGCAAACTTTAGCTAGTGCAGAGTATGCATGTATAATGTATATGCATTCCTTGCATCTGCTATTTGTGCAGATGGCTGGGCAGGAATAGAACAGCATGCATACATTTGAAAATGAAATGCAGACATGATGATTTCCTCTCCCCAACTTACCTTTTTAACTAGCTAAAAATCTGCACACTGTGAAAGCCTGCACAATACTTTTAGCTGGGCAGAGACTGACAATCTTAACCAAGGCCCTATTCCCCTGTATAAATGACTTTGAACTTGCCCTTCAAATGTTTTTCAAGCAGCATCAGTAGCAGTACCCCCATCAACAGTCAAAAAATACCCTGTGTACAACTTGTTTCCAAGGTTGTAAGGGATAGAGTAAAGATTTCTAGAGAATTCAGGTTTTATAAAATGGCACAACTGTGCTCACTAAACAGGGGGTGAGGCAAAGTTGCAAAGTTTCATAGGTCAGCTGGCACCATTTTGAAATTTGGCAGCTGTGGGGAAGGAGAGAGTCACGTTTTCTGCTGCCCTGATCTTTGGGAGCTGTTTGTAAGGGGTGGGCAATGATTCGACCTGCTCAGGGGAACAGTTGGGGCATATAATCCCTTTGACTTTGTGCATGGAGGAGTGGGAAGTGTGTGTGTGTGTGGGGGGGGGGGGGGGGTGGGTGTACACAAATAGATTTATTTGGGGCACCATAACCTCTTCAACTATGCTCCAGGGTTGGAAGATAGAGGATGAAATTTCCCCTCCTAAATGTCCCTTTCACTTTGGGTCAGATTGCATGGGAGATTTCATTCCAGGGCTACCATGATCATTAAATGTTTTTGTGTTAACCTCCAGGCCATGCTACTCAGGGCAAATTTTACAGTGCCTTTGGTTAACATTTTTGTAAAGTAAGTTAACGTGTATGTAAAAATGTTACTGATTCACATGGTTAAAAACAAAACTCTCAGGGGTAGATTTTAAAAGGAGCGCACACGCATCCATGTGCGCGCAATTCCTGATGTGCGCACATGGACGTGCCAATTTTATAACAGGCGTGCGCCGGCACGCACATGTTATAAAATCCATTGGCCGTAAACACATGCGTGCCAGATTTTAAAATCCGCGCACAGGGGGGTGAATTTTAGTAAATTATGCGCGGCGATGCAATTGGGCCTTTCCCAGTTCCCTCCCAGTCCGCTACAATTAAGGATCGGACTGAGAGTCAACTTTCCTATTCCTAGCCCTACTCCTCCTACCTCTTTCCCTCTCCACCCTGACCCCTAACCTAACCTTATCTATCCCCATTTTTTTTTTTTTAGTTCTCCGTTGGAGCAGAAGCAACTTCCGCACGCCAGCCAGCTACCAATGCTCGCTTCCCTGGAACAGTGACTAATGGCTGCTGTCCCAGCTGGCCTCTGACGGCCTTGCCCTGCCCCTCCCCACCCAGACCATGCCCCGGCCTGCGTGTGTGTGTGTGTGTGTGTGTGTGTATCGGGACTTACGCATGTGGCTGGACCCTTTTGAAAATGTGCGCGGCTTGCGCAGGGCCCAACATGAGTCCCGATTTCTACACATGCGGCTTTTAAAAATTTGCCCTTTAGTGTTGAGAATAGCATTTGAACTTGCTTTATATTCAGGACAATTTCTCAAGCCTTTTACACAGATTAATAACGATCTACCTGGGCAAAATGATTGGCTGAAAATTGTCATCATCAGAGCGGCTGGAAGTGCGTGCACACTTTTAGCCATGGGAAAAAGAAGCATTCCTGTGGGTTTGATTAGGTCAGGGAAGGAAAACAGCACACATACATCCAATTTGTAAATGCATGTGTGCACAAATGACAGGAGCAATGCCCGTGGGTGTCTTTAGAGTGTATACTTTGCACGTGCTAATTTTCAAAGAAACAAACAATGCGGGTAATTGCTCTTCAAACTCTTGCTTGATGTACTGGTTGTGTGTCAAAAGCACCCATTTAGTTTGCAAGTATGCAGGCTTTTTGAAAACTGCTCCCAAATAATATGTAACCCATAGCTGAGACAGGTTTACAAAGGATAACAAGAACTTTTTTTTTTTTTGGTGTTCTCTTCCATAATTTAGTTAGAAAAATCCAATAAGGGCTTGGAAAAAGAGCAGATAAACAACTGAATCTAATAATCTCCTCAGAGTTTCTGATCAAATGCTCCAGGAAGTTTAAGATATCTGAATCATTCTTTTTTCTAAGTTGGAAAGGTATTTGGTTGCAAAGACATTAAGGGACCCATTCAGTGAAGGTTTCCCCTTTTCTCATTTTGGGAAGTTTATAAAAATGGATAAAATTAATGCTTAAGTTATTATCCAAGCTGCACCTTTATTTCAGGCTTTTGTGTACTTTGCATTAATGTGCAAATTTTGACTCAAAACACGCACAAGTATTTAAAAAAAAAGAAAAAAAAAAGACTTAGGAAAAAAGTGAGCTCATGCTGATTTCCACGCTTCTGCTCTCCTGTTTGCACATGGTGCTACCTATTAAACAAAGTCCGGGGTTCATCTCTCAGCTGCATGGGAAAAACAGCTAATGACTGACATGGCTAATGATTAAAGAACACTTTTGCTAAGCTTTCCTTCTAAAGAGTAACGCATTAAGGGGCATTTCCCATGCAAATGAGGGTTGTTTTGTGCAGCGGGGAAACTTCGCGTGCCACGATGTTTTCGCGATGCATGATAAAACAACCAAAGAATCATTGCACTGCACAAAACTCATGACAGCCTGTTTCAGTATTTTGAGAGAGAGAGAGAGAGAGAGAGAGAGAGAGAGAGAGAGAGAGAGAGAGAGAGAGAGAGAGAGAGAGATGAGAGAGAGAGAGGAGAGATGAGGAGAGAGAGAGAGGAGAGAGAGGACTTGCTATGTGTTCTACTCCCTAGACAGGTATTTGATCCCTATGGGAGGCCCACCTAGTAACTCGAGGTGGGGATTAGGTATGAGTGTAGGGGGTTGGGGCCACTTTTACATTCAACATGAGACGTACGAACAGAACAGTGGTCTCTTGTGAAGATTTGATGGCCTTCGGAGTAAGGAAACTCACTCCAAGATGAGATTTGTGCAATGTTCTCTCAACCTAGCTTGATGGACACTCTACCTGGGCAACAACACTGCGGCTGCTTCGCCGCACACGATAACTTTACATATGCTCCGCCCCAACTCCGCCCCCTGAATACAAATTAAAAATTTGCATTCGCAAATCGCGTTAACGGCTGTTAGCGCGATTTGCGAACTTATCTCCTGCTGTAACTCCTTGGAAAATTACCCCCTAAGGGCCTTATTTACTAAGCATTTTCCCCATAGCCACAGAATTGGAAAACAGGCTTAGTAAATCAGGTCCTAAGTATGTTATCCAGATAAGACCTATCCTGCTCCATTACACGGGGTGGCTATGCGGCTGAGTATCCCCCTATTCCCGCTACTTAGCTGGATAAGTTTAGACCTGAATATCGCTACTTATCCAGTTAAGTTAGCTGGATAAGTAGCGCCGCCCAGTTCTGCCCCCTGACCACCAACTGACTATCCAGCTAACTACTTAGCCATAAAAATGTCTTTTACAGCTATGTGGTGACCACTGAATGTAGTTGGATATTCAGCGGTCATCACTTAGATGGATAAGTCCTACTTATCTGGCTAAGTAGTATTTGAATATCGACCTCACAGTGTTTAAGCAGGTAACCACAATAGAAGGAATTAAAAAATCACAGAAAAAATAACTGCAAAATCATCAGAAATATATATGCAGCAATGAATACACATAATCCATGACCCGCACCCTTACCACCACAACCACCACCACACTATCCCTGTGTTCTTGGCTCTTCGAAATATTGTAGGTAACTGAGTGGCGCTCAAGTTACTGTGGGTGAAAGAAATGTTAACGTTTTACTCATAAGTCCAGGGTGAACGGCCTGCTATCCAGGCAGGGTTAGAGTCTGTTTAATCACCTGACCCCTCCCAGGTGATTGCAGGGCCAGTGCAAGAGTATTTGGTGCCCTAGGAAATCTTCAGTCACGCACCCTCCTCTTCCAAATTACTTATTGGCGGCAGCTCCAACATAGTGCTTCCTCTTATCAGTAGTAATAATGGCCCTGGCACAGAATGGCTTTGGGCTTTGCACTGGCAGGATTTCGCTGCCCCCAAATTTTTGGAGCTCTAGGCAACCGTCTAGTTTGCCTAAGGGAAGCATTGGCCCTGGGCGATTGGGAAAGGGCTATACAGGCTCAGCCTCTCCCATCGTTTTGCAATGGTTCCTGCAGTCTATCAGACAGCAGCTAGCTAGATCTTCTCTTCCATTTTATAGGCATTATGATATCTACTATTTTATTTGCCATTCTCTTCCTAATAATTTTTAACATTCTGTTTGGTTTTTTGACTGTCACAGCACACTGAAGGGGAATTAGATCTTGGAATTATTTTGAATTATCAGCCGGTATTGAATCTGCTTTTTCTATTCAAGATATTTGAAAAAAACTGTGTATGTTCAATTTCCAGACTAAAATAAATGCATTCCATATATTTCATTCTGGATTTTATACCATTCTTAGCACTGAATCTGTCCGGTGATCCTTTTCGTAGAATTCATAGACAGGCAGGTAAAGGCATGCAAATTTTGTTAATCCATTTAGATCTTTTAGCATCATTCAATACTTTTGTTGTGGCCCCGGTCGCCTCTCTCACGATCGGGGCCGTGGCCGCTTACCTCCGCTCCGGTTCGCGGCCGAAATCGCCGGGTCTCAGGCCTGCTAGGCTGCATGGCTGCGGCGTCTCCACAAGGGAGACGCCGCCGAGGCCCGATGCTGGCTCCGCCTCCACACTGCTACGCGCGAGCGTGAAGGCAGAGTATTTAAAGGTCCAGCACCCGGAAGTGCTGGACAGCCCCCTGGATGACGTCAGACGCCGGCAGAGTACTTAAGCTGGTGTCTGACTCCTGAACATCGCCTTGCAACAAGGTCTCTCCTTGGAGTGCCTAGTTGCTGTCCTTGATCCTGCTGTCTGGTCCTGCTGATCCTGCTGTCCGTTCTGGCTGCCCCAGCTGTCCGGTCCTACTGAGCCTACCATCCGTCTCTACAGTTCCTGCCTCGGCTCCAGCTCCGGCTGTTCCTCTCTCTTGGTGTACTCCTGGCTCCTGACTCCGGTTTGCTCCTGACTTGCCTTGCCTGCCACCTGCCTCGACTCTCGGATCCTCTTCTCGTCTCGTCTCGCTGTGATCTCCTAAGTCCCAGCGATCCAGACCCCTATGGGCTCCTCCTGGGGGGATCTAGGACTTCCAGGGTGAATCCTTTGCTTCCTCCTCTCATCTGCTGTGATCTCCTAAGTCCCAGTGGTCCAGATCCCTACAGACTCCTCCTGGGGGGATCTAGGATCTCCAGGGTGAAGGCGTCTCCGGTGCTTCAGCTTTGGTTCCGCCTCCCGGCCTGCCCACTATGGAACCCCCAGTTCCACCAGGTCGGCCCAAGGGTCCACCTCAACCCGCAACACTTTGGTTCATAGTTTGTTATTGAGATGTGTTGACGATTAGGAATGTGCTGTTGATATGTTTGTTTCTTTTCTGGTTCTTATTCGTACACTGATCATCTCAAAAATGGATTATCGTAATGCAATTGTTCAGAGTCTCACCAAGACTGGGATTAAGAGGCTTCAGTTGTTACAAAACACTGCTGTTAAATTGCTTACCAGTGCCAAAAATTATGACTATGTAACCCCAATTCTACAACATGTTCATTGGTTCACGGTTGACGCCAGATTTATGTTTAAAGTTCTTTGTCTGGTTTTTCATAGACCTCTGATGGGGGAAACCCAACTATCTGACCAGCTGTTTGTCATGCTATGAACCTGGTAGGCATTTTAGATCTTTCCAGCAGTGTGTGTGTGTGAGCAATTTCTTTTATTTTGGAAGCAGGACTAAACTGTATTTGTCAAGCTACTTTAGTTCCATTGCCCCCAGTATTTGGAATCCTATTCCTTTAGATGCTTGTTAAGAACTAGATTATCTTCAGTTTATAAAGAAGGAAAAGCCATGAAAGCTATAACTAGGGGAGTTAAGCAATTGTCTGCAGTATTTGAGAAAAATGATTTATTGTTATTAACACATTTATTAGTATGTTTTTAAATGTGCTTGATTTTATTTATACTTTTGTAATCAGCTTTGATAATGTTTTATGCATGGCAGGATATTCGATTTAATAAATCAATTCAAACCATATTATATTTCATTTTCTATTCTGGTTGGAGTGGTGGCCTAGTTAAAGCAATAGGTTAAGAATCAGGGAAGCTAGGTTTAAATATTGTTTCTGCCGTTACATTACCTCCTGTTGCCTTAGGTACCGCTTGGATTGTAAGCTTTTGGGGACATATACTTATCATACCTAACTACTTATTTCCATTGTACAATGCTATGTATGCTCAGCAGCACTATAAAATATTATAAAATGTCACCTGGCAGTTTCTTTAAATTTCTGTTTTCTATAGCAGTATCTAAATGATCCCAACAATTAGTTAAGTATCATTGCCTGTACAACCACTTGCCTTGTTGTTAGAAGAATAACATAGTGACATAACATAGAAATGATGGTAGAAACGGACCAAAATTATCCATCCAGTCTGCCCAGCAAACTTCTTATGTTAGTAACTGCCGTGCTGTGTAGACTTCCCCCATGTTTCTCTTTTACTGGGTGATGAACTTTCCTGAAAATCCGGACAGTGCTGCTTGTCGTGCTTTGTTTATGGACTTGGCCATAGAAGCAGTCCTGTGCTTTTTCCCCGAATGTCTGTGTATCAGTACCCCAGATAATATACGTTTATAACAAGAAAGCTGGTATCAAACAAACTTTTAACAAACAACATATTAATAAGATCTCAATTCACAATGAAGAGCAACATGATGGAGAAACAAAGATAAAAGCATAAAAAACTTGGAAATATTGAGTTTGTCACAGAAATATAATGGATACAAGTTTGCATGCTTAGTATGACACTAGAAGGGAATGATTGTTTCTAGGGGACAGAAGACAAAGGAACAATTTTAGGAAATACAACAGCATTAAGACTGGAGGAGCAGAACAAAAGCATTTTGTTTGAAACAAGCATTTCTCCTGCTCCCTTCTAATATGACCCTTGAATAAGTGCAGCCATATAAAATGTGGCAAACTTTAATTAAAACCTCTCATCTTGCAATCAGACAGAAATTATGTACTTAGCACAAATAAAAAAATAAGGATAGAAAAGACAAAGCTAAGGGGGATTTTTATAAAAAAAAATAATTATTTGTGTAACTTGTTGCATTTGAAAGTAGAGCTTCCAATGAGAATTCAATCGGTCGTCCTCATCCCTGTGTGAGTAGCAAGGCTGAAAATAATACATTTATAATCATTTCAAACATTTGTGAACTATATTATGGAGGTTCTGTTTCAATCCAATCCTAACCAAGTTACTTTTTTGATCTTTATAACCCTTCCCTCCTGCTAGTGGCGGCTGTGCAGCCGCCACTAGCAGGAGGGAAGGGTTAGGTCGGCCGTCATAGTTGGTGATTCGATTATTAGGAATGTAGATAGCTGGGTGGCTGGTGGGCGTGAGGATCACCTGGAAACATGCCTACCTGGTGCAAAGGTGGCGGACCTCACGCGTCACCTAGATAGGATTTTAGACAGTGCTGGGGAGGAGCCGGCTGTCATGGTACATGTGGGCACCAACGACATAGGAAAATGTGGGAGGGAGGTTCTGGAAGCCAAATTTAGGCTCTTAGGTAGAAAGCTTAAATCTAGAACCTCCAGGGTAGCATTCTCTGAAATGCTCCCTGTTCCACACGCAGGTCACCAGAGGCAGGCGGAGCTCCGGAGTCTCAATGAGAGGATGAGATGATGGTGCAAGGAAGAGGGATTCAGTTTTGTTAGGAACTGGGGAACCTTTTGGGGAAGGGGGAGTCTCTTCCGAAGGTATTGGCTCCATCTTAACCAGGGTGGAACCAGACTGCTGGTGCTAACCTTTAAAAAGGAGATAGAGCAGCTTTTAAACTAGAACAAAGGGGAAAGCCAACAGTCGCTCAGCAGTGCATGGTTCGGAGAGAGGTATCTTCAAAGGATACTAATGATGCATTAGAATTAGGGTATCCCAACAGTGAGGTTCCAATAATTAGAAAAATAGTCCAAGTGCCTGTAACTAAAAACTCACCTGAGCTAAAAAATTCTAACTTATCCCTATCAATTAAAAAGCAGAATGAAAATACAAACAAAAAACAAACTTTGAAATGTTTGTATGCTAATGCCAGAAGTCTAAGAAGTAAGATGGGAGAATTAGAATGTATAGCAGTGAATGATGACATAGACTTAATTGGCATCTCAGAGACATGGTGGAAAGAGGATAACCAATGGGACAATGCTATACCGGGGTACAAATTATTTCGCAATGACAGAGAGGAGCACCCGGGAGGAGATGTGGCGCTTTATGTCCGGGATGGCATAGAGTCCAACAGGATAAACATCCTGCATGAGACTAAATACAAAATTGAATCTTTATGGGTAGAAATCCCTTGTGTGTCGGGGAAGACTATAGTGATAGGGGTATACTGCAGTCCACCTGATCAAGATGGTGAGACGGACAGTGAAATGCTAAGAGAAATTAGGGAAGCTAACCAAATTGGTAGCGCAGTAATAATGGGAGACTTCAATTACCAAATAGTACAACGGAAGCACTGCCTTGCACTAAGCAAGTATACTGTCAATGCAATGTGCAAGGAAAAGATTTATAGTTCCACAAACTGTATAGAGTATATTAATACAATTTTATTCTTACAGTCACTTTAGTAAACGGCAACTCCACAAGTGTATCGGTAAGCAAACGAGTATCAGTCCCCCGACATGGTCCCGTGTTTCGCTGGTGGCTGCATCGGGAGGGACCACAGTGATTATAAATTCTTTAAAGTGAACCATGGAGCGCTGCCATTTACTAAAGTGACTGTAAGAATAAAATTGTATTAATATACTCTATACAGTTTGTGGAACTATAAATCTTTTCCTTAGACTTCAATTACCCCAATATTGACTGGGTAAATGTATCATTGGGACACGCTAGAGAGATAACGTTCCTGGATGGAATAAATGATAGCTTTATGGAGCAATTGGTTCAGGAACCGACGAGAGAGGGAGCAATTTTAGATCTAATTCTCAGTGGAGCACAGGACTTGGTGAGAGAGGTAATGGTGGTGGAGCCTCTTGGCAATAGTGATCATAATATGATCAAATTTGATTTAATGACTGGAAGAGGAACAGTGTGCAAATCCAAGGCTCTCGTGCTAACCTTTCAAAAGGGAAACTTTGATAAAATGAGAAAAATTGTTAGAAAAAAAACTGAAAGGAGCAGCTACAAAAGTAAAAAATGTCCAAGAGGTGTGGTCATTGTTAAAACATTCCATTCTAGAAGCACAGTCTAGATGTATTCCACACATTAAGAAAGGTGGAAAGAAGGCTAAATGATTACTGGCATGGTTAAAAGGGGAGGTGAAAGAACTATTTTAGCCAAAAGATCTTCATTCAAAAATTGGAAGAAGGATCCAACAGAAGAAAATAGGATAAAGCATAAACGTTGGCAAGTTAAATGTAAGACATTGATAAGACAGGCTAAGAGGGAATTTGAAAAGAAGTTGGCTGTAGAGGCAAAAACTCACAGTAAAAACTTTCTTAAATATATCCGAAGCAGAAAGCCTGTGAAGGGAGTCAGTTGGATCGTTAGATGATCGAGGGGTTAAAGGGGCACTTAGAGAAGATAAGGCCATCGCAGAAAGATTAAATTATTTCTTTGCTTCGGTGTTTACTGAAGAGGATGTTGGGGAGGTACCCGTAATGGAGAAGGTTTTCATGGGTAATTATTCAGATGGACTGAATCAAATCACGGTGAACCTAGAAGATGTGGTAGGCCTGATTGACAAACTGAAGAGTAGTAAATCACATGGACCAGATGGTATACACCCCAGAGTTCTGAAGGAACTAAAAAATGAAATTTCAGACCTATTAGTAAAAATTTGTAACCTATCATTAAAATCATCCATTGTACCTGAAGACTGGAGGATAGCAAATGTAACATCAATATTTAAAAAGGGCTCCAGGGGCGATCTGGGAAACTACAGAGCAGTTAGCCTGACTTCAGTGCCAGGAAAAATAGTGGAAAGTGTTCTAAACATCAAAATCACAGAACATATAGAAAGACATGATTTAATGGAACAAAGTCAGCATGGCTTTACCCAGGGCAGGTCTTACCTCACAAATCTGCTTCACTTTTTTGAAGGAGTTAATAAACACGTGGATAAAGGTGAACTGGTAGATGTAGTATACTTGGATTTTCAGAAGGCGTTTGACAAAGTTCCTCATGAGAGGCTTCTAGGAATAGTAAAAAGTCATGGGATAGGTGACAATGTCCTTTCATGGATTGCAAACTGGCTAAAAGACAGGAAACAGAGAGTAGGATTAAATGGACAATTTTCTCAGTGGAAGGGAGTAGACAGTGGAGTGCCTCAGGGATCTGTATTGGGATCCTTACTTTTCAATATGTTTATAAATAATCTGGAAAGAAATACGACGAGTGAGATAATCAAATTTGCAGATGACACAAAATTGTTCAGAGTAGTTAAATCACAAGCAGATTGTGATAAATTGCAGAAAGACCTTGTGAGACTGGAAAATTGGGCATCCAAATGGCAGATGAAATTTAATGTGGATAAGTGCAAGGTGATGCATATAGGGAAAAAAACCCATGCTATAATTACACAATGTTGGGTTCCATATTAGGTGCTACAACCCAAGAAAGAGATCTAGGCGTCATAGTGGATAACACCTTGAAATCGTTGGTACAGTGTGCTGTGGCAGTCAAAAAAGCAAACAGAATGTTGGGAATTATTAGAAAGGGAATGGTGAATAAAACAGAAAATGTCATAATGCCTCTGTATCGCTCCATGGTGAGACCGCACCTTGAATACTGTGTACAATTCTGGTCGCCGCATCTCAAAAAAGATATAATTGCGATGGAGAAGGTACAGAGAAGGGCTACCAAAATGATAAGGGGAATGGAACAGCTCCCCTCTGAGGAAAGACTAAAGAGGTTAGGACTTTTCAGCTTGGAGAAGAGACGGCTGAGGGGGGATATGATAGAGATGTTTAAAATTATGAGAGGTCTAGAACAGGTAGATGTGAATCGGTTATTTAATCTTTTGGATAGTAGAAAGTCTAGGGGGCACTCCATGAAGTTAGCATGGGGCACATTTAAAACCAATCGAAGAAAGTTCTTTTTTGCTCAACGCACAATTAAGCTCTGGAATTTGTTGCCAGAGGATGTGGTTAGTGCAGTTAGTATAGCGGTGTTTAAAAAAGGATTGGATAAGTTCTTGGAGGAGAAATCCATTACCTGCTAAGTTCACTTAGAGAATAGCCACTGCCATTAGGATTGGTGACATGGAATAGACTTAGTTTTTGGGTACTTGCCAGGTTCTTATGGCCTGGATTGGCCACTATTGGAAACAGGATGCTGGGCTTGATGGACCCTTGGTCTGACCCAGTATGGCATTTTCTTATGTTCTTAATCTGAGTTTGTTTCTAAATCATTTATTTAAGTTACTCCTCCTGTCTTCATGTGACTTCAATATTTTACTTCTTGGTTTGGATGAGATGAAGAGGGTTTTAACATGTGAATTCCCATCCCAAATTGCAGGTTCATCTGCAAGCAGGTGAACCAGGACAGGAAAATTAGCTTATGTTACTGCACAGCAGGGGAACAGGCAAGGGGAGAATGCAGTTTGAAATATATTTATTTTTTTATGATTATCTCTTTATTGGTTTCAACATTTCAATATAAAGGAACTCAATAACAGCGATACAAGAAAACGAAACCAAAACAGATTTACGAGTTTAAAATTTTACTCTTCCCCATTTCACCCACACGCGGTAAGACTATCATACGTGCTGTAACAAAAACATTGAAAGGTTAATCAAGCTTAAGTTGCAAGACCTAGTGTCACAACAATTTAATGTAGAACAGGCAAGAGGCATCTATAAGGAAAATGTATCCTCCCTAAGGAGAAATGGATCCCAAGTTAAGTAATATTTATGTATATTATTCCGTTTGATAGTTGTTAACTTACTCAATGTACATACGCTATCTAATCTAGTAAAGTCTTTATTAGCTGCTGGCACAGACTGATGTCGCCAGAGGGTTGCAATCTCAATTCTAGTTGCCACACAGACCTGCTGAATTAGCAAATTCTGCCCCAGGGTCAATTTTGAATCAGGTCTGTTATGGTCATGGGCCCTTGGGCCGGCTGAGACTGCAGATTTTATACTGTGGGAACCCACAGGGAGCGTCACAGCCGGGAGGTGGTGCTGAAGAGACTCTAAAGAAGACTTCACCACTGGAAGTCCAAGGTCCCCCCCGGGAGGAGCCCGTAGGAACCCGGACCTCTTGGACTTAGGTGGGACCCTTTGTGACGAAGGATTCGGGCAGCGGCCGAAGAGATGGATGAGGAGGACGGCTGGGCCCAGGAGGCTGGAAGAATCTTCACTCTCAGAAGCCCACAGCTCCCCCTGGAGGAGAGCCCGAGCCACTGGAACTTAGGAGAATCCTCTGGGCCAGCAAGTACCGGATACCTGAGGTGGTGGAAGAGGCTGAAGTCGGAGTCCAAGAGCGAAACTGGGTCAGAAGCCAGAAGTCAGAGGTCCGAAGCCAGAGCCAGGGGCGGAAGCTGGAAACAGATTTGTGGGATGGAGCCGGGTCAGAAGCCAGAAGTCAGAAGTCAAAACCAAAACCAGGGGCGGAAGCTGAAGACGTAGTCAAGAGATGAAGCCAGGTCAGAAGCCAGAAGACAGAAGAGATGATCCAAGATCCAACACAGCAACTAGCAACTCAGGGAACTGAGTGAACCTCATTGCAAGACCCCGTCCTAGTCAAGCTGCAGGGTTTAAATACCCTGCAGCATCTGACATCATCCGGGGCGTCCACTTCATTTTTCCCACACTGGCCCCTTTAAAGCTCCAGCCCCCGGGATGCGCGCGCCTAGGGGGCAGGGCCAAGCGCGTTGGGTTGGCGGCGTCTCCCTCGTGCAGGGAGAGCTGTGGCAGCAGGCTGGTCGGGCCTACCCAGCCGAAGAGGAGTTCATGCGGGCCAGGCCGGCCCCAAGGTAGGAGGAGGGACTGGGGCACGGCCCGGTCCCGTAACAAGGTCTATGCAAAAGCACTGTAGCAACATAAAGTGAGATAGAGGTTTGCAGTAAGGCAGAAAGAAAAGACTCTATTCACTTCCACAACACTTGTATTGTGGGAGACTCCCACCATATAGGTAAGTGTCCCAACCTTATCACACCCTCTCCAACATAGGTTACTGATATAAGGATACATCCTATGCCATCTTAAAAAATGAGGTGGGCCATCCATTGCTCCTACCATAAGGCAGGGGCCAGCCAAAGGCACTGATAGCCCCTGTCACATGGTAAGGGCAAAGGGCCATCGACGCCATTTTGATTATTGGCAGCCGACGGCCCGAGAGGGGGAGATCGCTCCCAGGACCCCCGCTGAACCACCAGGGACTTTAGGCAAGTTTAGGTGGGGTTGGGAGGGTGGGGGATTGTAATTAATTAAATCTGAAGGGTTGGGGTGGGGTTTTTTTTATGTGCACTTTCTCCCCTCCCCAAAAACGATAAGAAAACCACATGAAATTTTGTGGGTTTTCCTATTGTTTCGGGGACCCCCCGGGACCATGACGAAATAGGAAATATCGTCTGTATTTCCTATTTCGTCACAAACAAATGCAAATCCCTATAATATATGTCCTACCCCCCAAACCTGTCCCACCTGGTGTATACCTTTCTCTTTCCAAGTTTAAAAGGCTGAAAGCAATAAACAGGGAGTAAATAAGGTATTATGAAATAAATGAGATGACAAAAAATAATCTTGAGCTCCTACTACCGTGTTTCCCCGAATATAAGACAGCGTCTTACTTTCTTTTTACCCCCAAAAGTCCCACTATGTCTTACTTTCAGGGTATGTCTTATATTGGAAAAACAGTCGAATTTTTTAAATACCTGTCGGAGGGCCGCGTGGGTCCAGGCGGCTGGCGGCGGGAGCCGGGTGGGTCGCGTGTTACCGTAAATCTAGGCCGCGGGCGGGTGGGCGCTTGTTCCAGGCGGCGGCAGCGGGTGGACGCGCGTTAAATCTAGGCCGCGGGCGGGTGGGCGCTTGTTCCAGGCGGCGGGTGGACGCGCGTTAGTTCGAGACGGCCGGCGGGCGGCGGGTGGTCGCGTGTTAAATCTAGGCCGGGGTCGCACAGGCGCACATTCATTCACTGCCGGTGGGGCAGCCCCCACCGGCAGTGAATGAATGCGCGCCTATGCGACCCCTGCGATTCGATGCTCAAGGCAGTCACATGCCGTGACGTCACGGCATGTGACTGCCTTGAGCATCGAATCGCAGGGGTCGCATTCATTCACTGCCGGTGGGGGCTGCCCCACCGGCAGTGAATGAATGCGCGCCTGTGCGACCCCGGCCTAGATTTAACACGCGACCACCCGCCGCCCGTCGGCCGTCTCGAACTAACGCGCGTCCACCCGCCCCCCCCCCCCCCCCCGCCGCCTGGAACAAGCGCCCACCCGCCCACGGCCTAGATTTAACGCGCGTCCACCCGCCCCCCCCTGGAACAAGCGCCCACCTGCCCGCGGCCTAGGTAACACGCGACCACCCGGCTCCCGCCGCCAGCCGCCTGGACCCACGCGGCCCTCCGACAGGTATTTAAAAATAATTTTTTTACTACGTCTTACTTTCGGGGGATGTCTTACATTAGCCGATCCCCCTAAAATTCCCACTACGTCTTACTATCAGGGGTGTCTTACTATCGGGGAAACACGGTAGTTTGGTACGCCATTGCTTCCCACACGTTTAGGGTAAGATGTGTCGTGGGAAGTAAGGTCAGGTTTGTATGCCATGTTCTACTAGGTTGCCAGAGGAGAGCATCTAGGGGCATAGGTGCTGTTCTGGATTGCTCTAGCAATCCAGAACAGCTCTAGCAATCCAGCTTAGGTTGATTTATATTATGCCAATCGATTGCTTGTTTGAGCTGAGCTGCAGCATAATACAACTCTATTTTAGGTACTCCAAAACCTCCTTCTGACTTCGGGATATACATATTACTCCTTTGTATCCTGGGGGGGTTGACGTTTCCAAATAAAGCTAAAAATTCTCCACTGCCACTTCTTTAGTAAGCTGGCAGAGATGTGTATTAGCAGGATAAAGAAGGCAGGCAAGACATTCATTTTAATTAAGGCTATTCTGCCCAACCATGAGAGTGATAAGCGCTCCCATCCCTCTAAGTCTCGCCAAATATTTCACAGTAAAGGGGAGTAGTTCAGCTCATATAGGGAGTCAGGGTATTGGTCCAAGTAAATTCCTAAATACTTAATTTTCTGTTTAGCCCATCTGAATGGATGGTGGAATTGTAGATAGTTCATCATCTTGTCTATGCAAGATATATTCAGTATTTCTGACTTATCCCAGTTAGCTTTAAAGCCAAACGTCTTGCCAATAGCTCCCAACTCTCTTTCAATCAATGCTAAGGACAAGTGGGGGTCACTGATAGTAAAAATGTCATCAGCAAGTAAGGATAATTTAAGCAATTTTTCCTACAGAGATGCCTACAATATTAGGGTCATTTCTAATTTTAATAGCGAGGGTTCTAAGAAGAGGGCGAACAAAAATGGGGACAATGGGCACCCCTGTCTGGTACCTCTACCCACCTGAAAGGAATTAGAATCTCCCCCAATGACTCGCACACTAGCTATAGAGTTCTCAGATAATTTACTATCCATGATCTAAAACTAGAGCCAAAAACCTACGCGTTCCAAAATAGTAAACAGGAAGGGCCAGTGAACAAGGTCAGATTATTTTCAGCATCAATAGATAGAAAGAGGGCTGTGAGTTTATATACCCACCACATAGTATTTACAAGCTTTCTGACATTGTTACCTGCCATCCATCCTGGGATAAAACCAACTTGGTCCTGGAGTATAATTTTAGGTATATGGGTATTAAGCCTGGCAGCTAATATCTTCGCTAAACTTTTAAGGTTGACATTGATCAGCGAAATGGGTCTATAAAACTCACAGAGCATTGGCTCCCTACCTGGCTTAGCGATCACAGTGATGCCTGCCATATTGGAATTAGGTAGCAATGAGCCTCTACCTCGCAGGTAGTTAAAGACATTTTGTAATGGTACTACCAGATGAGGAGCAAATAGCTTATAGAAGCGAGTCATCAGCCCATCGGGACCTGGTACCTTTCCCACCTTTGTTGGCTAATAGAATCTCAGGAGAGGGAGGATGTACTTTAATCCTGGAGTGAGTAGGCAAGGAGTTGATTGCTACTGCAGTCATGAGCCAGCAGGGAAGATGAAGGGGAGCAAGGTGCCAACATCCTTTTGCAGAAGGCTGTAGGATGAGATGCCTTTGGTCAGATTGTGATGCCACTCCCTGTGCAACAGCAAGCCAGGAGGAGGGAGAGCTTGCAGCTCATGTAGGACCAAACCTTAGTTAGCAAAATTTGTTCAGGAGGGAGAGGAACCTTAGACCTACACAGAGCAGGAACCTAAAGTGGGCAGCACTGTCTGGTAGGGGAAGAGACTATAACCAGCATGGGAGCCAAAATTTGAAATGAACATTGGCAGAGAGGAAGCAGAGCCTGGTGGGTTGAAGCTTGAAGCTGCCAGCAATAAAGATCAGAGGGAGAGCAATATGCAGACACATGAAGCCAGAGCTTTGAGTTATCAGCAATGGATGGGGAAGAAACTTAAAACTGGCCATGGCAGGTTTGGAGGGAGAGGAACTTGCAGGCACAATGGGCTGTGATGGAGAGCAATGGCCCACACTGGGTCAATATGCAGAAGCAGCAGCAGCACGCCGAGAATGAGAGGAGTTTGACTTTGTTGGCAATGGTCAGAGTTTGGTCATACAAGGCCAGAGTTTGATGGCACTGCCTAGGCAAAGATGGAGTTAGGATACAATGGCAGTAAGCCAAGAGAAAGGAAGTGTTTGACAATTTAGCTTTAGATTTAGCAGCCCATGCAGGACAGCAATGAGGAACAGCCACAGTGTTGATCATTAGACAGTAGATGAGAAGTATCACTCTAGTATTGTGATGATCCAAGACTGTTAACAGAGGACTAAGGTGATATGAGTTGGCTGAAGAGAGAGGAAGGGGAATGAGTAGATAGAAAGCTGAGTGAAGGAAGAGGAAGGGATAGGAGAAGAGATAGAGTGGAAGAGAGACAAGATCTTCCCTCAGATCTCCCCAAGAAAATCTTAATACTCCCATCCAGTCTAGCATTTTATCAGTTGTTACTGATTACATAACCCCACCTTCCACCAAAAAATAAATCTTGGTTTAATAACCAACTAGTGTTTCCTTTTAATCATTTTATTACTGAAAAAATTAAAACTGCTATTAATCAATAGGGAATAATCACTGCTTGTTGCCAGCATTGGTAGCATGGGATTTATTTAATGTTTGGGTACTTGCCAGGTACTTGGAACTTGGACTAGCCATTGTTGGAAACAGAATTCTGGGCTCGATGGATCCTTAGTCTTATTCAGTGTGGTTTATCTTATGTTCTTATGATTCTGTTGCTGCTTTAGTGAATTTAAAGAAACTTCTTTGCTGTGATAATTGATGACTCTTCTTTAAAATCAAGTTTAACTGACCCAGAAGTGAATAAACAGGTCAAGTTAGCTGCTTAATAGCAATGTTCATAGATGATTTTGTGCCTGTGTAAGTTTAAGCAAATTTTCTAATAGAAATGAAAATGTGATTAAACTTACTTGGGTAAAAAAGTTCCCTTGTATATTTCAGTCATTATTTCTGTGGATTGCCTGGGTGGGGGAAACTACTCAAGTATAGGGGTCGATTTTAAAAAGTCTGCATGCGTGTCCATGTGCGCACGGTTCCTGGCGCACGCACATGGACGCACTGATTTTATAACATGTGTGCGCATGTTATAAAATCTGATGGCTGCGCGCACATGCGTGCCGGATTTTAAAATCCACACGCGCACATGCAGGCAACCCACAACTCCCGTGTGCAGGGGCGGGAATTTTGTAATCTATGCACAGTGACGCGATCGGGCCTTTGCCAGTTCCCTCCCAGTCCGCTTCAATTAAGAAGCGGACTGGGAGGGAAATTTCCTTTACCCCTATCTACCCTGTCTACCCTTCTTCCCTTTTCCCCTCTCCTCCCCGACCCCTAGAGTAACTGGCCAGTGACAGTGCACGCTTCCCCGGGACAGGGCCTAATGGCTGCTGTCCCCAGTCAGCCACCGCCCTGCTCCTCCCTGCCCAGACCATGTCCCCTGGCACACCCCTTTTTCAAGGCCCAGCACTTTTGCACATAACGGGGGCTATGAGCGTGCCTGGGCCCATTCTAAAATGTGCACGGCGCACCCAAGGCCTGTCCATGCTCGTAACCCCCGCTTTTTAGGCACATGGTCTTTTTAAAATTGGCCCAATAGTTTACATTCATCACCTAATTATGATCATGGGACTGCTTCTTAAGTGGATAAAATTATGTAAATTATAAAATAAATGTCCTTGAACTTTTTAACTGCTAAGCTAAGGATAAATATCCTAAAAACCAGATCTACCTGTGTAATTACCTAAAGTTACATAGGTAGAGCCTTTGAAAATGTATCCTAAAGATTTAGTGTTAGTTCACCATATAGGGGCTACTTCAAATTGTTCTTAAAAAGCTTCAGTTCCTCTAGAATTTGGCAACAGAAATCTTGATGAGTGCATGGCTGAAGGTTTGGGCTACTCCAATTCTGAAAGAGTTGTAATGGTTGCCAGTTAAACAGCAAGTTCAGTTTAAAATAATCTCTTTAGTGTACAAGTGTCTTAATAAGAGAGTTCTTCTTATCTAGCTGGTCTATTAATTAACATCATTCATGTCTTGTATAGCCTTGATGGACTTAAAGACAGATGCAAAAATCTGTGGTAGGAGGCTAATGGTCCAAATCCCTCCTCTAGGGGATGAAAGATTACTGCATGTCTGGGGTCACCAGAGAGGTTGTCTCAGATTGGTGGAACTGGAACTGGTGATGCCCAGGGATTAACCATTTGCTTTACCCCCCAAAAAACAGCTTTGATAACTCTAGAGACTCTATGGACAGCTATAATGGGACTTGAAAATATGTTAACTCTCAAGATTGATAATGTGTTGTCTTCTATGAATGAGTTGTCTAATCAAATAGGTTCCTATTCATAGTGGGGCAGATTTTCAAAGGCTACGTGCATAACATACACGCAACATCTGAGAAAATATGCCCCTGTGCATACCGAGCCTATTTTGCATAGGCTCAGCAGTGCGCGCAAGCCCCGGAACGTGCGTAAGTCCCGAGGCTTTCAAAAGTGGGCGGTCCGGGGGCGGATCCAGGGCATGACGGCGGTTCAGGGGCGTGTCCGGGGGCAGGGGGCAGCCCAGGGGCGGGTCCGGGGGCGTGATGGCAGTCCGGGGGTGGTCCAGGGGTGTGTCCTGAGCCCTCCTCCGTTCCGGCCATGTCGGGGGTTCGCGCGCCGGCAGCCTGCTGGCACGCACAAAATACGCCTGCCTCTGGAAGACGTAATAAATTAAATAAGGTGGGGGCGGATTTAAGTAGGGATGGGGAGTGGGTTAGATAGGGGAAGGGAGGGGAAGGTGGGAGGGCCGGAAAAAAGTTCCCTCCAAGGCCGCTCCGATTTCGGAGCGGCCTTGGAGGGAATAGAGACAGCCTTCGGGGCTCCCCTCGGGCTCGGTGTGCCCAAGGTGCACATGTGTGCAACCCCTTGTGCGCGCCGAGCCCGGATTTTATAACATGCGCGCGGCAGCGCACGCATGTTATAAAATCGGGCGTAGATTTGTTCGCGCAACCCGGCGCGAACAAATCTACGCCCGCGCATAAGTTTTAAAATCTGCCCCAGTGAGAATAAGATAAAGATGCAGTTCAAAGGTCTCAGGAAATAGCAGCTTGTATGCAAAGCATTTGAAACTATTTCCTATTATTTCCTATGCACTGGTGTAAGACCTTTTAACGCTAATCACATCAAGAGATTCTATCTAGATATGCTAAGTAACAGCAGATATCAAGCACTGTGATGAGCATGCTTCAGGAAGCAAGAACAAAGAAAGAACAGGAAGTAATACCATATAAGGAGAAGGAGGGAATATTGGTGTGAGAAAGATAAGAACTGTATAAAGTGTGCTCTACAGGGAAACATCTGGCTGGCATCTTTTTTCTGCTACTTTGCTGGCAGCAGGCAGAGACTTGATCCCAGTACCTACAGAACTCTTTGTACTTTACTTGCTTTTAAACAAGGCTTCTGTTCTTTACTTGTAAGAAGACTGCCTAAGTTGTTATTTAAGAAAAACCGGATTAACAATAGTTAATTAAAGATTATGAGGGAAGAATTGTTAAATTAGAAATGCAATATAAAGAATTTCAGAATTGTAATATGGATTTGATTAAATACAAAGAAGTTCTCCATCATAATTTGAAAAATTTCAAAATTAATCTTTGCTTTTTGAATTTTCTAAAGTCTTCAATGATAACACTATTAGAGATGTTAAAACAATTATATCCTGATTTATTGAAAGTACCTGCTGTGTCCATTCCACCTGTAACTAAAGTTTTCTATCTTCCCTTTTGGGTCAATATACATGTGTTTGAGACTTCAGTGTCTTCAAATAAGTTGGATTTAACTGCTTTTCTATGACAGAGGTTTACAGTAGTTCAATTGTATTGGTAATGTTTGTTTAGAACCTGATACAGAATGGACAATGAAAATGTTTTTTCTGTAGTAAGAATAATATTTTTATGGATCATACAATTACTTTTTCCCCTGATATAGCTAATCAATCAAGGAGAAAATCTTTTTTTTTAAATTTAAATATTTATTAATTTTCATCAGTGACATACATCTTGAAAAACAGGAAAATATGTTGTACAATGTAACATCAACATACTCATAACATAACAATATCTTTTCCATATCAATAATCCACTAATACATTGCTCATATCTCCTATTATTTGGGGAGAAGAAAATAATCATCAAAAGAAATAACATACCAAGGAAAAAAAAGATTTTAAGGAGTAGGGAGTTATGTGTTTTTTGCTTTTTTTTGTTACTGGACATCTGTCTCAGATGTTAATACTTGATTTTTATCCACTATAAATGTTTCTAACTGAATTGGATCACAAAAGCCAAACTTTTTTCCTTTATAAGTGATCAAGCATAAACATGGAAACTTTAAGTAAAAAGTGGCACCTAAGACAACCACTCTACTTTTCAAAGATAGAAAGGTCCTCCTCTTCATTGAGATAAAAGACGAGTCATAGGGAAATTAACAATTCTTTAATTTCTTGCTCTTAATAAATTCTCCACATATTCTAAATCTTTACAAATAATTAAACTGTCATTAATAAAGGCATTCTCAGAGTTATGTATTAATTGCATTCTGTTAGTCATAGAAATCAACTCATTTTCATATTTAGCTATTTTCTTGCCCTGTTCTTCATTTAAATTCCTGTTGTCCTTAATCACAGTTAGTAGCGATTCATTCATTTTAATTATATTACCATCAAGTTTTAATATCATTTTCCCTAGATCATCCAAGATAACATTTCCCTGTAATGCTACAGGGCTATAGTTACCTACAATATTATGAGGTTGTTGATGTACATCTTGAATTACAGAAGAAACCAAGTTCTCGGTCCATTGAGAATTGGCCTGATTCGATAGACGAGAGTCCCTTTGGGCCATACCTACGATAGTAGCAGCCATGTCGCTTGATGAAAATCCAACCGGCTATAGGGGAGACTTCAGACCCTTGCCTGGATTTAGGGAAACTAAAGAAGAGGCTCCCAAACTGTCTTCTCTCGGCGTTTCCACCACTCTAACCAATTGGTGGTCCATTAGTCCAAATTGTTCTTGTATTGGAGAAGAAGTTACAATCCATGCCTTCTTCTTTCTGCCCATATGGATTTACCAATAAAAAACTTCACGGTAATAATTCTGCCAGTCCCCGATCTCTCTGGTCTAAGCCGGTCCAAGCCGCGTGCACCGAAGGTGTGCTGCTGGCGGCAGCGGGGCGCCACCCCTCCACAGTTCTTATAGTCAAAGGGGGGGATGTCCAAGCTGACGTCACAGGTCAGCGACCACAGCTGTCTCATCTCCAGATGGAAATAATTACCAGTAGTGGCAAAAGGCAAATTGCAGGGAGAGCGAACCTCCTCCCTTCTCCTTCCTCCTACCCCCGAGAAAGTCTTTTTTTGATGGAGAAAAAAAGGTATTGGCTTTGGGAGTCACAAATTAAAATTTCTCTGAAGATATATTTTCTATGATCCAATTCAATTTGAGGGATTCCTCATAAGAACATAAGAAATTGCCATGCTGGGTCAGACCAAGGGTCTATCAAACCCAGCATCCTGTTTCCAACAGAGGCCAAACCAGGCCACAAGAACCTGGCAATTACCCAAACACTAAGACGATCCCATGCTACTGATGCCAGTAATAGCAGTGGCTATTCCCTAAGTAAACTTGATTAATAGCCATTAATGGACTTCTCCTCCAAGAACCTATCCAAACCTTTTTTGAACCCACCTACACTAACTGGAGCTGTACAATAGAGAATTGGTTATCTGACTACTGGCAATGTATATGCTATCTCTTTTTTTTCTTCTATTTTTTTCTCTCTTGTTATTCCCCAGCTAAAGACTAAATAATGAGGTTCTTTTTTTTGTGTATTTTTTCCTTCTTCTTTTATGGGGGGTAGGCAGAACAGTCAATAGACAAAATGGCACCCAGGGCAAGTGTTGTTTCTGGTGTGTCCCTTGTCTTTTGGCTCACAAGCTAGCAGACTTATAGATTGACTCAACAGGGTAGCCTAACAACTCTCTCACCTTGGCTTGATGTCCTGGGCAGTTTCCCTGCCCACCCCTTGCAACAGTCCTGTGGGTGGGAAGGGTTGTGCCAAAAAACAATAGAGATGCCAACTGGCTCCAGATTTTCAGAACAGGTTGATTCACTCCTGGATTTATCCCATTGCATGCTGGGACTTGCTGCTCTGACTTCCCTATTGCAGTCATTTAGAAAAACAAAAAACAAAGGGCCTCATTTTCTAAAGTATCGCAGGCCTGCGATACTTTAGGTAATGAGGGGCGGGGGGCCAAAATGGGGGGCGGTCCTGTGCTGCCGGTTTCGCACCCAATAGCGTCACTATAAAAGGTGTAGCTAATGGGGGCGAACTAGGATGCGAAAAGGGCCTTACCTTTTCATCATCCGCGGAGTCTTTGCGGAGTCAGCCCCGGTGACGCCCCGACTCCTCCTCTTCCGGGGCCAACTCCGCCCCCATTTTGGTATCGCACGCGATAAGGGACTTTTCGCGTGCGAAACGTCCCTTATCGCGTGCGATCCGTCTGGAAAATGAGGCTCAAAGTCCCTTCATGCAGTGGAGTAAACCAGGACTGAATCAGCCTGTCCTGAAAATCTGGATTCAATTGGTAACCCCCTAGAAAAGGAAGAAATCAGAACAGGGGACTAGCTACTCCTTTAAGAATCATAATGGGCCCTGAGAGTACAGGTGAATATTTTAGCTGGTTGATGCTCTCAGGGAAATGTATCTGCATCTCTGAGGTCTAGCTAACTTTTTAAGACTTAAAGCAGATTGCATGGTTTATCACAATCTTAAGCCTTTTTAATATTAACTTTACATGCAGCACAGCTCATTACTTTTTTTCAGATTACACCACATTTTTGTCTGATATCTATAGCACTTGCACAAGCATGATTTATATCACACCTTAATAGTTTTAGTATGCATTAAGCATTGACTTCAACACTTAATACATGTTAGAACATTAGTTCCAATTAATAAATAGGCCCCCATAGTAGAAGCCTGGTCTCTCATTAGCATTCCATATAACTCCATCCAGATTTCACATCAGAGAGCTTTCTTCAGCTTGGCACCCAAGCTCTTGATTAGCTTACTGAGAGACAATGGGCATCCAGTGATTATCAAGATTTTAACAAAAAGGTAAAACCTGTTTTTTTGACCAGGCATTTAATTCAGTTAACTAACTGTTATGTCATTGTTCCAGAGTTTTATGTCCTTAAATTATTAATTATTAATTGCTAGAGTGGGTGAATTTTCCTTATCCTAGCTACCTTTCCCTTCTCAATAATGACTGAATGATTTACATGTACATTCTGCTAAGACACTTTCCTGTCTTTTATTGTGCTATTAGAATATGGCTACCCTTATTGGGAACTTTCTTGATGTTTCTAATAATTTATTTTAACATTATTTAATGATTTTTTAACATTTTAATTATTGATCAGTTTGGATTGCGTATAACTTTATTGTGTAAATGCATTATATATTGTTCTGTATGCTGCTTTGGATTCAAGATAATTAGTGGTTTATAAATAAAACAGGATTTGGATGAGGATTTACCAATCTCTAGTCTGTGCTAAAAATGAAAATTGAGAAGAGCTACCAGCAGCTGAAAGAAGAAAATTTGCATGTAGAGCTACAGTTTAAATACAGTAGCAGTTCCTCCTTGAGAAGTGCACTGCAAAAAGATAGCTAGATTTATCAAAATGTAATGCCTGTGATAAGGAAAATGGGTGCGGCTATGATAATTTTAGAGCTACCACAGGGTGTGCTATTGTCATTTCTTTGTTTTGGGTGTGAGAGAGAGTGAGAGTAAGAAAAAACCTCTTTATAAGGCTCTCATAGTTGTCAACTATTTATATCTCTAAAGGAGGGCCATCTAGAAACTCAAGGAGAGGTTTTGGTTGTGGTCTAGGGTTTGGGGGCCAGTTTTAAATGCACAGTGAGACATACGAACAGCACAGTACACATCTGTGAAGATTTGATGTGATTGCGCGCACATGTTATAAAATCAGGTGTAGATTTGCGCGCGCAGGTTTGCGCACGCAAATCTACACCCGTACATAGGTATTAAAATCCGGCCCCTTGTGCGCTACTGCCGGAGGCCAGGCTGGTGGTGGCTGAAAAGTGGAGGCCAGCCTTAATGGGCCAAACAATGAGGCTCCTTGTGAGTTTGTGTGTGAGTGGCAGCTTTGTGGTAGAATGGGTGCCTGGGTGCATGAGTGAGAGCTTGTGTGTTTGTGATACAATGGGTGTGTGAGTGGCAGCTTTGTGTGTGCATGGTAGAATGGGTGCCTGGGTGCGTGAGAGCTTGTGTGTGTGTGGTAGAATGAGTGCCTGGTTGCATGAGTGGCAGCTTTGTGTGTGTGTGTGTGTGTGTTAGAATGGGTGCCTTGGTGCCTGAGTGGCAGCTTTGCAGGTTGTGGTAGAATGGGAGCAAGAGCATTTGTGTGTGATTGAGAGAGAGATTGGTCGGAGGTGATGTGTTTCTGTGAGTGAGAGACAGACTGGTCAGGAAGATGACTGGTGTGTGTGTATGTGATAAAGGACTGGTCAAGGAGGTGACTGGTGCATGTGTGTGTGAGAGACAGAGACTTGTCAGGGAGGTGACTGGTGTGTTTCTGTGAGAGACAGAGACTGGTCAGGGAGGTGACTGGTGTGTGTGTGTGAGAGAGAGACAGATACTGGTCATAGAGGTGACTGGTGTGTATGTGAGAGAGAAAGAGACTTGTCAGCGAGGTGACTGGTGTCTGTGTGTGTGAGAGACAGACTGGTCATGGAGGTGACTGGTGTGTGTGTGTGTGAGAGAGAGACAGAGACTGGTCAGTGAGGTGACTGGTGTGTATGTGTATGAGAGAGACAGAGACTGGTCAGTGAGGTGTCTGTGTGTGAGAGACAGATTGGTAAGGGAGGTGACTGCTGTGTGTGTCTGTGACAGACAGAGACTTGTCAGGGAGGTGACTGGTATGTGTGTGAGAGAGACATACTGGTCAGTGAGTTGACTGGTGTGTGGTGAAGAAGAGAGACTGGTCAGGGTGGTGATTGGTATGTGTGTGTGTGTGTGTGTGAGAAAGAGAGATTGGTCAGGGACATGACTGCTGTGTGTGTGTGTGTGTGTGTGAGAAACAGAGACTGGACAGGGAGGTGACTGGTGTGTGCTGTAAGAGACAGAGACTGGTTATGGAGGTGACTGGTGGGAATATGAAGAAGAGAGACTGGTTAGGGAGGTTACTGGTCTATGTGAAACAGAGACTATGTGTGAGTGACTGGTTGTGGGCCCAAAGGAAGAGGACTGTGAGGACAGAGCTTCAGCAACCACTACTGTTTCTGGTGAGTGCTATTAGCCTAAAAAGGAAAGGAGTAGGAAAGTTGCTTGAAAGGGTAAGTAAAGGTAGCTTTTTAAGTTTATTTTTCTTGATTGACTGCCATTTTAATTATTGGGTATTATGTGATTTGCCTGATGTTTTGAAATATTTTATTGATATTTGGACAATTTGTAATAATTTTTATGAGTTTTTAATTGTTGGATATTGTATTGTTTTGTAACATTTATTAGTATAGTTTTACAATTATTTTTGTGTGGTAATCTATAGTAGCTTTGCTTGTTCTGTTTTCCTAATAGGATGTGTATTCGTGTTTAGAGTCTGGTTAAATATTTGTAATACTGCCTTTTCATAGATAGGGTTGTTACTGTTTAAGTGTGTTCCATAATGCAGGTGTAATTTTGTGCGGGTTAGTTTGTGTGCATTATTGCAGATCCTGGGACTATGATAGGTACTATATTTCTCTTTCCATTTCTCCAGGTTTGCACTGTATGCAGAGTGGCTGTTTTGGTTTTCAATTCCAGTTTGTCTCCATATTTATAATTTGTCGTCTTTCTGTACTTGGTGAAGGTCAGTTCTGGGTGTGTGCCTGAGGTGAGGTATTTTACTAGCATGTAGGCAATTGCCCTTACTATGTCACAGGGGCTACTAGTGCCATTGGTCGGCCCCTGTCAATGGTAGGAGCACAAGATGGTGCCGGCTGTCCATTGCTCCTACCATGTGACAGGGGCTGACCAATGGCACCGGTAGCCCCTGTGACATAGTAAGGGTAAAGGCTATAGGCGCCATTTTGAATACCGGCAGCCGACGGCCCAAGTGCAGGAGATCGCTCCAGGAACCCCGCTGGACCACCAGGGACTTTTGACAAATCTTGGGGGGGTCAGGAGTGTGGGGGGGTTGTAGTTAATTAAATTTAAAGGGTTGGGATGGGGTTTTTTTTGGGAAACAAATACATATGTAACTAATGAACGGATCGGGGTCCCCCGCGAATGGATGCAATGGATTTGGGTCCTGACGAATACGAATACCAAATGGGACGAATCCGTCCCTGCTGCACATCCCTACCACATATAATATCACATCTACCATTTCTAAGATTAGTTCCTAAAACCATCATTTAGCTGAATAACACTGAGGAGTGTAAAACTTCTTGGATGGCAAGATAAATTTGATCTCAACCAATGAACCAAAGTGATTTTTCTTAGAGAAAATTTAGAAGATGATGGTAGAAAAGCACCCAACCCAAATATATCTGCTTTATGGCTGACTGGAACATAAAGTAGGATTGTCCACATAATATTTTTTTAATTTTGTTTCATTATATTCTTTTTTTTCTTTACATCCCTCCTCCCATTTTGTCTGTTTAAAATGGAAAAGACAAAAATAAAGGAACAAAAATAAATATATTGCTGGATCTATCCTACCCCCTTGCCGTATGCTGCCACCAAAGCTCCCCACATCACTTCCCCCCCCTGGACCTGCCCCCCAGTCACTTACCCCATTCACAATTCTGAAGGGCAGGAGTGATTTTCAATTGCTCCTTCCTCAGTGGGACTCTGTTTCAAAATAATGCACTATTCTTTGAGAAAGAAATGAAAAAGAACAAAGGTATTATTCATGGAACATGCAGAGAGAGCAATCATACAAAGACATTTAGGTATGCTGAGCAACAGGAGACTGAAGCTTAATGGCACATAGAACCGATGAATACACATATCTTTACAAAGTAATATAACTTGCACAATAATACACTGAAAAACAGCTCTCCCTCTTCTTCTAGTCTCAGGATTCCAAAGAATCATATATATATGTATATATATGACTATTTTGGCTTTAACCAATAGCAACCACTATGAAGGGGAAACTATAGAAATCTGTGGTTGTCAAAAAGATATTCAGCTCGGTTATAAAATATCATTCGGGATAAATAAGAGGAGGAGTCACCATCAATCAGTGGAGGTTACTTCCAGTCTTTGAGGGCCACAGACGGGTTGGATTTTCAGCATATCCCTCGTGAATATGTATGAGAGAGATTTGCATACACACTGCCTCAGTTTTATGCATAGATGCTCAGTTAACAAATTCTGTTCTGCTCACAAAGAGTCACTTATATATGCATCTTACATTCATTTCCCAGAGCCTTCAGTCCTGAATGTATTTACTCCTGCCTGGGTTTGGAATACCTCGGGAAGATCCTTTGCTTCAGTAATATAACTTCCATTATACTCAATGAGAGTGACTGTCACTTATTTTTTTTCCCTTTCAGGGGAAAAAATAGAAAGCAAATATAAAATTACCTGTTCCATTTTTATTATACCACATACCATGAGATTAATGTAGCTTGTCCTCCCCCCGCCCCCCCCCCCATGTGAGTATTTAGCCTCAACCAGGGGAGCTACGGGTCCGGGTTCGAGTCCGGTGGGGGGATATGAAAACGTTTCAGGGCCCCCGGCACGCTCAGTCACTGAGGTCTCTAAGGAGTCACTCTCTAACTGTATATTCCCCACAATGCACAAAAGAGTCCAACAGAGGAGCAAAGAGGCTAAAAGTATCAGAGTATGCCAAAATAAAGATCCAAACCCACAGAACAGAGTGGTGTTCAAATTAAAGTCTTTACTGCAGCTTAGATAGGATGATCTCAGCCAATATTCCAAAAATCAAAAATAACATCAAATATATCATTACAACCAAACAATAGATACTTGCAGGGGTGGATTGTCCTACAGGAGGATCAGGATTCCGTCCATGGGCCGGTCGCTCCCATCATGTGACTTTTTTTTTTTTTTTTTAACTTCCCGGGCCGAAGAGAAGAAGAGGGGTGGCTGCTGGGGGTTTCAGGCATGCTGTGCAGCATCCAGTCAGAAGTCCCAACCAGACTCTAAAAGTCCGGTTTTGCAGGTAACTTCTCCTCTCCCCCACAGTATCTTAGTTAAATGGAGAGGCAGGCAGGGTGGGAGCCTCTCAGAGGAGAGCTGCAGTGCATTCCTGCCCCCCCCCCCCCGGCTCTTTTCTCATGCTGATTGGATAAGCCTAGGGAGAGGAGGGGAGGAGGCACAGCAGAGCTCCAGCGCTCCACAGATTTCTGTAGTAATGATCCTCTTGGTTCCATCCCCCCTCCCTTCTCACAGCATGCTGGGCCAGGACCAGGAGAAGGTGGAGAAACAGACATACAGATGGAGGTACAGGGTGAGGAGAGGAGAGAGACAGTGGGCGAGGAGGGGGGGGCAGAGACAAAAGGGGAGGAAAGGAGAGACAGACACATGGGGAGCATGGTAGGGTTGAGAAACAGAGGAGAGCATGGAAGGTGGGATTGGGTCACAGGATCTCTTGCTCAGTCCAGCTGATAGCTGCAGCAGTCTGGGAAATTGCTCTATAGGCTGTACATTCCTCCCTCAGGTCTCACTCTGAACCCATGCCTTGTTCCATAGCAATTTGGAACTCACCTGATGTTAAGCAAAAATATTAACGGCCGAATTTTAAAACAGCCACATGCGTAAAAAACGAGGGGTTATGCATGTGGCCGGGCCTTGCGTGCACCGCGCACATTTTCAAAGGGGCCCGGTCTCGCACGTGACACCCATTATGCGCAGAAGTGCCGGGCCCAGAGAAAGTGGTGGTCCGGGGACTGATAAGTGTGGTCCGGGGGGGGGGGGGGGGGGGGGGGGGGCGGGGCTGGAGGCGGCCATTACAGTGGCCATTTGCTACTGTGCTGAGGAAGTGCACACTGGCAGGTAGCCGGCGCAAGCAAATTGCTACTGCTCCTGAAGAGGAGCAAGAGGTAAAATAAAAAATGTGGGGTTAGTTAGGATAGGGATGGGGCAGGGAGGAAGATCAGTCAAGTGGGTTGAAAAGTTCCCTCCCAGTCCGCTCCTTAATTGGAGCGGACTGGGAAGGAACTGGGAGAGGCCCAATCTTGTCGCTGCGCG
Source organism: Rhinatrema bivittatum (assembly GCF_901001135.1). Taxonomy (NCBI): domain Eukaryota; kingdom Metazoa; phylum Chordata; class Amphibia; order Gymnophiona; family Rhinatrematidae; genus Rhinatrema; species Rhinatrema bivittatum. The sequence goes on along the minus strand of NC_042615.1, from coordinate 248,563,032 downwards.
GAGATTGCATAATTTCTCCCCCTTGCACGCTGCCTGCACATACGTGTGTGGATTATAAAATCTGGCGGGCATGTGTGCGTGGTCCTCAGATTTTATAACATGCGTGCAATGGCGCACGCTGGTCATAAAATCAGCGTGTCTGTGTGTGTGCACTGGAGAGTGCAGGCACATTATAAAATCTACCCCTTAATGTACTGCAGTGACCACCTTCCCCTCTCTGCCCATGCCTGTTCCCCTTTCCTGGCTCTTTCTCTGCTCAGCATCCCCTGCCTATTATCTCCCTGCTCTCCTCAAGCCTATTGCTGGACTGCTCAGTACCCCGGGTAATGTAATATGGCTGGTTGGGGGGGGGCAGGCAATAAATCCTTGGATGACATGACTGTCAGCCACTGGGCTGATATTTTCCTGCAATCCGCCCCTGGATACTTGAACCATCTTAGGTGTTAACTCTTTCCTAGGATGTCTTGCACCCTCATCCTTAGATAAAATATCCTGCCTTTGGAGGTTGAGGTAACTACAATGGGGTCCCAACATAACATTGGACCCAAAAAACAAGGCAGAAGCCAATCCAATACTGCTGAGTAGCATAACTTTGGCAATTAGGTAGAAAAAATATTCCCCAGCTCAAACTTCAGAGAAAACCTCCCAAGCAGGGGTCAAAAACCTTTAATTGTATTCCTAACTCAAAACTGTTCAGATGTCTCTTACACGAGAGTCCAAACTTGTTCTCAGATGCAGATGTCTCCAGTACAGATGTCTCCTTAAAACATTTCTTCTCACCTTTGCTTCTTCTTGAGCCCAGGCAAAAAGATCCTTCTAGATTTAATCCTTCCAGATACCAGGGGGAATGCCCTTCCATTCCAGCTGAAAAGTCTGCATCAAAAATCTTCTCAATACTTCAAAAAATTCTAAAAGCCTCAACTGTAGTTCCAAAATCCTTCTGGAGTGAGGATAGGGACACCACAGCCAAGCTGCAAAACAACTCTTGCCTACTCCACGGACACCTTCTTGAGATTCTGAGGGAGTCCCTAGCATCTGCACTTCACTCTCTCCTTAACTTGAAATCCAATGAGGATCTCTTTCTGTATTCTTCCCTCTTCTCCAACACCTAGGCCTCTGAACAATGAGCATGCTCCAAGGGATCATACCCCCCTAGAAGCCTTGCCCCCCCAAAAGGTGAAGTTATAGCAAGGGGAGGAAATCTGAATCAAAAACTCCCGCCCACTACCTATAGCTGGAAAAAATATTTAGGGATAAAATTAATGATGGGCAAAACCCCCTTCACATTAATATATTAAAAAAACACATCTTCATTCATTAAAAAAGAAAACTTGTTGTATTTTATTATGGGCAAAGCTGTTTTTAAAGAGACAGTACTGCTCTCTCTGCAAGAGATTACAGCATTCATCTTTTAAAAAGTGTTTGGCAATATATAGAGAGATATGGTGCATTTTCATTGTGGATATCTTGAAAACATGGCTGCCCATATATGCTTCAAGGATTTGGTTGAGAAACCCTGGAATAGAATGCAGAGTGTAGCCATTGAACCTTCAAGAGGACTAGCAGCATGATCTAATGGTTATACTATGCAACTATAAGTCCAAGTTTCCAATATATTTTGTACCAATCATTAGGTGGTCTTGAATCCACATCTCAAACATTTGGTCATGTATATTCCAGCCAAGTATATATATATATATATATATATATATATATATATATATTTTTTTTTTTTTTTTTTTTTTTGCAATCATTACTGTATATATTGAAACCTTACATTCAGAAAAACTGAAATATTAATTGTAGTTGACTTTCTCAGCAGACGTTTGTGATATACAAGCAGGGGTATGTGTGTGTGTGGGGGGTATGGATATGTTTAGAAATCCTACTTCTCCTATCACTATAGTGTATACTAGGGGGAATTTCTAATCCTCTCCTGCGTATTAGTCTAAAAATAAAATCTACATGCCTTTCATTGGTATTCTTAACAAGAGGTTCCCTACTTCCCCTACCGTTTATCAGTTACCCCAGCATGTATCCATCTCATCCTTTGTTAATCCATAACGCTCAAAGAGAGCCGAGCTGTCAACTCCTGCCTAACAGCTTGAGAGAAAAAAGCACAATAACTGCTTTGCACCTCTGTTCCAACTGATCATTCAGCAGAGTTTCCTAATCCCTACATGGGATCAAACTGAACCAAACACAATCACAGTTGTTGCCCTGCCAGTGCCAGATTTTATAGGATCCAAAGAAAATCTGATAACCCCCATCACACCAGATTCATTTTAGTAATACAGATAAATATTGTTTACTGATTAGTTTTTGGTACATATACAAATAAATATATAAGAATGTCATAGTTTAAGATTGAAAAATATATGAAAGATACATTTGCAATAAGAAAGAGGACTGGTTTGTTAATTTGCAGTCTTAAACTATGACATCTTGAAAATAATATTTATAGTGAATATTTTACAATATGAAAAGATTAAAAGGTAACAAATATAATGGATTTAAAATGAGTAGAAAATTATTACCTATCCTTTCTATCATATAAGATTTTATGTAGAAAACTGTTTATTCACAAAGAGAAATTAGAAAAATGCCAGATCTACATTGAACTCTGATGCACATCTAGCTACAATCACAGTCAGAAAAGATAATGCTTTTATACAGTTTCCCTCCCCTCCCTCGAATCACTTCATGTTTTGGGTACTTGCCAGGTACTTGTAGATTGGATTGGCCACTGTTGGAGCAGGATACAGGGCTTGATGGACCCTTGGTCTGACCCAGAATGGCAATTTCTTATGTTCTAATGAACCAGACCATAACAATTTCAGTGTCATATTTACATATCAAGAAGCACATCTGAAAAAAAACATATTATAAAACACTTCACCTACAGCTGCAAGGTTGTGGTTGCTGTCCCTTTTCATTATTATCAGAGTAATTTTATAATTGTTCCAGTAGGGGTAAAGTCTGCAGGCATTGCCCCACATTTTCAAAGTGTACTTATGCACATAAACTAACTTTGGATATTCCCAAGTAAGCGCCCTGTTATGTACACAAACTCACCCACTGAAAGTTACTCTTCCTTGTGCAGGTTAACTTATGTACACATGCTTTTTTTTTATTTAAAAAGATTTTCTGTAAGTTTCAACTCCACCCCAACTGGGAATGTTTCTCCCCAGAGTACATAAAATTATGCACAAGAGCAAGCAAGATGGTGGCATTAGAGGATGTGTGTTTGCTGCTCCCTGTTGTGTTGCTGTCAGTTTTGAGTTTCTTGTGGATATGCCATCCAGGGCAAGGTGAGAGTGTTTCCCCTGGACCTTCCAGTTCTTGTGAGTCAGCCGCTGATGTCATCCTACATGTTCTCAAGATCCACCGTGATCCAGGGGGAAATCTCTGTTGTGAGTCTGGTAGAAGGAGTTCTGGTCTTGCCAGGGATGAGGCATTTCTTAGCCTGCTTGATCAGCGGTTACCACCAGCTGAGAGGCGTGTGTCTCGCAGAGCTGCCGAATCGCATTTCTCAGTGGCTCCTCAATCAGTGTTTCAGGGGGTTTCTTCTTTGGAGGAGGTTGGACTAAATGTGGCTGAAGGTTTTCTTTGCCGGTGCTGGTAGATGCAGTTACCATGGCTACTTTTGAACGCACTCTGGTTTTCTCTGCCAGTATGAATCCACTGGTTGTGGCTGGTGAGATCCTTTCAGTTCCATCTAAGCCTTCAGTGATGACTTTAGATGCCCTGTGGGAGTTTACTGCCCATTTTAGGACAGCAATTAAGACCTGTTCAGCTAAAATCAATTCTTTAGCTATCAAATTAGAGTCCTCTGTTAAGAGGTATGAAGAGCTCATTTTAAAAGCCCAAATTAAGGGGGTCATTTATCAAAGTGCTATATGGCATTTTCGCATGCAAAAAATGCCTTTAACGCCTGTGAAAACGCCATTAACGCGTGCAAAAGCACCATAACGCATGGTGCGATGCAAATGAGAAAAAGGGGAGGATATTGGGGTGGGATTTGTGGCCAAGTGGGCTGGGCTCATGGTTTTGCAAAGCTATGTTGCATGGCTTTAACTACACCTTTTTCATTTGTGTAAAGCTGTTTGATATGGCTTTATTATGTGTTGTGATGTTTTTGCAAATGCTGATTGTAAGCTCCTGGAGAGCCAGCCATCAGGGCCCTCCTACCACCATTGGGGAGAGAGGGAGTGAGCATCTAGCCATAATGCCCTCACACCAGATAGGTATTTATATCTCTATGGGAGGCCCACCTAGTAACTTGAGGTGAGGTTTAGGTATTGGTATAGGGGAAAGCGGCCACTTTGACTTTCAAAGTGAGACGTATGAACAGAACAGTGCTTTCTTGTGAAGATTTGATGACCTTCGGAGTGAGGAAACTCACCCAAAGATGAGATTTGTGCAATGTTCTCTCAACCTAGTTGAGAGTCCATCAAACTAGGTTGAGAGAACATTGCACAAATCTCATCTTTGGGTGAGTTTCCTCACTCCGAAGGTCATCAAATCTTCACAAGAGAGCGCTGTTCTGTTAGTACATCTCACTTAGAATGTCAAAGTGACACCTAACCCCTACAATAATACGTAAACCTCACCTCGAGTTACTAGGTGGGCCTGCTATAAATAACTACCTAGTATGAGGGCATTATGTTCTCTCTCTCTCTCTCTCTCTCTCTCTCTCTCTCTCTCTCTCTCTCTCTCTCTCTCTCTCTCTCTCTCTCTCTCTCTCTCTCTCTCTCTCTCTCTCTCTCTCTCTCTCTCTCTCCCCCTCCCCCTCCCCCTCCTTCCTCCCCCCCCCCCCCCCCCGTGGTTATAGGAGGACCCTGATAGTTACGTTGGCTCTCCAGCAGCTTAAAATACAAAAAATGATCCCCCCCAGTGGTTGTGTGTTGGAAATACAACAATTCTGGTACTTAGTGCAAAAAAGTTATCACAGTTTACAGTAAGATAGTGTACATGGGGTAGATTTTAAAAGGTGCGCACAGAAGTAGATTTGTTCGCGCAACCCGGCATGAACAAATCTACTCCCGATTTTATAACATGTGCGCGCTGCCGCACGCATGTTATAAAATACGGGGTCAGTGCGCGCAAGGCTGCACAAAATCGGCAGCCTGTGCGCACCGAGCCGCACAGCCACCCTCCGAGGCCGCTCCAAAATCGGAGTGGCCTCAGAGGGAACTTTCCTTCTGGCCCCCCACCTTCCCCTCCCTTCCCCTATCTAACCCACCCCTCATCCCTAACTAATTCCCCCCCCCCCACCTTTATTTTACAAGTTAAGCCTGCCCAAGGCAGGCATAACTTGCACGTGCCAGCTAGCTGCCGGTGCGCCATGTTCCAATCTGGGGGCTGGTCCAGATGCTGCGGCCATGCCCCAAGAACGCCCCTGGGCTAGAACCATGCCCGCAGCCCCGCCCTCTGAATACCCCCTATCTTATGTGCTTAACCCTTTGAAAATCTACCCCTTTGTGTTAAAGTGCCTATTAGCATAAAACACATCCCTTTTCCTATTTAGTGCATTTTGATAAATCCAGGCCTAAGTTATGTGTGTATTTGTACATGCACTGAGCTCAAGGCTACTTTAACACTCATAAAAGGCTTTGGAAATATCCAGTAAACATAATACTCTCAGTTCTCATTGAAGAAGTCAGAAAATTAAATCAGATTGTAGGAAAAAAAAAAGACTAATTTTCAATGGAGTTTGTAAGAAGGAATGGGGAAAGTCTTACACAGAATTAAAACAATTTTAGCCTTTTGTTTTAGGTTGCTAAGAAATTTTGATTTCTTTTCGTTTTCAAAATTCTTCCTCCTATATGCCACCATCTTCCTCAGAACTGGCCTCCACTGGACTGCAGTGCCACAAGCCCTCATTTATAACTACTTGGAAATTTCTCCAGTTTTAAATCCCTTTGCCCATCTATTCCAAACATTAAGTCCTCAGCCAGAGGCCACAGAGCATAATTCCTAGTTGAATCTGTTGTGCATGCACCTTAAGTCTGACCCCTAGATGTCAGCATCACACAATGGTTGACACCCCCTACTTCGGGGGGGACTGTGAGAATTATTTTTTGTAGCATCCCCAGACCCAGCCACCGATGTCCAGACCTCCCACGTAGCAGAGGGTCTTCTCCACTTAGAAATGATGATGGCCCACATTGATATATATGCCAATATAAATATTAAATTAAAACACTTTGGAATGGTGACTGGAATGCTGTAATTTTAGTTTGTAGAAGCTAACTCTTTTATGAGGCTTTGCTGCTGCTTTCACTCTAAGAGCTGAAGGAGATGTATATGAATGTCAAATAGGAATAAAGAGACACTAAAGAGAGAGGTTTGCTCTAATTCTGTGCATCTGAGAAAAGAACATATCATTTAAGCTCTGATTTAGTAATGGATATAAAAATGACTGAAATCATGAAAACGGATCATTCTGCTTATTTGCTCAGAAAGTAAGCATAGTCTACAATGTCAACTGTAGACTACTGTGTCAATTGTAGAAATGCTCTTGCTCTCAAATTTCAGTCCTCAAGGCTCTCAAACAGGTCTGATTTACAGGCTATACCCAGGATATAAACAGGTCTGATTTACAGGACATACCCAGCAACTATTCATGAAATATATTAGCTCTCTTTGGGGGTCTTGATAACTGGTTTGCAAACTACTGTTAGAAAAGATTAATCTGTGCTGTTGCATTGGACAGGAATGACTGCTTCTGTTATCCTGTAAATAATGTTCTTTATGTACAATGTCTTTATCAAAGGCAGTCAACCTTTATGAATGCCTGGAGGGACAACAGTAATTCAAACTGAAAGAGAGATAAATATTATTTAGGACAAAGAATAAAAGCCACCAAAGAATCTGAGTAGCAAATTATGGGAAATACCATAACATATGAGATCCATATTTGATGGTACTCATGGCATGTAACATTAAAGCAGTGACACATTTTCTTTAATCGGGATGCCAGTTAAATGGAATAATGTAGACCAGTGGTCCTCAATGCAGCCATTGGGGATCCCCTGCCTAGTCTAATTTTCAGAATATGTACAATGGCTATGCATTTGACATGTGATCTATCTGCATGTACTGCCAGCACTGTATGCAAATAGATCCATGCATATTCATTGTGCATATCTTAAAAAAACAAACTGGTCAGGAAATCCTCAAGGACCAAGCTGAGAACCACCGACTTTCACAACAATTCTGGGCTTAGTCAGGAAGAGTGTCATATTCTATCTCACGTGTCTAAAACATATCTGCTTCCTATGAGTCCCCTTACTCTCTTCAAAATGGGTCTACATTAGTATACCCTAATTTTGTGGGAGGTGGGGTTTAGTAACTGCTGTGTTAATAATTCTTAATTGTCATGATTCACCTTCCACTAGTCAAAAAGTCTTTACGTTCTGCAAGTAAGAGTTATGAATGTAATTGTGTCAACCTTGTACCTTCATCCTTAAGCATTTTATAGTAAAATTATCAAAAATGCTTGAAAGAAAATTGAGGTAATGCTTTCCTTGGTTTCCCCCTCCTTCCTTTTATGGGAGAGAGAGAGAGATGCTATCTGAAGAAGCATCATTAACTCCTGGGCTCTGAATCAAACTCCCTTATGATTTATATAAATGATAAAAGATAAGCTCCATTATAGTTCTGTGCATATTAGGCTACTTGTGCTATGATAATTTTGATTAAACTATTCACAGCAATTAAAGTGAAGCATTCTTACTGAAAGTACCTCATTGATTATCCTCTGTCTCAGAGATGTTTTTTCTACACCAGATTATATCTCTAGTCATTTTTATACAGCAGAATGTGTTTTTCATTAACTGTCATTCTCTTTTAGTCTTTTATTACTGGTCTTGCCAATTACTAAATCATCATAACTTATTGCTTTCTCATTTTACCATCTACTGCAAAACAAATAATCATTCTTTCTTGAAACACCTTTTTGAAAGCCCCTTTATCATCATCAATCCTATATGGTAGGTTTTTGTTGGGTTTTTTTTGCTACTGCAAGGCTTAAATTATCATATATAGCAGCTAAGATGGTAAGGGTATTAGTTGATAAATTTGAAAACACGCTATTTAGAAAAGGTTTTAGCACGTGTTCTAGTTTAATTTTAGGACCTTGCACGACTGCTGTGAAATTTTAAACAGGTACAGGTGCTGCCATAGATACGAGACACATCAAAAAAGGAAATGATTGTAGCTCATTGAGGGCTATATTGTGCATCCTCATTGCTACAGGCTTGATTTAATACAGATTTTCTCCATTCTGTAAGGTGAATTTTAAAGGCCCGATGGCTGCATCAATTGGGAGACACACGAATATGTCCCCAGATCCTTTAAACCCCTCAAAAATGGCTCAGTCCTTCTATTTTATGACTTACACGATCTCCACAGCAGAAGTAAAGTTACACAGCAAGGGATCTCGGCACGCGCTGGGACACATTAGCATTTATGCGAACATCTCTTGTCCAGGCCCTGAAATGCCCATGCCCCACCCAGACCATGCCTTTGCCCCTATTTGTTCGCACCCTGCCATTTTCACACATATATGGGTGCTTTTTAAAGTATGGTTGGCAGACTTAAGCTTGACTTCTTTGCACCTCCCCTAATTCAGTGGTTCTCAAACGTTTTCTGTCAGGACACACCTGACAGATGGTGCTCGCATGCGTGACACACTGAACACAAGACCGTCATGGGGCTACATTTTAAAAGTACAGTTTGCATCCACAGGAACCACCCTGACCCACAATAATGGATTTAAGCAGAATTACGACACTCCCTGTAAAACTCATCCTACAAAAAAGATATTCTGGTTCTGGTTTCATCTCAGCAACAGCAACTCAAACTCCTTCTATTACCAGGACCAATAGCCCTACTTATGAAAAGTCAGCAGTTTACCACCAATGCATGTCCTCTTGAGAAAACACAAGAAATAAGACTGATACAAACACTTACATGCTGGTAAAATACCTTACCTCGGTCACACACACACACACATAATCCCAGGATCTGCAGTAATGCATATAAAATAATCTAGAACCAGTTACACCTGTATTATGGAATGCACTCAAACAGTAACAGCCCTACCTATGAAAAGGCAACACTACAAATATTAAATCAGGCCCTTAACACCAATACACCTCATATTAGGAAAACAGAACTAGCCAAGCAGCTATAGATCCCCACACAGAAATAATTGTAAAATTATATTAATCAATATAATAAATGTTTCAAAACAACTATGAACAGAAAAACATCCAACAATTAAAAACTCGTAAAAACTATTACAAATTCTCCAAACACCAATAAAATATTTCAGAACAGCAGACACATCACATAAAATGCAATAATTAAAATGGCAGTCATCAAGAAAAATAAACTTAAAAAGCTACCTTTACTTACCCCTTCCAGTAACTCTCCTACTTCTCTTCCATGTAGGTCAGTAGCACACATCAGAAACAGCAGTAGTGGCTGAAGCTCTGTACGCATGGTCCTCTTCCTTAGGGCCCATGACCAGTCTCTTTGTCTCTCACACACGTATATACCAGTCACAACCCCCATGACCAGTTTTTATCTCTCAAACGCTAATTATCTCCTGACCAGTCTTTCTCTTACACATATACCAGTCACCTTTCTGAACAGTCTCTCTCTCTCATGCATACAAACACACAGGCTTCCCACTCCCATGTTCTATCTCACATATTCATGCTTTTCACGCCCATGTTCTCTGTCACACAACCCCCCCCCCCCCCCCCACCACACACACACACACACACACACACACCAGGCTTCTTACTCCCATGCTCTCTTACATTCACAGGTTTCTCACTTCCATGCTTTATCTCTCTCTCACACATACACATCAGTCACCTTCCTGACAATCTCTCTTTCTCTCTCTCTCTCACACACACACACACACACACACACACACACACACACACCTGTCATCTCTTTAACCAGTCACTTTCATTGTCTCCCACATATACACACTTCACCTCTCTGACCAGTTTCTCTCATTCACACACATGCTCTCTCTCACACACTTACACACATGCTGTCAATCACAGTTACACATACGCACTCTCAATCACACACACATTCTCTCACTCACACATAGGCTGGATGGCTGTCTCTCTCTATTTCTCACTTCCTGCCCCCACCCAGAGCACAAATGATAGCTACAGCAGCCTCCTCCTCCAGCCCCCGCAGGCCAAGAAAAAAGAATCCCATTGGCTACGGGAGGCTCATGCTGCTGTCTCCTGTGCCAGCTGCTTCGGATTTTGCTCCAGGCCAACGCTACTGCTCGTGGCTGATGCAGCCAGTGCCACTTTTCCATGCGGCATGGCTCTTTCTTCTTTCCGCGCACCCCACTGCGCATCACTTCCTGTTCCAGGGCATGGGGGCAGGTGCGGGAAGAAGAAAAGGCCCAGCTGCAGTTGCCAGCCTCCACTAACACTGCTGCCGTTCCCATCCGGGCTTAACGTGCTGATAGCCCGGACGGCAAAGGTAACAGTAGAAGATCGTCTGCCTCTGCTCGGTGAAGGAAGAGCAGTTAAGAACTGCTGGCCTAATTGATGCACATGACAGGGTTTTAAAATCCACCTTTATGTGAACAGAAACTGATAAAAAAATTTGCAAAGTTAAAAAACCCAACAACTTTTCTGCAATGTCTAATGCAAAAAATGACTATTAATTAGCTGATTTTAAAAGATTAAACATTTAAAAAACTGATATGGAATGTACCAAAGTTGGAAACCTTTCCAGGAGATTATTTTTAAATTGTTAATAAGGCACAAAACGTGTTAGGACCTTCTGTTGTTAGGTGAAGACAATTCCATGTTTAAAAATATACTTTGAATCTGATTGCTATTCTCTTTACTTTCAACAACTATGGGAGCCTTTGAAAATGACAATGGTTTACTCTTACAAGCAAGGGGAGGCTATAAAAAGCTCTCTATATGCTTCCAGATAGCTATTTCACATCAGAACTTTGTTAAGAAATGGAATTAAATGGAGCAGTAGTAATGCGAAGAGAAATAATGTAGGGGGGATTTAGGCAGGGCTGGGGGATGGGTTAGATAGGGGAAGGGAGGGAAAGGTGGGGGGGAGCTAAAAAAAGTTCCTTCCAAGGCCGCTCCGATTTGGAGTGGCCTTGGAGGGAAACGGGGAAAGCCATCGGGGGCTCCCCTCGGGCTCGGCGCACGCAAGGTGCAACACGGTGCACCCCTTGCGCGCGCCGAGCCTGGATTTTATAACATGCACAGCTGGCAGCAGCTCGTGCATGTTATAAAATTCAGATGTACATTTGTGCATACCGGGTAGCGCGCACAATGTACCCCACGCGCGTAGGAATTAAAATAGGCCCCAATGTTTACATTATATCAAAAACTCAAGGAAAGGTGTCAGCAAGCCTGAGGGTGTGTCATGCAAAATGCTAAGACTGCCTGGACCAATCGATCATTCACCTTCAGAAACGATTATTTAAAGTTTTTTTAAGGATAATATAGAAACAAAGGCAACAGTCCAAAGTGTTCATACATAATAAGCCCAACAGCAAGGCCGGTGTTTCACAGAGAAAAGCTTCCTCAGGGGTAAGTTCAAATTTGTAATCCACAAAGACTGTTAGCATTCATAATAAGACCAGGAGTCTCAAAGCAATGTCTCATTTTATGCTCCTTAAAACATTTTTAAAAAGTCATTTGTGAAGGTGAATGATCAATTGGTCTTAGCATTTTACATGAAACGCTGTCAGGCTTGCCAACACCTTTCTGTAAGTTTTGATATCATTTAAACATTGTGTTTTGATCAGTTATTTCTTTATTATTTAGTCCCAACCTATTTTTGCTTTTTGTTTTAAACTTCGTACCATGTAGACTTTTGTGACAGCTGTTCACTTATATTCCTTTGAACACATACAATTTGATAGGGGGGGGGGTGCCAAAAATTTGCACGCAAACTGTAACTCCTTACTTATCCCAGCTAAATCCCTTTGCAAATTGAGTGGAATTTTCAGGTATCATGTGTCCAGTCTGGGCACTAATAAACCCTCCATTTAGAAACTAGGGGACAAATTAAAAGAGCTGCAAATTATAGGCCGAATTTTAAAAGCCCTCTGCGCTGCCTATCTGGGAGCTATGTGCATGACTGCGCATCTCTCCCAGTACATGAATAATGAAGGTTTGGAGAAAAAGGGGCAGACCAGGGGTGGGTATGGGCGGGTCGTGGGCATCTCGTGGGTAGGGCATAGATGGACTGGGACAG